>NW_022437063.1:1215639-1268691 GCF_009761245.1 Sapajus apella
ACACACACACACACACACACACACACACACACACACACACACACCCCTCCTGCCACATTGAGTTATGTGCCCTCAGGGTGCCTGCTTCTGCCCCTTCTCTCTCGTTCTTCCCTCTGCTTAGAATGCACTCTTCCTTTGCATCTTCAACCTTGCTGGTGTCCTCATAACTAGTGAAAACCCAGCATATCTGTCACTGCTTCCAGGAAGCCCTCCTTGCCTATCCCCAACCCCCAGGCCAAGTCTAATGCTGAGTCCTCGGGACTCCCACAGCCCTGAGCATCCCTTCCTCACTGCACCCATTTCCCTGGGTTGTCTCTCTTTGGGTCTGTCCCCTGCACCAGGCTGCTGGCTGCTCAACAGTAGAACCTGTGTGTGATTCTCCTCTGAGTCCCCAGTACTCAGTTCACGTCCAGCACAGAGCAGGTGCTGAGGACGAGTGAGTGAGCCCAGGTCCGTCGTGGCTCAAAGGCCCAAGAGGCAAGGTCCACCTGGCACCATGTGGGCATGATCCTCAGCCACTGTGGGATTGCCACCTACCATGTCTCTCCAGGAACCTCAGGGCATCCAGGTAGCCTTGTCTGCAGCTGTCAGCCACCACCTGCCAACACACAGGGCAAGGGCGGGATGGGCAAGGCCTGGACCTGCCCCTCGAGCCAATGTCACAGGCCAGTGGCTTGTTTTCAACTGGAGACAATCCCAAGCCAGCCTCTTCTCCCCAAGCGACCATTCAGCAGGGCTCAGGGACCCCTGGGGACCCCAGCGTTGGGCAGGAAGGGCCAGAGGCCTGCAGGCAGAACAGATCTGCTCGGCTGGTTCCATCCCGGCAGCCGCATCGCATCCCCCCGAGACGCCCTGGCTGGTCTTGCGCCAGCCCCTCCCCTCTCTTTCCTCAGTTTCCTCCTCTGGAAGATGGGATAACAAGGCCTGGGATGGCTAGGACTTCATCTGGCCTCTTGTAGGGCAGTGGATGGGGGTTCCCTTTGCCCCTTTGATGTTCACTTTCAGGACCAGACTGAGATGGGCTGAGAAACCAAGAGCCCCACCTACCTGTCTGATTAAAACCCCTCCTGTGGCAAAGGGCGCTGTACCCCCCTCATCCTTGCTGTGAGACCTCAGCATGGAAGTGCCAACTCTCTCCGTGCCTCAGTTTACTTATTTAGAATATGGGGCTGGGATTTTCTGCCCACCCAGGGGTGTGGGGAGGACCAGAGGAAATGAACATGACCTTGTCTCATGACTTAGAAAGCACTACACAAACGTGAGAGGCAGGAGGGGCGGGGAGGAGCCAGGATGTGGTTGGGGCAGAGGGGAGGGAGGGAGAGGGGGGGAGAGAGAGAGAGAGAGAGAGAGAGAGAGAGAGAGAGTGTGTGTGTGTGTGTGTGTGTGTGTTGGTTTTTTTGAGAGAGAGTCTCGCTTTGTCACCCAGGCTGCAGTGCAGTGACACAGTCTCGACTCACTGCAACCTCCGCCTCCCACGTTCAATTGATTCTCCTGCCCCAGCCTCCCCGGCAGCTGGGATTACAGGCACGCACCACCACGCCCAGCTAATTTTTGTATTTTTAGTAGAAACGGGGTTTCACCATGTTGGCCAGGCTTGTCTCAAACTCCTGCCTGACCTTAAGTGATCTGCCCGCCTCAGCCTCCCAAAGTGCTGGGATTACAGGTGTGAGCCACTGCACCCAATCAGGAGGAGTGTGTTTCAACAGTTGTCAAATTATTCATTTTCAAGAAATACCAAGAGGTTAAAAAAAAAAAAAACAACCCTCATTTGTTGTTTTCTTTGCACTTGTGCCTTGCCTCCACAATGGATAGTCAATCTGGGCACAGTCAAGGGCAGTGGTCAGGAGCATGGTCCTGAGCCAGCTGAAGGTCTGAATCCTAGTTTTGCTGCTTCCAGGCTGTGTGACTTTGAACAAGTTGCTTAACCTCTTTGAGCCATCATGTCCTCCCTTGAGAAATGGAAATGATAACACTACCTGCCTACAGACCCTGGCCTAGGGGAGCACAGGCGAAGGCCCTGCCCGAAGACCACCAGCTCAGCAGAGTTGGCGCGAGTGTGTCCTCTCGACCTGAGGCCAATCCTCACTCAGCACTGGCTCATAGAGGCAAGAACAGCAAGGACACACCTGAACCCCAGGCTTAGGATCCAGGCCATCCTTGGCTGTGAGACTCAGGACATATGTTGTAACTGCCTTGAGGCTCAGGGGGTGGCAGGGGTTGGGGGTACACAGAATCTGACTCATGGGGCCCTTGACCTTGGCCAAGCCTCTAACATCTGCACAGGGCTGGACCTACCTCTGGTTTGGAGGGCACAAGGCATGTGAATGCCAGGAATAAGTTCTCGGTGGAGATTTGGAAGCTAGCATTGAAGATGTTCAACTCATGCAGGTTGGCGGAGGTGCTCTGGGGACAAATGTCCACCGTCCCAGGGAAGGGCGACACGGTGATGGTGGAGGGGCAGTCCGCAAAGGGCAGGGTGTTGCTCAGAGCCCCATCGATGTATCGCTGTAATTTGTGGGGGCAGGTGGGTGGTGCTGCCCTCTCAGAATGCCTCCCACATTGGCTGCAGCGGATGACCCTCTAGCTGCCCCTGAGACACCAGGGCCACTCCAGCCCAGGAAGATGAATGCTCCCCAGGAGCGGGGGAGGGGGGCCTGGCACACAGTAGGTGCTCATGGCTGGGGATCGTGCCCCACACGGTGGCAGGTGGACCCTGCCTCTTGGGCCTTTGAGCTGCTAGGGTTTCCTCCACCCAAGCCCTTCTCCACAGTGTGCACCCCAGGCTGCCCAGAGCAACAGGATTCCAAAGTGCACTCACCTCCCCTCTGAACTCCGGGGGAATCACCCCACAATAGAAAGGAAAGTATGAGCTGCAGACCAGCACCTAGGAAGAGAACAGTCAGCAGGAACACGACTGTGCATGCTCCTTGCATTCAGAACCTCCTCTGGGCATGGTTTCTAATCCCAGCAGCCTGCAAAGGAAGCGTCATGACTCCCGCGTCCAGATGAGGAAGCTGAGGCATCACCTCCCAGCCAGGCTCTCCCAGGGAAGCAGGGATCAAAGCACCTCTGTCTTGGAGGCTTTTGTCTTGATGCCCACCTCCTCTTTCCGTGGGTGTGCAGGGAAGGAGGCCAGGTGCTTGCCGCAGGCGAGTGTCCACAGGCTCCTGAGGAAGCCAGCCGCGACCCCAAAGAGTGGCCCAGAATTCTTGCCTGTGTAGCAGTTGGGGCAGGGCCTGGCACATAGTAGGTGCTCAGTACACACTAGCTGCTGTCCCTACTATTCATCTGTGGGAACAAGACTGTCACGTGCATCTCCATCTGGTCAGAGCCAGGATGAGTACTGCACCTCCCAGAGAGAGCTGGGATATTCCAAGTGTTGCAGGAGACAAAGTTCTATATTGGAAAGCTTGCAGGCGGGCCGGGCGCGGTGGCTCAAGCCTGTAATACCAGCACTTTGGGAGGCCGAGGCGGGTGGATCACGAGGTCAAGAGATCGAGACCATCCTGGTCAACATGGTGAAACCCCGTCTCTACTAAAAATACAAAAAATTAGCTGGGCATGGTGGTGCGTGCCTGTAATCCCAGCTACTCAGGAGGCTGAGGCAGGAGAATTGCCTGAACCCAGGAGGCGGAGGTTGCGGTGAGCCGAGATCGCGCCATTGCACTCCAGCCTGGGTAACAAGAGCGAAACTCCGTCTCAAAAAAAAAAAGAAAGCTTGCAGGCTCTAGGTTGGTGGTTCTCAAGTAGGAGTGATTATCCCCCGCCCCCACAGGACACTCAATGTCAGAGGCACTTTTGGTTGCCACACAGTGTGCCTGCACGTGCGTGTGCATGTGCACGCTATTGGAAATGTCAATAGAGTCAAGGTCTATGTGACGCATCTTTTTTAGACATCCTATTTCATTTCAGTGCTGGGTTGTTCCTTACCTCTTACGTAGAGATGAGCTCATTACAGAGACCACCCGCCCCCCAGAACCAAGGAGCATAGAAGCCCCAGGAAGGCAAGGGCTTCTGTCTGTTTTGTTCCCTGTTACAGTCACAGTGCCTAGAACAGTGACTGGCACATAACAGACATTCAGTAAATGTCTGCCCACTGCCAAAAAGCAGCTGGGGGATGGGGTGGGGCTGGGCAGCTGCTTTCTGGAAAGAGCAGTCCCTTTGGGGGCCCTGACTCAGCAGCCTGACTCTGCCAGGCTCCAGCCAGACCCTTCTGTGTGCAGCAAGCCCGGAAGTCTCCAGCCCCACCCTGCTCATCTTCTGTGTGCCTCAGTTACCTCACCTGTAAACAGGTCGGCCCTCCCTCCCTCCCTCCCTCCCTCCGTCCGCGCCCGGCGAATACATCTGCCTGGGAAGTACCTGGAAGTCACTCTGGACTGGATGGAGCCCGCCCACCCCACCAGGCCCTGGATCCCCGCACTGCCCACCTGGATGAGCTCATCGCGGGTGGCAAAGTCAGTGATTATGAAGTTGCGGCCGTCAGGCCAGCGGGTCAGCGAGACACCCAGCCGCTGGGAGGCCAGGACGTGGGCGTCGGGGGGCAGAGAGTCCTGCAGCTGCCGCTTGATGTACTCGGTGGGCGCGTAGGCCGGGTGCAGGATGCCGAGGCTCAGCTGCTCCACCTGCCTGACCATGCCCAGGAGGTGGGTGCAGCAGAAGTCTGCAGGGGGGCGGGGGAGGGGAGGCCTCAGCGCGTGGGTCCTGCCAGCCCCTCCCCTCCACATCCCCACCACCCTCCTGGGTGCAATGGGAGCCGGATCCTCTCACTCCAGCCCAGAATTTCTGGGCTCGGCCCTGGATTCAAATGTTCCTTTCACCTTTTCACCTTTGCCCCCCAGCCGACCTTGGAAACAGAGTTTCTGGCTCTGAACCATGATCTCTCCTCTGCAAATGGGGGTCACCTAGTCCCCAGACCTCGGGGTTCTCATGGGATTAAATCGGGCTGTGCCCGGGGTAGAGGGCGCAAGGCACAGCGCCAGGCACCAGCGCCTCTGGGCTCCCACCCTGTCTCGTCGAGAATCCTCTTCCCTTAAGGTGTCCCCACCCTTCTTCGCCCCTGCGGTCAAGGACCCACCGACCGACTTGCCGCAGACGATGCTGACTGCATTGAGCGCCCCAGATGAGGACCCGTAGAAACGGCGGGTGCCCTGGAGGAGGCGTGGGGCGCGCTGGCGCAGGCACTGGGTGGCGCCCACGTGGTAGATACCCAGGAAGCCGGCGCCGGAGAAGGACAGGTTCCAGCTACCCTCCTCCAAGAAGCCCATGGCTGGGGCACCCGGTGGAGTGATCCGGACGAGGAAGGCTCACTCCCTGGTCAGGGATGGGGCCGGGATGCGGCGCTGGGCAGGGCTGGGCCCAAATGTGGGCTCTGGCGGGAGCCGGGCTGGGGCTGGTGCACCCTGCGCCGTCCCCGGGCTGCGTCTGCTGCACCCCAGCCAAGGAAGTCCCCAGTCGCGACCAGCCCCCACTCCAGGTGTGCGTCAGGTGAGCCCCAGAGGTGCCCGGGCGCTGTTTATACCCTGACGCCGCCCCCACGCGCCGCCCCAGATCCGCAGCAGGTCACAGATTTCTGGGTGACAGGGCAGGGGACTGGATCCAAATCTTGGCCTGATCTCTGGTAGTCTGGGCAGTTGTTATTCCAGTCCTCATTATGCAAATGAGGAAACGGAGGCGCAGCCCAGGATGGTGGCAGCCAGTGGCAGAGTAGGACCCAGGACACCTGGCCTTTGGAGTCAAACCAGGCTTCAGTCTGCAGCTGAGCTGGGTCCAGGGACGGGCCTGGTGGAAAGGGAGGTCTTTTTGGGCCAGCCCCAGCCCCCATGGACGTGGGTTTTCCCAGCCTCCTGGGTCTCTCTGGCAGCACTTTTTCAGCCCAGTGTGAGCAGGCGTGAGGACCTACAGAGGCCTTTCTGTTCTCCTGGCTGCACCTCCAAACCCCACCAGACCCACCAGCAACTGTTCAGCCCTGGGGCAGGCCCTCCAGCAGGGACAGTGGGATCCTGGCAGCAGTCACCCACTTCCCTCTGTGCCAGGTGTGTGAATAAGGACCAGGGCAGTGGCCTGTGGGGGGTGAGGGGGTTGGATTCTGAGTCCTGGAGAGGCCAAGGCACTCCCACAGCCAGGAAGAGCCTCTGAGAGAACTCACCCACAACCCAGTCACCTGGACAGTTGTTCTGGAAATCAAGCCCGGGTAACAGATGAAATGAAGTACCCACAAGAAATCCTCCAGCAGATCCACAAGGTGAGATGGAAGAGGAGGCTGATGGTGGCATTGCCAAGGCCGTGGTCATAGATGAGCTCCTGAGAGGGAAATGGGTGAGGGAAACACTGTGGGGCCTTCCACACACCATCAGAGGGCCTGGAACGTGCAGGTAAATGCAGAACGAAGTTTACTGCACCCTGGCATTTATGCAAATATTTTAAAAACACTCTCTAGGCTGGGCACACTGGCTCATGCCTGTGAGGCACTTTTGGAGTCTGAGGCGGATGGATCATCCGAGGTCAGGAGTTCGAGACCAGCTTGGCCAACATGGCAAAACCCCATCTCTACTGAAAATACAAAAACTAGCCAGGCATGGTGGCACGTTTCTGTAATCCCAGTTGCTTGGGAGGCTGAGGCAGGAGAATTGTTGAAATCTAGGAGGCAGAGGTTGCAGTGAACCAAGATTGTGCCACCTCATGCCAGCCTGGGTGAAAGAGCAAGAGTCTGTGAAAGAAAAGAAAAAAGAGAAGAGAAGGAAAAGAAAAGGAAGGAGGGAAGAAAGGAAGCAAAGAAGGAAAGAAAGAAAGAGAAAGAAAATATGGAAATGGAAAATCAACATTTTCAAGATTCTCAGTAATAAGTGGGCTACAGAGACTCGTCAACAGAAGCTAAACCAGGTAGGGAGCATGGACAAGATATTCACATAGTCTCAAAGTACTGCCCTCACAAATTACTGTTAATTGCAAAAGTCAATACAGGTCTCAGTGGATTGACCCTGCTGTAGAGCCATAGCCAATAATCAAAGTTATCATCACCAAAAACTGGATGTTAGGAGCTCCCAGAGGAGGACCAACATTACATGGAAGACAGAATAATGACCCTCAACGATGTGCACATCCTACTACCCAGAACCTGGGGATTTTATTTTATTTTTTTATTTTTTTATTTATTTTTTATTTATTTATTTTTCTTTTGAGACGGAGTTTCACTCATGTTACCCAGGCTGGAGTGCAATGGCACGATCTCGGCTCACCGCAACCTCCGCCTCCTGGGTTCAGGCAATTCTCCTGCCTCAGCCTCCTGAGTAGCTGGGATTACAGGCATGCACCACCATGCCCAGCTAATTTTTTGTATTTTTAGTAGAGACGGGGTTTCACCATGTTGACCAGGATGGTCTCGATCTCTTGACCTCGTGATCCACCCGCCTCGGCCTCCCAAAGTGCTGGGATTACAGGCTTGAGCCACCGCGCCCGGCCAAACCTGGGGATTTTATATGCCAAAGGAGACTTTGCAGATCTGATTACATTAAGTATCTTAATATAGGGAGATTACTCCAGATCTTCTGGGTGAACCCAATATAATCACAAGGTCCTTGAAAGTTGGAAGAAGCTGGGTGATGGTGGGAGAGTAAATTAGTTAAACCATTGTGGAAGACAGTGTGACGATTCCTCAAGGACCTGGAAATAGAAATTCCATTTGACCCAGGAATCCCATTACTGAGTATATACCCAAAGAATCATATATCATTTCAACATGTCGAAACACCGTCTCTACTAAAACTACATTATAAAGACACATGCACATGTATGTTCGTTGCAGCACTGTTTACAATAGCAAAGACCTGGAACCAACCCAAATGCCCATCGATGATAGACTGGAGAAGGAAAATGTGGCACATATGTACCATGGAATACTATGCAGCCATAAAAAATGATGAGTTTGTGTCCTTTGTAGGGACATGGATGAATCTGGAAACCATCATTCTCAGCAAACTGACACAAGAACAGAAAATCAAACACCGCATGTTCTCACTAATAGGCGGGTGGTGAACAATGAGAACATGTGGACACAGGGAGGGGAGCATTGCACACTGGGGTCTGTTGGGGGGGAATAGGGGAGGGACAGCGGGAGGTAGGGAGGTTGGGGAGGGATAACATGGGAAGAAATGCCAGAAATAGGTGACGGGGGGATGGAGGCAGCAAACCACATTGCCATGTATGTACCTATGCAACAATCCTGCATGTTCTGCACATGTACCCCAGAACCTAAAGTGCAATTATATATATATATATATATATATGGCAGAAGTCTTGACCAGGTGTGGTGGCTTACACCTGTAATCCCAGCACTTTGGGAGGCGAAGGCAGGTGGATCACAAAGTCAGGAGTTCGAGACCAGCCTGGCCAAGATGGTGAAACCCTGTCTCTACTAAAAAGACAAAAATCAGCTGGGTGCAGTGGCAGGCACCTGTTGTCCCAGCTACTGGGGAGGCTGAGGGAGGAGAATCGCTTGAACCCAGGAGGCAGAGGTTCCAGTGAGCCAAGGTCACACCACTGCACTGTATCCTGGGCAACAGAGCAAGACTGTCTCAAAAAAAGGAAAAAAGCAGAAGTCTTGGAGAAAGATTGGGGACGCTACTGTGCCGTCTTTGGAGCTGGAGAAGGGGCCATGTACCCAGGAACATGAACTCTCTAAAAGGCAAGGAAAGGAGTTCTTCCCCTGAGCCTCCAGAAGGAATGCAGTTCTGCTGACACGCGCTGATTTTAGCCCAGTGAAACCCATTTTGGGCTTCTGACTTCCCAAACTGTAAGCTAACAACCTGGTGGTGTTCTAAGCCACTAAATTTGTGGTCATCTGTTACAGCCACAATATGAAATTAATAAACACCACCTCCGTAGTATTCTTGACAAAAATGCATAATCCAAATATAATTAGGAGGGAACATACATGTAAATTAGGGGACATTCTACCCAATAACTTGCCTGTCTGTACTCTCCAAAAAATAAAAAGTTAAGATCATAAAAGACAAAGGAAGCAGGTTAAAGGAGACTGAAGAGACACCACAACTTAACGGAAAACACAGTGCTATATTCAACCCTGGCTGGGGATGACAGGGATGATGCAGAGAACTAGCCATAAATGACATTATTGGAACAATTGGCAAAATGTAAATATGAACTGTGAATTAAATAATAGTGCTGCATCTGGCCGGGCATGGTGCCTCATACCTGTAATCCCAGCACTTTGGGAATCCAAGGCAGGAGGATCACTTGAGACCAGGAGTCCAAGGCTATAGGGAGCTATGGTTGTACCACTGCACTCCAGCCTGGGCAACAGAGCCAGATCCTGTCTCTAAAATAAATAAATAACAGTGCTGTGTCAATGTCGCATTCACCAATGTGAAAAAGTGTACTGCGGCCAGGTGCAGTGGCTCACGCCTGTAATCTTAACACTGGGAGGCTGAGGAGGTGGGTGGATCACCTGAGGTCTGGAATTCAAGGCAAGCCTGGACAACATGTCGAAACACCGTCTCTACTAAAACTACAAAAATTAGCCAGGTGTCGTGGTGGGCACCTGTAATCCCGGCTACGGGAGGCTGCCCAGGAGGCTAAGGCAGGAGAATCGCTTGAACCAGGGAGGCAAAGGTTGCAGTGAGCTGAGATTGCACCACTGTAGTCTGGCCTGGGCGACAGAGAGAGACTCTGAAAAAAAAAAAAAAAAAAAAAAATGTAGTGTGATTATGTAAGAAAAAGTCCTTGCTCTTAGGAAACACACTGACCCATTGAAGAGTGAAGAGGCATGATGTCTGCAAACTCATCACAAATAATTAAGAAAAAATCATTGTATCTATATCTATCTATACGTCTACATCTACAGGGAGAAAGTAAATATGGCAAAATGGTGACGATTGGAGAATCTGGGTAAAGGGATTATGAGTGTTCTCTTTTTTTGCGCACCATTCTTGAAACTTCCTGGAGACTATGAAATTATATCCAAATGAAAGGGAAAAAGGAAAGGAAGGGCAGGACCGACCCCTACGAAAGACTGACTGAGCCACATCAACAGATCGGGAAAGGAGGTGCTGAAATGGGATCCATGCATGGCAATAGAGGATGTCCAAGCAAAACCAGAGTGGGCAGGGGAGCGAAGAGAGACCCTACTGAGGCTGGGGCCCAGATCTCTTTTTTAAAAACATTTTTTATTCTTGAGATGGAGTCTTGGTCTGTTTCCCAGGCTGGAGTACAATGGTGTGATCTTGGCCCGCTGCAACCTCTGACTCCCAGGTTCAAGCTATTCTCCTGCCTCAGCCTCCTGAGTAGCTGGGATTACAGGCGCACACCACCATGCCTGGCTAATTTTTGTATTTTTAGTAGAGATGGAGTTTCATCATGTTAGTCAGGCTGGTCTTGAACTCCTGACCTCAGGTGATCTATGCACCTTGGCCTCCCAAAATGCTGGGATTACAGGTGTGAGCCAGTGGACCTGGCCTGGGGTCCAGATCTTTAAGAGCCCAACAGAGCAGGTTGTCTTGGCCATTAGTGAGGAGGACCATCAGTGTGGTGGGGAGCAGCAGAGGAGAACAGTTACCTGGAAATCTTTGTGTCTGGGGAGCGGCTGTGGTTTCAACCCATGAGGAGGTCAACAAGCCACATGGTCCAGACCTTCAGAGAAGAAAGAGGAAGGCAAGGAAGAGGAGAAAGAAGAGGTGGCTGGCAGTCACCTAGGCCTTGGTAGCAGGCAGACCTGCTCCCTGTTGACCTATAGCTCTTCTTTGTATCCTGGTGGCTGCACCTGGCTTCTAACGTGCCAGGATTTCCCAAGAGCATCTCCACCGTGGACCAACGACTCCAAGGTACATGGATCCTGGACTCTGCCAGGAGGTGTGGGACAAGTGACTACCTCTCTCTGGGTTCTAGGTCCCCCACCTGTAAGTCAAGGAAATTGGACTATGTCGGCACATAATGACCTTTTCCAAGAATGCTCCAGGAGTGCCATTTGACAGTTGTCATTTTGATATCCATTGACTGAGAAACTACTGAATGACCAAGAGCTGCTGTGAAATCGGTAACACTTGGGGAAATTAAGGAATTGATAGGTCACAAGTACTAGAAAAAAAAATTCACCCCTGTGCACACAAAGCATTCTGTTGACCTAGAAAACAGACTCTCCTTTGTATATCTGGTGCCCAGCACAAAGCCTGGTGCACAGTAGGGTTTGTACAAGGAGCAAGATGTCGAAATTAAGACAAGAGGAAACAGGCAGGGGACTGAGGGAAAGTAGAAAAATGAGACCGACATTCTACCATAAAGACACATGCCTGCAAATGTCCGTTGAAGCACTATTCACAGTAGCAAAGACATGACCAAGCTACATGTCCATCAGTGGTGGATCAGATAAAGCCAATGTGGTGCATATACACCATGGAATACTATGCAGCCATGAAAAAGAATGAGGTCATGTCTTTTGCAGGATCATGGATGGAGTTGGAGGCCATCATCCTCAGCAAACTAATGTAGGAACAGAAATCCGATGTCCTCACTTATAAGTGGAGCTAAATGATAAGAACACATGGACACATAGAGGGGAACAACACACACGGGGCCTATTGGAGGGTGGAGGGTGGGAGCAGGGAGAGGAGCAGAAAAGATAACTATTGGTACTGGGCTTTATACCTGGGTGATGAAATAATCTGTATAACAAACCCCCATGACATCAGTTTCCCTATGTAACAAACTTTCACATGTACCCCCAAAACCTAAAATAAAAGCTTAAAAAAAAAAAGAAAGAAAAATCAGACTGAGATAGAGAATAGAATGTTTGGCAAAAAGCTAGGGCAGAAGAGGTGTCTGAGCTTCATGCTGGAGGGAGCGGCAGTTGCGGTGGCCCAAGGGAAGGAGACATTCAGCGGGAGCCTTGTGGGCTGTGATGGTGAGCTGCTGTTCAGACCTTCCTTCACTGCACTCACCCCAGAAAGGGCACCCAGGCTGCAGGAACTCGGAGCAGCAGGCTCACTAGAGGCAGGTCAGAGAAAGCGGCCTGGAGGAGGAGTTTGGGCAGAGCCTCGAAGGGAGGCATCGAGGAGGCAGAGATTGGAGAGGGTGTTTAAAAGCCAAGGCACAGAGGCGGGAAAGTGCTAGGTGTGCCCAGAATTCCACGGGGGACCCATGGGATTAGCATGGAGGCCGTGGAGGAGAGGGATTCCAGACAAGGGGCAGCCTAGAACCCTGGGAAAGCCCTGGAGGGTGCAAATGGGATGGAGAGTTCCTATCTTTGTGCCCTGCCAGGTGACTGGTCCCATGCAGGCAAGTGCCCACTCAGTTCCCATTGAATAAGCTTCGGGAGCCACCAGCAGATCTGGGCATGGGGGCAACATAGGACCCAGGCAAAGGGAAGCCCTGGAAGTTGGGCATGTCCTTGTCCTGGCCGCATGCTGTCACTCAAGTCCTCTCTCCACCTCTCTCCCTGGAGGAGGCTGCTCCCAAGCCTTCCCGCAGGCCCTAACGCACCTGCGCCCTCTCTGCCCCATGACTCCATACCTCCAGCCTTGCCATGGAAGCTCCCACCTGGAATGCTCTTTCACCTGCAGCAACCATCCCCCAGCTCCGGCCAGCACCACTGCACCTCCCCCGGCTCACCCACTCTCCAAGCCTGTCCTATTACTACAGCCTGCTCAAACATCCCCCCTCCTGCCTCCTCCCCGATCAATCAGTTAAAAAGTGCTTTACGAACTGTAAAGCCCTAAGCACTTGGGTTTGTGGTGGTGAGGGCTGCCTGGGCTCCAATTCTGGCTCCAGTACGTCTTGGCTGGAGACCCTGGTTAATGTAACTGATCTGTGCCTCAGTTTGCTCACCCATCAAACGTGGATAATAACACTACTTACTCCACAGGACCGATAAGGATTAGAGTTAATGCAAGTAGGTGTTTGAAACAGCGCCCAGCACTGGATAAGCACACAAACAATAGTTACTACTGTGATTGTTTTCTTCACTATCTTATTTATTTATGAGACGGAGTCTCGCTCTGTTGCCCAGGCTGGAATTCAGTGGCATGATCTCGGCTCACTGCAACCACCACCTCCTGGGTTCAAGCAGTTCTCCTGCCTCAGCCTCCCAAATAGCTGGGATTACAGGCACACACCATCACACCTGGTTGATTTTTGTAGTTTTTGGTAGAGACAGGGTTTCACCATGTTGCCAAGGCTGGTCTCGAGCTCCTGGCCTCAGGTGATCTGCCCACCTCAGCCTCCCAAAGTGCTGGGATTACAGGCATGAGCCACTGTGCCGAACCCTGTGCTACTATTTTAATCACATGGCACATATCAGTGCCTTCTCATGTGGGCTCCTGGAGGGCCAGGTCCTCCATCCGTGCCTGGAGGAGGTGTGGCACGGTGTTTGGGGACTGAATGCTTGGCTCACAGCCTGGATGGGTCATTTTCGGAAGAGGTGGGAGGTTCTTCGTCTCTTAGCTGCACACCTACACCTTCCTTGACCTGGGAGTGAAGGGCAGCCTGCCTGTGGGCAGTGGGTGAAGAAGACATCCCTGGGACAGGCCAGCCCAGCCTCCCCTCCTGCAGAGGTGGGTGGTACCGGGCTTTGCTGACCCCACACCAGGGCCAGCATCCTCGCCTCAGAGACTGTGGGCCTGCACGGACTCACCCACCTGGGGGCAGGCCCCCCAGGCTGTCTCCAGTGTGGCCGGGGCTTCGCCCCAGCTGCAGGCGGCAATTAGAAGCCATGGCTGACTCTGCTCCAAGAGGGAACAAGGCCACATCAGGCACAGCTGGGACCACGTCACCCACAGAGGTGACTGTGCCGGAGGCAGGCTGAGCCTCCCTGGGGCGGTGGACTGCTAGTGTGAGTTCAGCGGGGACGTGTTCCGGAGGGTTCAGAAAAAAAGCAACATGTGAGCAGGGCCTTGGAGGTCAATCGAGGGTTCACCACGGGGAGAAAGGTTGCAGTGAGCACCTGGACAACACAACAGGTCGCCATCTTGGGAAAAAACAAAAAACCTCTCCCTGCCAGCCCCATGGTTCTAGCTTGTCCCCTCCAAGTCCCCTCACCCGCCTCCTGGATGCCACCTTTTCTTTTTTCTTTTCCATGGTCCCTCTGCCCTGCCATTTTCTCCCTGGGCAGAGCACCTGCCTGGGTCCCCGCGACTCTCCTCAGTAGAACAGAGGTCCGAGCACGGCATACCTGGGGCCTGGCCACACATCCTGGTTTCACTGATGGCTCCCGGGCCTCTGTGTGTCACACGCCTCCGTTTCCCCTCTGCGAGTGGACATGTGGCAAGACGGCCCTCACAGGGTTACCTCGGGATGATTGATTGAAAAGGATGACATCTGTAAAGCACTGCCCAGGGTCCTGGCGCGTACGAGTTACCACTTAATCTTTTTAGACTCCTGTCACAATGCAGAGCCTGGCTAGAGTCTGCGGAATTTGAGGTAAGTGGATTCAGTCCCAGCCCCAGAAATGTCCCTCCTCCAGTGTGGGAAACAGGTGCTAATAACCGGCGTGACAGGTTCGGAAAATCAACCGGGGCCCTAATGGGCACCCACGTGTTTGCCCTGCAACCTTCGAGGGGGAGGGGAGGGTGTGGCGGTTTGAAATGGTCCCTGTTGGGGGAGGGAATGGGGCAGTCCTGGCTGCCGGCTGAGGCCCAGGGCGCTACCCAACCTCCACTAAGCCGGAGCTTTCTGAGGGCAGGTCTGGGAAGGAGGGTACTTGGCGCTACCACTCGGGAAAGGGTGATCAGGCATCCCTGATTTGGGGAGACGGACTGAGGGGTGATGTGTGCATGGTGACCTCCAGGAGGCGCTAGAGGCCGTGTGCATCGTGGCCTGTTCCCAGGACAGCAGAGCCTCCAGGATGAGGGGCCACAGTCAGGTGGGGAGGGGCTGCTCCTGGAACTCCAGCCTGGGCAATGGAGCCAGACCCTGCCTCCCACCAGCCACACGGCTCTAGTTCGTCCTCTCCAAGGCTCTCCTCCGCCTCCTGGACTCCTGGACTCCACCTTTTCTTTTCTGCAAGCCCCTCTCCCCCGCCGTTTTCTTCCCAGGTAAAGCACCTGTCTGGGTGCTTTTTATTTTGATGTAATCTCCCATTTTTAGAAAAGGTGTGATAATAGTACAGAGTTCATGGCTACCCTTTGCCCAGATTTCCTGATATTAGTGTTTTTCTTTATTTAATTTAATTTTTTGGGACAGAGTCTCGCTGTCCCTCAGGCTGGAGTGCAATGGCGCGATCTCGGGTCCCTGCAACCTCCACTCCTGGGTTCAAGCGATTTTCCTGCCTCAGCCACCCGAGTAGCTGGGATCGCAGGCTCCCACCACCAGGCCTGGCTAATATTTTGTGTTTTTAGTAGAGACAGGGTTTCACCATGTTAGCCAGGATGGTCTTGATCTCCTGAGCTCATGATCCACCTGCCTTGGCCTCCCAAAATCCTGGGATTACAGGCATGAGCCACCACGCCTATTTATTTTTAATTTTTTTTTGAGATGGAGTCTCACTCTGTCACCCAGGCTGGCATACAGTGGTACAATCTCAGCTTACTGCAACCTCCACCTCCTGGGTTCAAGTGATTCTCCTGCCTCAGCCTCCTGAGAAGCTGGGATCACAGACGTGCACCACCACACCTGGCTAATTTTTTGTATTTGAGTATCACTCCCCTGTGGTAAGGGAGTCATAAGGAAGAAGTGGCCAGGCTGCAGAGATGATGGCTGAGGCAGATTCTGTGTGGAATGTCCCAGGTAGCCTTAGAAGCACTTCACCCAGCTTAATTTATTTAATCCTTGCAGCAAACCTATGCCGTCAGCCCTGTTTTACAGATTGGGAAATAGAGGCACAGTGAGGTGCGGTAACTTTCTAATCATTCGCTGATTTCATCCTCGTGAGGAGGTGAGGTGCTTGGTTTATCTGCATTTCACACTGAGGCCAGGGAGGTGAAGCAACTTGCCCAAGGTTACACAGCTGGAAATTGGTGGGCAGCATGGCTCCAGTCTGTGCCCCAGGCTGCCACCTGTCCTTTTAGGAGGCCCTGTTGTGCCAGGAAGCATTGCACAAGGGCTCTGGGTGGGCTGTCTCCCTCCCCGGGCCCCAGAAGCCCTCTCCTTGCCTGCCTTGGGTGGCTCTGTTGCTGGGCAGTCAGCATGAGCTTTGCAGACTGACAGACGTGTTTCCAATCTCAGCTCTACCACTGACCAGGTCAGAGACCTTGAGCAAGTTCCTCAGCCCTGCTGTGCCTGTGCCTGCTGTGTCCCCTCCAAAACTCATGTGGAAATTTAACTGCCATTGTGGCAGTGTTAAGACATGGGACCTTTAAGAGGTAATCAGGGTGGGGCACGGTGACTCACCTGTAATCCCAGCACTTTGGGAGGCTGAGCTGGGGGGATAAACTGAGGTCAGGGGTTTGACACCAGTCTGGCCAACACGATGAAACCCCATCTCTATTAAAAATACAACAAAATTAGCTGGGCATGGCGGCAGGTGCCTGTAATCCCAGCTACTCAGAAGGCTGAGGCAGAAGAATTGCTTGAACCTGTAAGATGGAGGTGGCAGCGAGCTGAGATCGCACCGTTGCACTCCAGCCGTTATTCTGAGGGCCTGGCTCGTCCGGCTCTCCCTTCCTCTCCCTGTGTCATGTTATGACACAGCAGGAAGGATGTCCCTCACTTGACGTGGCCCCTCAATCTTGAACTTCCCAGCCTTCAGAACTGTGACCTAAATACATCCCTTTTCTCTCTTTTTTTTTTTTAATTTTTTATTTTTTTGAGACAAGGTTTTGCTCTGTTCACCCAGGCTGGAGTTCAGTGGTACGATCCCAGCTCACTGCAACCTCTGCCTCCCAGGTTCAAGCAATTCTCCTGCCTCAGCCTCCCAAGTAGGTGGGATTATAGGCGCCTGCCACCATGCCCAGCTAATTTTGTATTTTAATAGAGACAGGGTTTCACCATGTTGGCCAGGCTCGTCTCCCCAGCAGGGACTGATGTGAGGTGATTGGATCATGGGGGCAGATCCTGGGTTGGTGCTGTTCTTGAGATAATGAGTGATTTGTCGTGGGATCTGGTTGTTTAAAGTATGTGGCATTGTCGGAGGCCTTTGAAACAGAGCAATTCCACCCTGGATAGGGGCTGGGTAAAATAAGGCTGAAATCTTCTGGGCTGCATTCACAGATGGTTAAGGCATTCTAAGTCACAGGATGAGACAGGAGGTCAGCACGAGATACAGGTCATAATGACCTTGCTGATAAAGCAGGTTGCAGTAAAGAAGCCGGCCAAACCTCACCAAAACCAAGTCGCCATGAGAGTGACCTCTGGTCGTCCTCACGGCTACACTCCCACCGGCGCTGTGACAGTTTACAAATGCCATGGCAACATCAGGAAGCTACTCTGTATGATGTAAAAAAGGGAGGCACGAATAATCCATCCTTTGTTTGGCATATCATCAAGAAACAACCATAAAAATGGGCAACCAGCAGTCCCTGGGGCTGCTGTGCCTATGGAGTAGTCGTTTTTTTTCATTGCTTTACTTTCCTGATAAACTTGCTTTCACTTTACAACTCATCCTGAATTCTTTCTTCTGAGAGATCCAAGAACCCTCTCTTGGGGTCTGGATTGGGACCCCTTTCCAGTAGCAGCACCTCCCCGGCCTGCTGCTCCTGCGTTCACCATGTGACATGCTTGCTCCTACTTCATCTTTCGCCATGAGTGAAGAGTAAAAGCTTCCTGAGGTCTCACCAGAAGTCGACCAGATGCCAGTGCCATGCTTATGCAGCCTACAGAACCGTGAGTCAATTCAACCTCTTTTTCTTATACATTTTCCAGTCTCTGGTTTTTTTTGTTTGCTTGTTTGTTTTTTGAGATGGAGTCTTGCCCTGTCTCCCAGGCTGGGAAGCAGTGGCACAATCTTGGCTCACTGCAACCTCTGCCTCCCAGGTTCAAGCGATTCTCCAGCCTCAGCCTCCCAAGTAGCTGAAATTACAGGCTCCTGCCACCATGCCTGGCTAAGTTTCGTATTTTTAGTAGAGACAGGGTTTCACCATGTTGCCCAGGCTGGTCTCGAGCTCCTGATCTCAAGTGATCCATCCACCTCAGCCTCCCAAAGTGGCTAGGATTACAGGTGTGAGCCACTGCACCTGGCCAAGTCTCACGTACTTCTTTATGGCTATGCCAATGGCCTAACACAGCCTCAAATCCACCCACTTCTCCCTGTCTCCAGCTCTGCCCCACCAGTCCAAGCTGCCACCTCTCCGCGCCCCTGCAGTCCCCCCTACATGGTCCCCCTGCTACCAGTTCCACCTCCCCAGAGCCCCATCTTGCAATGCAGGAAACTTGCAAAATTCTCTGAATAACTGTTTTGCTCATTTGTTGTCTTTTATTTTTTCCCCACAATCCCTAGAAAAAACATTTTTTTTCTGAGACAGTGTCTCAGTCTGTCACCTGGGCTGGAGTGCAGCGGCTTGATCTCACTGTGTCTCAAATCCCTGGCTCAAGCCATCGTCCCACCTCAGCCTTCTGAGTAGCTGGGACTACAGGTGCGAGCCACCACACCCAGCTAATTGCTTCATTGTTATTTTGTAGAGATAGTATCTGGATATGTTGTACAGACTGGTCTTGAACACCTGGGCTCAAGTGATCCTCCCACCTCAACCTCTCAAGGTACTGGAATTACAGGTGCGAGCCACCACACCTGACCTGGAAGAATGTTTTAAATGCATAAAATAAAGTTAATAGAATTACAAGGTTTATTTTCAGATAGAGGGATCACAATATGTTTTAATTGTGATATAATGAAAATGTTCTTCTTTGTTTATGTATTATATATGATCTAACACGGAATCTGAGATGACTCCAACATTTCAAAGAAATAAGTGTAAATAATATCTGGAGATTTACAACTGTCATGTGGCATAAAAAATAATCTGGGCTGGGTGCAGTGGCTCATGCCTGTAATCCCAGTACTCTGGGAGGCCAAGGTGGGTGGATCACTTGAGGTCAGGAGTTCAAAACCAGCCTGGGCAACATGGTGAAACCCTATCTCTACTAAAAACACAAAAATTAACTGGGCATAGTGGTACATACCTGTAATCCCAGCTACTTTGGAGGCTGAGGCAGGAACATCACTTGAACCCAGGAGACGGAGGTTGCAGTGAGCCGAGATTGCACTACTGCACTCCAGTCTAGGTGACAGAGAGAGACTCTCTCAAAAAAAAAAAAAAAAAAGAAAAGAAAGGTGGGGGGAGTTACTGTAGTAGTCAACCCTGCAAGAAATGACACCTGCCAGGGACAGTGGCCTTGCAGCAGGGTGACACATGTCTCTGGGCTCACGCAGGATTTTCCAAGCTGGGCACAGGCACAGGTAACGTTAAAGGAGTCATTTCCCGAGCTCCTCCCTAAAACCGCCCTCCTAAGACCCTGCTGCTGTGGGAGGCCTGAGGTCTGTTCTCCTTCTCCCCTCTCCCCACATAGTCCCTTTCTTCACCACTCAGAAGAAAGGCTTTGCCAGAGGAACGTGGGGCTGGGGTGGGCTAGGGAAGTGGCCATTTAGGTGCAAAACAAAAGGACAAAGCAGACCCCAAGTTTGTGCTGGGCTCTGTTGCCCTGAATAACAGATCCTTTTGCCACTTAAGGCACTTCTAATTCTTAGCCTTCCACAAAGCTGAGCGAGACCCTAAATGAGTATGCAGCTGATAAATCATTAAAATTCTGGCCACTTGAGTATCACTTGAGCCCAGGAGTTCAAGACCAGCCTGGACAACATGCCAAGACCCCGTATCTACAAAATATTAAAAAATTAGTCAGGCATGGTGGCACGCGCCTGTGGTCCTAGCTACTTGGGATGCTGGGGTGGGAGGATCACTTGAGCCCAGGAGGTTGATGCTGACGCAAGCTGAGATCACAGCACCGTGGTCCAGCCTGAGCAACAGAGTTAGATCTTGTCTAAATAAATAAATAAATCATCTTCATCATTTTCCTTGACAGATTTCTATGTCATTTTTGGATAAAGGAGTGGCTGCTATGACAAACTCTCATTCCCTCTATTTTATTTATGTGACTGGCTTCTTAGCATTTGCCTTATAAAAATGAAAATATAAGGGCAGGCGCAGTGGCTCATGCCTGTAATCCAGCACTTTGGGAGGCTGAGGCAGGCAGATCACCTGAGGTCGGGAGTTTGACACCAGCCTGGCCAACATGGTGAAATCCTCTCTCTACTAAAAATACAAAAATTACCCAGGTGTAGTGGCAAATGCCTGTAATCCCAGCTACCCAGGAGGCTGAGGCAGGAGAATCATTGGAACCCGGGGATTAGAGGCTCTAGTGAGCCAAGATTTCAGCACTGCACTCCAGTCTGGGTGACAGAACAAGGCTCTATCTCGAAATAAATAAATAAATAAATAAAATATAAATAGAATTAACACTGAGTTCTGTCTCATTCTAGTAAATAAGTAATGTTTGTGTATTGAGAATATTTGTGATGATAGCTCAGTCCAGCAGGAATAAATGTTTTAACAGTCAGAACCTTATGATCACAGAAACATTTAAATTTTTAGTTTTGTTACAAAGCCATGATCTATAAAAGGCTTTCAAGCATAAAACATCTATAAAATTCTGTAATAGAAGTGGATAGCAAAATGAGTTCAAGGGCAAAAAAAGAGTGATAAGAACTTTTGACTGTTGAAGATAGGCTTGTGTATTCTTAAATATATACAGTGGGCTTCAAATTACTGGGGAATATTTAACGCATGATATAATTTAAAAGCGCAATTGAGTTTACACACACACACACACACACACAGAGGAACCTGCATTTTCTACAACTATTTACACTTACACTCATAAAGAAAACCTTTAGGTTGGGTGCAGTGGCTCATGCCTGTAATCTCAATGCTTTGAGAGGCTGAGGTGAAAGGCTCGCTTAAGCCCAGAAGTTCGAGACCAGCCTGGGCAACATAGCGAGACCTCGTCTCTAATAAAAAATAAAATAAATTACATATTGACAGTGTTCAGAAAACACTACCCCGAAATATAGCACCTGGGTATGTTGCATATGCTAAGCTGAAGGAATCTGAGACACAGCAGGTGCAGGAAGGACCCTCTGACCTCCCCCTTCTCCCCTGAAGCAGGCCATAAGATCCTCCCGTGAGAGGAGCCTCTCCTATGCCCAGAGGGAAGGGGCATCCTCATCTCTGATGATGGAACGATGTCAAAGCATCAAACCAACAGGCCTTGCTAAGCTTTCCTGTTTCCTGCCCTTGGCTCAGATCCCCTTTGTCCACTGAGTTTCCCACACCTCTCTACCCTTCATCAAACCTGGCATCAGAACTCTCAGCTTTTGTGCGTCTTCGGGTCTTTATTTCCTTATGAAGGCTGCCGAGTCATAGAAAATGTACAGTAAATAAGCTGGCTTGTTTTTCTCCTGTGAATCTAAATTTTGTCAATCCAAGCTACAGGGCTCCAGCCAGGGAACGCAAGATGGTGCTATGGTTTGAACGGTTTTGGTTCCTTCAAAACTCATGTGGAAATGTAATCCCATGGCAATGGTATTGGGAGGTGGGGCCTCAGGGGGGTGTTTAGGTCTTGAGGGTGGAGCCTCACAAATGGATTAGTGTTGCCATCTAAAGGTGTGGAGGGAGTGGTTTGGTCTCTTTCAGTCTTCCACCGTGTGAGGACACAGTGTTCCTCCCGCTCCCCTTTCCCCGCTTCTGTCTTCTGCTGTGTGAGGACGCAGCAGGAAGACCCTCACCAGACACCAGATTCTGGTGCCTTGATCTTGGACTTTCCAGCAGCCAGACTGTGAGAAATACATTTTTGTTCTTTACAAATTGCCCGATTCTTTATATATTACAGAGGCACAAAACGGACAAAGAGATGGATAGAAGAAAATGATCTTTTTCTTCCCCTGTGATTTTTTTTTTTTTGAGATGGAGCCTTGCCCTGTTGTCCAGACAAGCATGCAGTGTTGCAATCTCGGCTCACGGCAACCTCCACCTCCCGGGTTCAAGTGATCCTCCTGCCTCAGCTTCCCAAGTAGCTGGGATTATAGGTGTGCACCACCACACCTGGCTAATTTATGTATTTTTAGTAGAGATGGGGATTCACCATGTTGACCAGGCTGGTCTCAAACTCCTGACCTCAGGTGATCTGCCCACCTTGGCCTCCCAAAGTGCCGAGATTACAGGTATGAGCCACCACACCCAGCCAATGAAAGTTTTTATTTATTTATTTATTTTGAGGTAGAGTCTCTCACTCTATTGTCCAGGCTGGAGTGCAGTGGCACAATCTCAGCTCACTGCAACCTCCACCTCCCAGGTTCAAGTGATTCTCCTGCCTCAGCCTCCCAAGTAGCTGGGACTTTGGGCATGCACCACCACACCCAGCTAATTTTTGTATTTTTAGTAGAGAATGAGTTTTACCATGTTGGCCAGGCTGGTCTTGAACTCCTGACCTCAAGCAATCCGCCCACCTTGGCCTCCCAAAGTGCTGGGATGATAGGCATGAGCTACTGCGCCTGGTCTGCTCCCCTACAATATTGATTTTAAAATGCACAAGGAAATACACTGTTTTTTCCAGAGTTTTGGGGGTCCGGGAGCAAAATTGCTGGAGGCCCGATCCAGATGAGGATAGCAACAGAGGAGGTGGAAAGAATCGAAGGCGTGGAGGGTCTTTAGGAGGGTGGTCACCAGCGCCTGATGGCAGACTGAATGTGGGGTGGGAGTGAACGAGGTGGACTACGGAGGGTGCTTAGGTTACTGGCTTAAGGACATGTGGAGGGGTCACTAAGATGGGGGAAAATGGGAGAGTTGAAGGTTGGGGAAAAAAGGTGATGCTCTCCTGGCCAGGTGCAGTGGATCACCTGTGATCCCAGCTCTCCGGGAGGCCAAGGCAGGCAGATCAGGAGCTTGAGACCAGCCTGGCCAACACGGTGAAATCTCATCGCTACAAAAAATAGAAAAACTAGCTGCGTGTGGTAGTGTATGCCTATAATCCCAGCTGCTTGGGAGGCTGAGACGGAGAATCGCTTGAACCCAGGAGGTGGAGGTTGCCGTGAGCTGAGATCACGCCACTGCACTCCAGCCTGGATGACAGAATGAGACTCCTCAAAAAAAAAAGGAAGGTGATGCTCTCCCTCCCCCGTCAGTCATCCACGTGGGCTTCAGAGGGTGTCAGAGAGACTTCCAGCTTCCTGCCATATTTGGCCCTGTGGCCAGCTGCCCTGCTGACCCTCTCAGTCTCCGTGGCTCTATGACTGCATTCTGCTCAGGAGCTATCCAGCAGACCTTACAGCCCCAAATGGCCCCTGTAGGGCCTTTCCCCGTGATGACTTGCTGCTCCCCTGGGGGGCCATGTCCATAGCCTCCTCCCTTATCCCTCTTCCCCCAAACCCATCTCTCCACCCTGGTGACCCCAGAGACCCAAGACTTTTGGGCAAGGCTGCTAAAGTAGGGTAGGGAGGCTCCAGATCTTCCAGAAAAAGCAGGGGCAAGTGTGGAGGTCAGGAGGGTTGTGAGATACTGAGTTTGGGCTGGGCGTGGTGGCTCATGCCTATAATCCCAGCACTTTGGGAAGCTGAGGCAGGTGGATTGCCTGAGCTCTGGAGTTTGAGACCAGCTTGGGCAACACGGTGAAACCCCATCCCTACTAAAATACAAAAAAATTAGCCAGGCATGGCAGTGTGCACCTGTAGTCCCAGCTACTTGGGAGGCTGAGGCAGGAGAATCACTTGAACCCGGGAGGCAGAGGTTGCAGTGAGCCAAGATCATGCCACTATACTCCAGCCTGGATGACAGAGTGAGACTCCGTGGCCAAAGGAAAAAAAAAAAAAGATACTGAGTTTTGTTCTGGATGTGTTAACCTGGAGGTGCCCCCAGCATACTATCCGGGAATACAGCCAGGGCAGCGGGCTCTATTAGATTAAACTGTGGGAAGAACTCAGCAGAAGTGCTTGGCAGGCACAGCCACTGTGGCTGCTGAACCCAGCTCTGCAGCCGCAGATGCTCTGGACCTAGAGATGGCCCTCTTCACACATTGCACGGCGGGTGTGGAGTCTAGGCCTTGGCCGGCACTGACTCCATCACCCGGGCAGGCTAAAGGACAATGTCTGTGTGGATTATCCTGGGCGGGGATGAAAAAGGCAGTCCCTACTGGGGACCATGGGCAGGGCAGGGGAGGGGAGGGGAGGGGAGGGCTGGGCAGGGGAGAGCCTGTCATTATTGACAGACACAAGGGTGCTGGGCCCTAGCAATGTGGCCTCTGGCGTGTGTCAGGGAGTGTCCACCTGACTTCGCCATCCTGGTGAATAAGCCCTCCCAGTCACCCAAGACTCTACAGTTTCCCAGCACTGCTAGTGTGAGCAATTCTGTTACCCTAGAACCAGGACACTTGTTGGGAAGGTGTGTAGGACAGGGGACACCCTGGCTTTTGTTCTGGGGGCAGAGCCAACCTGAGAAGTACCCCAGCCCTGAGGACCAGTGCTGATGGGTGGGAACCTGAGGCCTGGATGTAGCCAGAGGGGCGTATATTCACAGTGGCAAGAAGGAACCACATCAATGGATAGACCTAACAGGGTCCATACATACAGTGGAATATGATTCAGGCCTAAAAAGGAAGGCACTTCTGATACCTGCTACAACATGGGTGTACCTGGAGGAAATTATGTTCAGTGAAATGAGCCGGAAGCAAAAGGACACATGCTGCATGATTCCACTCGTGGGGGACCTAGGGTAGTCAGCTTCATAGAGACAGGACGGCGACTGCCAGGGGCTGGGGGAAGAGGCATGGGAGTTAGCGTTTAGCGGGGGTAGTTGCAGTTTGGAAAGATGAGAAAGTTGTAGGGATGGATGCCGGTGATGTTTGCACACAATGCGAATGTACGTAATGTGACTGAACTGTACATTGAAAATGGTTAAAATGGCAAACTTTGTGTCATGTATATTTTACCATAATATTAAAAGGGAAAAAGAGTGAATGGCAGCCAGACCTGGACGCTGGGCCAAGGATGGAGGTGCAGAGGTGAGGCGAGGCTGACACTGCCGATCAGTGCTCCCCACTTGTTGCCACCAGCGTGGGTTGGGAAAGTCGGGCAAGGTGTGTGGAGGTGGAAGGTCCAGATGCAGCCTAGGGCACTGGGAGGAGGACAGCAGCAGGCAAGGGGCTGTTCTCACATATGCTCTGCCCCCCATCCTGAATCTGGTTTCTATTCCCTTTTGCCCATGGCTGGAATTAGCCAGTTCTCCCATGGACAGCAATACCTCTGTGAATGGATCAAGGAATCCAGCAGGTTGGCAGAGAAGCTGAGACCT
Organism: Sapajus apella; assembly: GCF_009761245.1. Lineage (NCBI taxonomy): Eukaryota > Metazoa > Chordata > Mammalia > Primates > Cebidae > Sapajus > Sapajus apella. The sequence goes on from NW_022437063.1 coordinate 1,240,917, forward strand.
CCCACAGAGGCCGTCCTCATGGTGCTGGGTTTGGTACGTGGGTGAGGGATGCCAGCTCTCATTGGCCCAGCAGTGCAGGGAGGAAGAAGGCAGGCTGACACTGTCTGGACCCAGGTGCCCACACAGAGCTGGCATGGTCAGGGTGGCAATGCTCTGTATTTCCAGTTCTAGAGAGGATAAACACTAGAGTTCAAGCACCTCTCTGCTCCCCTTCATGAATGTTGGGGTGATGTACCATGGATTCTTCTGACTCATGGTGGTTATGTTTTAATAAAGTCTCCACAGACGCTGGACCATCTGAGACCAAGTTATCGCTTCTAGGGGAACGATGGGTTAGATTCCATCCAGGCTCTGGGCACACTTTTGTCAACTGATTGACAAAAATGATTGTTTTATGTGTGTTTCTGGTTAAAGACACCTTAATTGATAAGCTGTTTTGTTTTTTTGTTTTTTGAAACAGAGTCTCACTCTGTCACCCAGGCTGGAGTGCAGAGTTGTGATCTCCACTCACGGCAAACGCTGACTCCCAGGTTCAAGTGATCCCTGAGTAGCTGGGATTACTGGCAACTGCCATCATGCCCAGCTAATTTTTGTAATTTTGTACAAATGGGGTTTCACCATGTTAACCAAGCTGGTCTTGAACTCCTGATCTCAGGTGATCCACCTGCCTTGGCCTCCCAAAGTGCTGGGATTACAGGTGTGAGCCACCATGCCCACTGATAACCTGCATATTGTTGATTCATTAACCTTGAACCCACAGCAAACAGCACTAGAACTGACGCCTGAACCAGCTTCTCTAATGCATGGACTTTTTGTTTTTTTTCTGAGACAGGGTGTCCCAGAGTCTGATTTTGAAAAGTAGTCCTGGCCAGGCACGGTGGCTCATGCCTGTAATCCTAGCACATTTGGAGGCCAAGGTGGGTGGATCACCTGAGGTCAGAGGTTCAGGACCAGTCTGGCCAACATGATGAAACCCCGTCCCTGCTAAAAAATACAAAAGTTAGCTGGACGTGGTGTCACATGCCTGTAATCCCAGCTACTCAGGAGGCTGAGGCAGGAGAATCACTTGAACCCAGGAGGTGGAGGTTGCAGTGAGCCGAGATGGTGCCACTGCACTCCAGCCTGTGCGATAGAGTTGTTTCAAAAAAAAAAAAAAAGTGGTCCTCAGCCTTCACTTACAGATGTTGCCAATCATATCACAAGTACCGGGAACTGGCGCTTAAAGACACACAAGGAAATGGGCCTTACAACTCCTGGAAAAGAGCACTTCCTTTTGTAAGCATCCATGCCGTCTGATGATAATTTGACACACGAATTCACTTTTCCTCCTTCCCAAGTGCCTCAGCCACCAGTCCTCTCCATCATTCCAAGCAGTGTCTATGTCTGATGCGACATGGGCAAAGCAGTGACTTTTCTTTTGAGGGAATTGTTCAAGAGATACAAAGAAGTTTCCCTTGGGCCTGAAGACTGAGTTTAAGATATGAAATGTTTATAATTGGCCAGGCACAGTGGCTCACACCTGTAATCCCAGCACTTTGGAAGACTGAGGTAGGCAGATCGTGAGATCAGGAGTTCAAGACCAGCCTGGCCAACATGATGAAACCCCGTCTTTACTAAAGATACAAAAAATTAGCTGGTCGGGGTGGCACGTGCCTATAATCCCAGCTACTCAGGAGGCTGAAGCAGGAGAATCGCTTGAACCCGGGAGTCAGAGGTTGCAGTGAGTCGAGATTGTGCCATTTTACTCCAGCCTGGGTGACAGGGTGAGACTCCAGTTCTAAATAAATAATGTTTATAACTCTGTGCTGGCAACCAAGAGCTGGATCTGATTGCAGATGGGGCCATGTGTGGAAGCGTGGGTAGGAGAGACGGGGGCGGGGGGGAGATGGGATCAGGGATAAGGGCAGCACTGCCAGGCATTGTGCTGGGTGCTTTCTGTTCATCGCATTTAACCTGATAATGCCCCTCACACAACTGTTTTCTCCCCCATGATACAGATATAAAAACTGAAGCTCTGAGAGACTAAATGATGCTTGCAAGCCCTAATACTAGTGATCAGAGAAGCTGGCATTTGTGCACTCGCTGTCTGATGACAAAGCTTGCAGTCTCAACCATGATATCCTATGTCTGACCCACGGGAGGCTGGATGAGGGGCTGAAAGAGCTGGATCATGAAACCCTTGCCCAGCTGGGTCCTCCCTTTCCCTCTGGAAAGTGAGGAGGGCCCCCAGGTGCTGTCTGCATGCAGTGATGAAGAGGGGGTGAGTCCTCAGCCCTGCTCCTGTCCTCCCCACATCTGGGTCACACTGGGGATGACAGATGTCTAGTGTGGCTGGCCATGAATGAGTCCCGGTGGACAGGAAGACAATACAAATGTCTGTGGCTGGTGTGACTCATCTCGGGCCTTCAGTCACAGCCCCAAATTCCCGTACCAGGGCCTGGCCCTCCTGTCATTAGTCCTAAGACTGGACATGCAACGTAGGAGGGATGGGTGAGTACAGGAGGCTAGTGGTCTTGATCCCAGCTGACCTAGCCGGAAGCCTCAGTTCTGCTGCAGCCCCGACTGTCAGGTGGGAATGGAGGGCAGTTTGGGCAGGACTGTGGGCAGTGCCCCCTCCAGCAAAGCCAACATGTCAGGAACAGATGGACCACTATCTGGTTCCCAGCTCTCCTGACTTTCCCCAGGACTTAGGGCCTGACCCGGTCTTGCTTTGAGCCTCCATCTACAAAGCATCTATGTGATGAGGCAGTCAGCCCAGGTATTCACTATGGCCTGAAACTCCCACACCCTGGGATTCCTGCCCAGAGACAGGAGGCAGCCCTGCTCCCGGCTCCCCTACCCCTCCAGGCAGGGCAAAAGTGTCCTGCAGCAGATCGGAGAAGCTCTGTTGAACATGAACCACCTGACCAGTCCAGGTGCTTCTCAAGTGACATTTGAAATCTTGGCAGCAACACCGCCAGTCATTCAGCAGATAAGGACACAGCCGCAGAGACGGGGGAGGCCTGAACCCAAAGCTCACATACTCTGCATTCCTCCAGGCCTCACCGAGAAGTGGGAGGGCTTCTTGGTCCACTCCAGTTGGGGGTGGGATGGCCTGGCAGACCAGGGCCCTCCAGTGAGGAGCTCTGGACCAAGGGTTCACTTCTCCCCGTGGACTGCTGTGGGCTTGCTCCACCCAGTGCCAGGGGTAAGTCAAGGTTAAGGGGACTCTTAGGCATCTCCTAAGGGCATACTACAATCTGAATGTTTGCATCCCCAACGAAGGTCATCTGTTGAAATCCTACCCTTCTAAGGGGACGGTCTTTGGAGGTGGGGACATTTGGAAGGTGATTTGATGAGAGGGTGGCACCCTCATGAATGGAATTGGTGCCCTTATCAGAGAGGCCCAGAGGTGAGGATGTGGTAAGAAGTCACCCTCTATGAGCCATGCCCCTCACCAGGAACCAAGTCTGCTGGCATCCTAAACTTGGGCTTTCCAGCCTCCAGAATGGTGAGATAGGGAAATAAGCCAGGCATGGTGGCTCACGCCTGGAATCCCAGCACTTTGGGTGGCTGAGGCAGGCAATACTTCAGGTCAGGAGTTCAAGACTAGCCTGGCCAACATGTTGAAATCTCATCTCTACTAAAAATAAAAAAAAATTAGTCAGGTGTGGTGGTGCATGCTTGTAATCCCAGCTACTTGGGGGGCTGAGGCAGGAGAATCAATTGAAACAGGGAGGTGGAGGCTGCAGTGGGCCGAGATCACGCCGTTGCACTGCAGCCTGGGGGAAGAAAAAGGAGAGAAATAAATCTGTGGTTTGTAAGCTGCTCCGCCTGCAGTATTTTGTTTTTGCATCTGAACGGACAAAGACCGAGCAGCAGGAATCATCCAGGCCTCAGCTTCCCAAACCACTTCCCATCCTCCAGTTTCTGCAGGCCCTGACCCCAGCGCCAGCACCTGCCATTCACATTTTTTACTTTCTAAGGAAACTTTGAAACGGACGCTTCCTGTTACTGTCATTCAATAAAAAGATCCCTACCACTTGAAGACAATCCATACAGAAAGCCTGCAGCAACGCAAAGACGTTAAACACTTCAGGTGCTGGTACCTGTTTTAGGCTGACTCTCCCCGTGTCAGAAAGGACGAGATAAAGCGTCAAAGGGATGTTAAGGATCAAGTGGGCCCAGACTGCAACTCCCTCCCACACCTCCCCCACGAAACTGATGACGAGGAACACTGAAGGAAGCCTCTCTCTCCAGGACATGCAGTGACTTTTGGAGTTCTGGAAAAATGCTTTCTCCGGAGTCGCTGGGGGGAGCTCCCAGGCTGGACCCCTCCTCACACGTCCTCCCCCACTCCCCTCCCAGCCCCCGTCCTCGCACCCATCCCCCTCCCAGCCCCTGAAACAGCCGCAGCCCCCTCTCAGCCCGCGTCCCGGACCCATCCCCGTTCCCGTCCCCGCCCCCATCCACCTTCCAGGCCTCGTCCCCGCCCCCATCCTCCTCCCAGTTCCCCGTCCCCGCCCCCATCCCCTCCCAGCCCCCGTCCCCGACCCATCTCAGTCCCCGTCCCCGTCCCCGCCCCCAGCCCCCTCCCAGCCCCCGTCCCCGACCCATCTCAGTCCCCGTCCCCGTCCCCGCCCCCATCCCCTCCCAGCCCCCGTCCCCGCCCCCAGCCCCCTCCCAGCCCCCGTCCCCGACCCATCCCCCTACCCCGTCCTCGTTTCCCCCTCCCCGCGCCGTCCCCGCCCCCTCACCGCCCCCAGCCCCCTCCAAGCCCCGCCCGAGAAGGTGTCCTGCCTGCCCATTGGGCCTCCCGCCGGCTCATTTGCATGGTCCGAGGGGGGCGGGGCTGACGTCGCTCCGGGAACCGCCTGGTGGAGACGCCCAGGCCGGGTCCAGAGCGCTCACCGGCGCTGGGCCTAGCGGCTGCGGATCTCAGCCCGAGCCCATCTCCGATCCCGACCCAGACCCAGCCCCGCGCCGCCAGCCCCGCCGCCGCCATGTATGACGCCGAGAGCGGCTGGAGCTTTTCCTTCGCGGGCTGCGGCTTCCTGGGCTTCTACCACGCCGGGGCGACCAGCTGCCTGAGCGAGCACGCCCCGCACCTCCTCCGCGATGCGCGCGTGTTCTTCGGCGCCTCGGCCGGGGCGCTGAACTGCGTCTCCATCCTCTGCAAGATCCCGCTGGGTGCGTCCCGGGGCCGCCGCCAGGGCTCGGCGCGCGGAGGTGGCGCCCCCTAGGCCGGGGAGCGGTGGGCAGGGGGGTTCCCCGGGAGGAGCGGGGATCAGGCGCGGACACGGCGGTGTCCCCTCCGGGACAGATGCTTCCTCTGGGGGCGCTGTTCCCTGGGCCCGGGAAGGGGGCTTTGGAACCCCTGAGCGGTCCCGGCCGGCGCGCAGGCTTCCGAAGCCTGAGACTCTCGCGCGTCCCCACCCCTGCCCCCATCTGGCGGCGGTGCATGAAGGGAGCCCCTCGCTTCCGGACTGAGAGCCGGGGCGTCTCGGAGCAACGAGGGCCTGGGACCGGAACCCGGGGCTGAGGGTAATGTTTGCCCCTGCCGTCCCCGGGTCTGGAGTGTCCTCTCTGGAGGTTCAGGTGATTTGCCAGAGACCAAGAGTGGGGCTTTGGCCGGTGCCCCAGCGTGGGCACCTTCCCTCTGGGGGTTGAGGAACGCAAGACACCCCGCGCCTGCCCTCTTTGGGGCACAGCCGAGCCTTCTGGGGGCTGGGTAGCCTCCCAGAAGGGCGACCCTGGGCATCCTCCAGGGCAGGCTAACTGGCGTCTTCCTCCTCCTTTTCCTCCTCCTCCAGTGTTTGGGACCCTTCCTGGGGGCTGGAGTGCATCCCTGGACACCCCCCAATCCCCCAATCCCATCCTCTCCTCTAGTCTCCCCTGACCTGGGCCCCGCCCCCCCCCCCCCCCCCCCGCCCAGTACCCCTGGAGGTGAGATCCTGTGTATTTGAATCTTGTCCTAATGAAACATTTGTCCACATGAGTACCTGTGGGAGGGGCAGAGGGAGTTTCTCACTAGCGGGAACTACTGGGGTGTGTGATATCCTTCCCGGGAATTTGCTGTCTAGTGCTGGAGGCGAGAAGAGGGTTTTGAACCAGTGGGCAGGGGCTAGGGCAAGAAGCAGTGTGGAGCTGTTGACACCCACAGGTCCCCAGGCAGGAGATCATGCCCCTATCAGCCCCGTTTTACCTGGGCTTCCTTAACAATGGACTCTTTGCCCTGCCTGCCAGAGCCAGCAGGGAGTGACCGTTTAGTGGTGAGGAAGTCCCCGCTGGTGGACCAAGCCCTGCCATTGGGTAGGAGCAGTGAGCAGTCCCTGGGCTGACTGGGAGGTGGGGATTGGGGATTAGGGATTAGACGGTTCTGGCTGTCTGCCTTCTCCAGCCAGGGGAAGAGGAGCAAAGGGCAGGAAGTGTAGTCTCTAGGAGGATTAGACTGACCACATGATCATCTGCACACTTTGGGCTTTATCAACAATGCAAGTCAGCTCTTGTATCCCAAGGTGACCTGTGGACACCCATGTGGACAAATGTTTATACTGGGACAGAATTCAAATGCAGTGATCCCAGGAGCCTAAAGTACAGTCACTCTGGCATAGAAAGCATTCCTTACTGGGCAGAGGACAGCTGCAGCCTGGGGCTTTCCCCAGCAGGACACGAAGAAGCCCAAGAACCATCAAGTCCCTGGAAAGTGGATCTGGAGGCTTTGGGAGGAGCCACTCCCTATGTTCCAGCATTCCAGGTTTCTGCTTTAACTCCATGTCTCACAGTGGGCTGTGCTCTTGGGGCTGCATCCTGGACACAGCTCCTCCATGCTCAGAGCTGAGGCTAACTTGGCAGGAGGGGCAGGCTGAACCTGCAGCCACATGCAATTCCACCCCTTCTGGCCATGCTTGGAGGGGCCAGTCAGGGAAGGAGAGCTGTGAGTGAAGATCAGACTTGGGTCAGGACAGGCTGGGGCATGCCTGTCCCTGTGCATCCCAGGATTTATGGCTGGCAAGGGGTCGGGCTGGGAGGGGCTGTCCTGCATGGCAGGAGAGTACAGATCAGCCCGAGAGGCCAGGTCAGTGGGTGAGGTCATATCTTCTGCACCAAAGCTCTCATGCTGATATGTTCCTGGCTTCTGACTTTGTGAGGCGTGGAGGTGGGGCCTGCCCACCTGGGCTTCTGGAAGTGAGAGGCTCATTCCTGTGGCTGAGGCCTACAGTAGTGCTGTCTGGTAGGAATATACGGCAAGCCATGATGTCACTGTGCATTTCCTAGAAGGCACATTGAATAAAGTAAAAGACATAGGTAGAATTAATTTCATTGAGCCTGCTAAATCCAAAATATCATTTCACATCTAATGAATATAAAAAATTACGAATGAGACATTCCATAAGCCACTGAAATCCAGTTTGCATTTTACACATCTCAGGTTGGAGGAGGCTTTCAAGGGCTGAAGAGCCACACGTGGCTACTGTAGTAGATAGTTGTGGTCTAGAAGAAGGTTGGCGGCATCCTTGCTGTCTGGTTTCTGGCCTTGCCAAATATATTGCCATCCCAGTGTGGTACATTCTTTAATATGTTTGTCCCCTGTCCCCAGATCAGTTACTGGGGATCCTCTCGGACCTTGTCCGGAAGGCCAGGAGTCGGAACATCGGCATCTTCCATCCATCCTTCAACCTAAACAAGTTACTCCGACAGATTCTCTACAAATACCTCCCAGCCAACGCCCACCAGCTAATCTCGGGCAAAATATGCATCTCGCTCACCAGAGTGTCTGATGGAGAAAACGTTCTGGTGTCACACTTTTGGTCCAAAGACGAAGTCGTGGATGTAAGCAGTTTGCTTATCTGGGTGTTGTCAAGTAAGAAAAGGTGTCTAGCAGAGAGAAGGATACAGGCAAATAATACAGGGTCTAGCAGAGAGAAGGTAATTTGCAGTAACAAAACACCATTTGATACGGCTGATGCTTTCATAAGAACTCCTTAGATGAAGGAGTCGATTTTACTTAACACAGATTTGTGCAAGACAGCAGCCTGGCGTGCATAACCGGCCCTGTTTAACCTTGTTTCTAGAAGCTTTCTGTAAACAGCCAGCACTTGTCTGTTCCCACATGGGTCTGTTCTAGTGAATCAGCGTGGTGCCTGCTGACTGCTCTGTAGCACGGTGCTTTGCAAAGTGTGGTCCTGGGACCAGCAGAGCAGCAGCTCCTGGGAGCTTCTTAGAATTGCAGACCCTCAGGCCCCACCTCAGACCTGCTGCATGAGAATTCCGGGGAGGGATGCCGAATCTCGAGTTCCAGAAGCTCTCAGGTGATTCTTCTTCTTCTTCTTTTTTTTTTTTTTAAGACAGAGTCTTGCTCTGTCATCAGGCTGGAGTGTAGTGGCATGATCTCAGCTCACTGCAACCTCCGCCTCCTGGATTCAAGCGATTCTCCTGCTTCAGCATCCCGAGTAGCTGGGACTATAGGCAGGCACCACCACACTCTGCTAATTTTTGTATTTTTAATAGAGATGGGGTTTCACCCCGTTGGCCAGGATGGTCTCGATCTCTTGACCTCATGATCTGCCCGCCTCAGCTTTCCAATGTGCTGGGATTACAGGCATGAGCCACTGTGTCTGGCCAGGTGCTTCTAATGAATACCTGCATTTGAACAGCACCAGTCTAGCTCCTTCCAGTCCATGAGTCAACAACCCTTGGTCCTGTCTGTGGTGACCCAGTGTGGTTCTCGTGGAGCAAGGAGAGGAAGTGGAAGTCTGCTGACAGTGTTGTTAAGCAGCTTTTGCAATAGATGAGACCCATGGGCCTGAGTCCAAGGGTGTATGTTGGTTCATGGTTCATTCCACCCATGGATTAACCTACTCTGTGCAAAGGGTGTTTTCAGGTTTGTTGCCCTGCTCACTTGGAGAAGGCTTATGAAGGATCACAGAAATGAAAAGCGTGCTCTCGCCTGTGACTTCTCTCTCTTTTGCTTTCACAGGCCTTATTGTGTTCCTGCTTCATCCCTTTCTACAGTGGCCTCATCCCTCCTTCCTTCAGAGGCGTGGTAAGTCGGCTTTCTCTGCTAGTGCCGAATCCTGGGGGCTTCCCCTCTAAAACATGCTCACACAGCTCCTGCCTGCAAGGCGCTAGTGTCAGGCACCTTGGGTTCTGTCCCGTGGCGGAGCCCCGTGCCTCGCTGCCTTTCAGACAGAGTAGCCACAGCTGGCCCAACTTCCAGGCTACCCTGACAGCAAAACTTACTTCATGTGCAATTAATTATCTCGCTGTCTGTAAGGCGAACTAGCTGGTTCACTTAATCTGCTCCATGAGTGTCAAACATAGCTTCTCAGTGACCGGGTTAAACTATATGACATTGGCTGGGCATGGTGGCTCATGCCTGTAGTCCCAGCACTTTGGGAGGCCGAAGCAGGCAGATGGCTTGAGGCCAGGAGCTTGAGACCAGCCTGGCCAACATGGTGAAACTTGGCCTCTACTAAAAATACAAAAATTAGCTGGGCATGGTGGTGTGAGCCTGTAATCCCAGCTACTAGGGAGGCTGAGGCAGGAGAATCGTTTGAACCTGGGAGGTGAGGGTTGCAGTGAGCTGAGATCGCCCCACTGCACTCCAGCCTGGGTGACAGAGTGAGACTCCATCTCAAGAGAAAGAGAGAAGAAGAGACAGAAGGAGAGAAAAAGAGAGCGAGCGAGTGCGTGCAAGCCTGCGTGACAGAGCGAGACTCCATCTTGAAAGAAAGAAATAGAGTGAGAGAGAGAGAGAGGATATGATGCTGAAGACTCTTGTTGCCCGGGAGGTAGACCTTTAGAGCTTTCCTCTTAGGGGGAACTGTAACAGTCATATATTTTCTTTTTCTTTCTTTTTCTTTTTCAAAACAGAGTCTCACTCTGTTGCCCAGGCTAGAGTGCAGTGACACGATCTCAGCTCATTGCAACCTCCGCCTCTGAGGTTCAAGTGATTCTCCATTCTCAGCCTCCTGAGTAGCTGGATTACAGGCGCCCACCACCATGCCCAGCTAACTTTTGTATTTTTAGTACAGACGGGGTTTCACCACGTTGGCCAGGCTGGTATAGAACTCCTCACCTTAGGTGATCCTCCCACCTCAGCCCCGCAAAGTGCTGGGATTACAGGCGTGAGCCACTGTGCCTGGCCAGCAGTCATAGATTTCCTCAACCAAACAACAACAACAAAACAATCCGTAAGCCTGGCCTAACCTAGATTTGTGCTTCGTTTTGTTTTGCCACTTTGTGATGTACAGGAGGAAGTTTGGCCTGTAAAATACTGGCCATTTAGGGTCATTTTTGAACTCACAAGAGCAGCTGCGGAACCTTTGATGCAGTCCTGCGTGCGGCACTGGCAGAGGCACGTGGTGGAGGGACTCGCATCACGAGCCTCCCGTTACAGGTCATGTACTCCTGCGCATTATCTTACGGCGTCCTCACAACGGAGGGGAGACGTGATCATTCATCTCGTGCAACTGTGGGGAACTTGAGAGCCACCCTTGCCCAAGGAGCACAGCCAGGGAGCCTGTGCCCAGGTCACTCTCTGCCCTCCGTCAGAACGGGGCATGTCTTGCCTGGTTCCCTGCAGGGCGGCTCTTCTCATCCTCTGTAGTTTGGGGTCCAGGACAGCGGTCCATAGGGCCACTGGAGTGCCCAGCCACTGAGTGACCAAAGCACATTTTGGATTTCTGACGTTGCCACACTTGGTCAGGCATCAGCAGGACCCCAGCCCCTTGTCATGCTGGTGGCTTTACGTGGGTTTTCATCGTCCCCAGAACTCAGCAGGAGTGCACCCAGCAGCACCGTCATGATGCCCCTGGCTCCCCAGTGCACAGTTCTGGCTTTTCCTCTTGATCGAGAGCTTCAAGCCCTTCTGGGTCCTACTCTGTCCTTTTCAGCCCATGGCTTTGGTCAGAAGCTGCTGGCAGTATTCAGATTTGGCTGAGTTCAGTAAATATGTGATTGGCTCATTTCTGAGCCATGCCAGGGGGTGGAGAAGCTGAAGTGGGAGTGTTTGTTCTGCGGGCTCAGGACTAGGCACTGGGTCTGTGCCGGGCCACTGGCTAGTCTTACATCCTCCCCTAACCCCTGCTGGGGATGTCTGGCCACGTCAGAAGACAGTTTGGGTTGTCACCACTGGGGGAGTGCCACTGGCATCTGGTGCATGGAGACCAGGGATGCTGCATCATCACCCACTGGGTACGCTCATGGGAATCCTGCTGAAGGTTCGAGCACACTGTTCTTGAAATTCAACGCATGCAAATTCAAAACATTACTGTGTACGTACCATGCGCCAAACGATTGCACCACTGGAGCTCCTAAATTCAAAACATTCCTATAAAAAAGCTCAAAATGCGTGGAAAAGTTCTACATGGCAGGAGAGCATCTGGGCTGCAGACTACCCCTTGAATGAACATGATCTACCAGCCTCCTTCCTCCTTGGTCTTCACTCCAGATTCCTGGTGTTTCATTCTGTGTCCCTTTATGCCATGGTTTTTGTTTGTTTTTTGAGACAGAGTCTCACTCTGTCACCTAGACTGGAGTGCAGTGGTGCGATCTCAGCTCACTGCAACCCTCGCTTCCTGGGTTCAAGTGATTCTTGTGCCTCAGCCCCTCTGAGCAGCTAAGATTACAAGCGCATGCCCCCATGCCCAGCTAAATTTTTGTATTTTTAGTAGAGACAGAGTTTCACCATGTTGCCCAGGCTGGTCTCAAACTCCTGGCCTCAGGTGATCCACATGCCTCAGCCTCCCAAAGGGCTGGGATGACAGGTGTGAGCCACCGTGCCCAGCTGCTGTGAGGTTTGTGATACCTTCCTACATCTGCCCTAGAAATTGTGTGGCTACAGTTTTGGAAATGTTGCTGTGTATACTCCTGATCATTTCTGGACTTCTGGCAAGAATCTTGATGGCAAAGGTGTGGCTAATCATGCCTGATTCTTTCCTGGACCTGTTTTAGGCCAAATTCTGCTCTGAAATTCCTCTGTGTGGAAGGGTGGACTGGGGAGAGTGTCCCAGCTGTAATCTTTTGGAGGCCTTCCTCTGTGGGCGTCTGGTGGCTGGCTGTGACGGCTGTGGCTGGAAATCATAGACACAAGTTTCACAGGTGCAAGCTCAGTCCAAATTGTAGCAAAAGCTGCCTGCCCCAGCTGAGCTATGGGCAATAAGGTTGTTTAAGGATATAGAGGAAAGGAAAACTCATCCTTAGAATAATTTATCCAAAATGCTGCTTTATTGTGGGTTTGAGGACATTTTCTGAGGTCCCAGGTTCATTTGTTTCATTTAAGTGTCAAAAGTTGCTGGGCACAGTGGCTCACACCTGTAATCCCAGCACTTTGGGAGGCCGAGACAGGCGGATCACCTGAAGTCGAGAGCTCAAGACCAGCCTGACCAACATGGAGAAACCCCGTCTCTACTAAAAATACAAAATTAGCCAGGTGTGGTGGCGCGTGCTTGTAATTCCAGCTACTTGAGAGGCTGAGGCAGGAGAATTGCTTGAACCCGGGAGGCAGAGGTTGCAATGAGCCGAGATCGTGCCATTGCACTCCAGCCTGGGCAACAAGAGTGAAATTCTGTCTCGAAAAAAGAAAAGGCTCAAAAGTCCCTCCAGGTGGTTCTGATCATCAAGGCGTGGAGAAAGACAGGCTCACAGGTTAAAGATCTTGCCCAGATTTGTGTATCTTCCTTGCAAGCAGCAAGGGGTGGATTGGAACCATGACCATTTATCTCCTTTGGGTTTCTATCACATTCTGTCCCTAGTGCATTGAGCACCCCTAGTTCACATGACCCTCTTAGGCACATTACAAGGGCACTCCTATGGGTGCCCATCCAGCCCTAGGACTTGGCCAGCACAACATGGACTCCAATCGCCATGTGCCTCTTTGCCAGGCATATTTGTGCAGTGCACACACTGTACAACAGTACACAGCAGCCCTGAGAGCCAGAGTAGAGCCCGGTCTAGCACAGGAGTGCTCAGTAAGGATTTGTCACAGGAGCGATTCCAAAGCTGTCGTCCTCCCTGCATATCAGCCTGCCGGCAGCTCTGAGAAGCCTCTATCCGCATATAACCCAGAGCCTCAGCTAGCGCCAGTCCTTTTTTCCTTCTTTAAAAGCGATACATGGATGGAGGAATGAGTGACAGCATGCCCTTCATTGATGCCAAAACAACCATCACCGTGTCCCCCTTCTATGGGGAGTACGACATCTGCCCTAAAGTCAAGTCCACGAACTTTCTCCACGTGGACATCACCAAGCTCAGCCTGCGCCTCTGCTCGGGGAACCTCCACCTTCTATTGATGGCATTTGTCCCCCCGGATCTCAAGGTGAGTGGGTGGGGGAGTGGGTGGTTCTGGGGTGCAGCTCTTCTTTGCCTCCCTGGTTGCCAGGAGATACCGGTTGCTCTCTGCACAATCAAACAGAAATAGACCTTATCATTGATGGTTAACAGAAATAAAATGCACTTGTCCCAGAAGCTCAGGTGAGGCACCACCCTGATTATGGGGATCACCTGGGAACATATACCCCAGACCTCAAACTCAGACCCACTTCCCAGGCTGTGTCTACAGTCAGGGGTGCAGCATGGGCCTCAGGATTTTTTTGTTTACTTATAAAGACGATTTTTTTTTTTTTTGAGACAGGGTCTTGCTCTGTCACTCAGGCTGGAGTGCAGTGGTGCAGTCATAGCTCACTGAAGCCTCAAACTCCTAGGTTCAAGCCATCCTCCCACCTCAGCCTCTCGAGTAGCTGGGACCCACAGGCACGCACCTGGCTAATTTTAAATTTTTTTTGTAGAGTGTTGCCCAGGTTGGTCTCACCCTCCTGGCCTCAAGCTATCCTCCCACCTCAGTCTCCCAAAGTGTTGGGATCATAGGCATAAGCCACTGTACCCAGCCACTAAGATGATTCTTTTATTTATTTATTTTTGAGAAGGAGACCCACTCTGCCACCCAGGCTGGAGTGCAGTGGCATGATCTTGGCTTACTGCAACATCCTCCTCCCAGGTTCAAGCGATTCTCCTGCCTCAGCCTCCCAAGTAGCTGGGATTACAGGCATGCACCACCATGCCCAGCTAATTTTTGTATTCTTAGTAGAGATGGGGTTTCACCATGTTGGTCAGGCTGGTCTCGAACTCCTGACCTCATGATCAGCCCGCCTTGGCCTCCCAAAGTGTTGGGATTACAGGCGTGAGCCGCCGCACCCGGCCGTAATGATTCTTACTTGCAAACATGGTCAAGAACAACTGCATGTGGTAGTTTAACCTTTTTTTGATTGTAGTTGTTTCGGTATGCCTTACCACTCTACCATAGTAAGAGCATCGCAGACCGTGTACACCAACCTTGGGTGCTCCTGGGGAAAAAGAAAGGGAGCAATGCATGCAAGGCAGGCCCACAGCCCAAGGGAGAGGGAAGGCTATCTAACACAATGGGTTTTCCTGTGTGCTTTATAAGCAGATGAGTAGAGGAGACAGCTCTTATTGTCGTAACAACAATTGGGACTAGCTGCAGAATTTGTTAGAGTGGAGGCTTATCCTGGGACCATGGGAGCCCAAAGAAACAAACTCCTGCCAGGTGCGGTGGCTCACACCTGTCATCCCAGCACTTTGGGAGGCAAGGCGGGTGGGCCACTTGAGGTCAGGAGCTCAAGACCAGCCTGGCCAACATGATGAAACCCCGTCTCTACTAAAAATACAAAAATTAGCCGTGTGTGGTGGCGGGTGCCTGTAATCCCAGCTACTTGGGAGGCTGAGGCAGGAGAATCACTTTAACCGGGGCTGGGCAGAGGTTGCAGTGAGCCGAGATCACGCCACTGCACTCCAGCCTGGGTGATAGAGCGAGACTCTGTCTTAAAACAGAAGAAAAAAAAGAAACAAGCTCCTGCCTTGGCGGGGTGCCAGCAAAGTCTCCGTGAAGGGGTGACATGGGAGCCAAGACCTGTAGGGAACTGTCTCCCGGGAGCACAGAGCCGTTTGCTCAGCCCCGGGGTGGCTCAGTACCCCCAGCCAGCAGGCTCAGAGATTCCTTAGTGCCCTCTGCGGTCTTCCAATGATGCGTAAATAAATGGTGCTTCGTGTCTTCCCGCTGTAGTCCCTTTGCTTGCTTTGCTCACAGGTGCTGGGAGAGATATGCCTTCGAGGGTATTTGGACGCGTTCAGGTTCTTGGAAGAGAAGGGTATGTATGGGCTGGGAAGATCAGATATGCCCTTTTGACAAGCATTGACTTGTCAGTCAAGTCTTGGTAAAGACTTGAGATTTGCCTTAGTTTTAACACTTCATGCCCAGTGCCTTCCCTGTATTGCTCAACCTGCTCATGAGCCCCAGAGATAGGAAACCTCTGTCCCATTTTACAGATGGGGAAACAGAAGCTTGGAGAGGAAAGCCAAGCAGCACACACCAGCACACACCCCTCCCTGAGGGGCAGAGCCGAGATCTGAACTGGGATGTTTTGATTCCAGGGCGCTCTCCCTCCCCAGGGTCCCCTTCTCTGAAGGCGGCTTTTCTTTCCAGCTCGACCTCTTGTGATCCTTTAGTTTAACAAGGGCTGAAGTTAAACCATCTCTGCGCCTGGGCCCCAAATGCAGCAATGAGATTTCTCATCCTCAGTCAGGTGTGGGTCCATGCCCACTAGACCAGTTTACTCTCCTTCCCAGAGCAAGTTTCTGCCTTCAAGTCATCCTGACTTGTCGGGGCTGGAGGGGTTCTGCTCTAGAAATATTAGAGTGAAACCAAAAAGATGTGTTGGGAGCTATTTTTCTTTAATACTAAAAGTTGGCTGACGTATTGGTCTTCTGAATTTGTTCTTGGCCAAGACCAAGGAGACTGCATTTATAAGGACATACATGTATTTATCTGCTCAGAAAATGTTCACTGCTGTGTGCTAGGGATCCTGCAGTGAACACGGAGGTGTGGCCCTTGCCAGCTTGTGAGAGAAGTGAGCAGATGAGTAAGCAGAAGGTGATGCTGTGTCAATGGCAAAGCACAGGTGCCAAGGAGAAGATATAGGACGCTGGAGGATCATTCTGGATGGATCTCCAAGGCCCCAGGAGAAGAAGGGCCTCTCGGAGGATGTGAATCCACACTGAGACTTTGGGGATAAGTGGGAGAGCCTTAGGCATGGGGGCCATGGGTGCGAGGCCTGCTGGACACAGGACAGAACGAAGGCCTACGCAGCTGGAGCGGTGGGAGCGGGGACACTAACAGGCGGCTAGAGAAGAGGAGGTGAAGAATGGTGAAAAATGGGAGAGGAGGGCAGGCTGGGCCTTTTGGATTTGGGGGGTGCGTCCCGTAGCAGTCAGGAGCCATTGAGGGCTGCTGTGGTCTGGAGTGAGGGGATCAGGGGAGAGCTTTGGGAGCCCCCTGGCTGTGGGGCAGGAAGGGAGGGACCAGCGTCTAGGAGGCCAGTGGGGCAGTGAGGGTCATGAGGAGGAAGGAGCCCCAGGGGAGCAGGACTTGGAAATGACCAGTGGGACATTTGTGAAGAGGAAGATGGAAGAGCACAGTCCCGGCTTCTGGCTTCAGCAGGTGGGCAAGGGAAGACGGAGGGCTGTGCCCATGGGTTGAGGGTTGAGGACATTAGGAGGGCACCAGTTTGGCAGGAAAAGCTGATGTCCCAGAGATGCTGGAGGTGCCATCTCCCTGAGAACAGATACCTGGAAACATTCCTAAGGGAAGGGGACATCTCAAAGGGTGAGGAGGGCGTCTGATAGAAGCTGGAGAGAGCCGGGGCGAGCACGAATGTGAGGTTGTCTCGGGGAGTGAGGCACAGGCAGTGAGGAGCAGACCCTGGTCTTTTCAGCCTGAGGCTGGAAGCCAGAGTCGGACCATGTGCA
The DNA here is from genome assembly GCF_009761245.1 of Sapajus apella. NCBI lineage: Eukaryota > Metazoa > Chordata > Mammalia > Primates > Cebidae > Sapajus > Sapajus apella. The sequence goes on from NW_022437063.1 coordinate 1,257,720, forward strand.
GCTGTGGGCATCTGAAGCCCCCCTCCTCCCACCCAGCCTGCAAATGCTGTAAGAGCGGGGGCTACTCACTGGTGCTGGTAGCTGAGTCCCAGCACCCAGGGCAGGGCCTGGCACATGCAGGTGCCCAGTCCTCCCTTGCTGGGTGCTTCTTCCAAGGCTGTGTGATGGAAGAGTACCCTTTTTGACCTCAGACCCAGCTTCAAATCCTGGCTCTGTTATGTACTGGCTGTGTGACTTTAGATAAGTGTCTTAACCTCTCTGTGCTTCTGATTTCTCAGCTGCAAAATGGAGATGATAGTAACAGTTGCTGTAAGGCCTGATGGCGAAGTGCCTGGCTCAGGGCCTGGGAGGCAGGTGTAGCCAGTGGTTCAGATGTTGTAAATGAACACTAACTCCCACCTTTGCACCTCATGTATCCAGATGTGGAGATGGAGCCCACACAGCTAGCAGGAGCCAAGCTCATGTGTGTCTTGCTTTAAACCCTCAGACTCCTTTCTCCGGGTGGCAAACACCTGCCCTTGTTCTCTTCCCTTCCCCCGTCCCCCTTGCATTTGGCTGGTAACAGGCCAGCAGCCTGCCTCCCTGCCATTTGGTGGATGGGTGGGTAATGGTCCCCACTCCCCACATTATCGCCTAATGGGCTTGTTTTCTGTGCCCTTCATAGGCATCTGCAGCAGGCCCCAGCCTGGTCTGAAGTCATCCTCAGGAGGGATGGGTTCTGAGGTCACCGTGCCTGCCTGGGAAAACATGAGCCTGGAGTCTTCCCCAGAGCTGGCTGCCATGGCTGTGAGGCTGGAGGGAGATGAGCTGCTGGACCACCTGCGTCTCAGCATCCTGCCCTGGGATGAGAGCATCCTGGACACCCTCTCGCCCAAGCTCGCTTCAGGTACCCACTCCTCGGGGTGGGCACGGGCAGCACCTTGTTTTCCTTCTTGCGTGTTGTGAAGGAAGGTGGTGCTGCCACATGGGAGCAATGGGGCGAGGTAACCATGACAGGCGGTCGGGAACATCCCCTTCCATTGCACAGCCCTGACTGCTGCCTACACCCCCAGCGCAGGCCTCCCCCCATCCTGGCACCTTGCCATGTGTTCCTTCCCCTGGGGTCATGACCGGGAGGAAAACAAACCCCAGCCGAGCCCACTGGGGTTCCCCGTACAGGCTCCTGTCTGCAGCAGCCAGGGCCTCCTTTCCAACCCTGTCTCCCTGACATGGCGCCTAAGCTCCCGCCATGCTGGATTTCATGGACCCCAGGGATGGGGGTCCTGCCTCAGGGACTTGGCCCATTACTCAGAGCTCCTTCCTGGCCGCTACTCTCCATATGCCTTTCTTGAGGCCTCTCCTAGTTTCCCCCTTCCCCTAAACCCACCTCCATGGAACCTCCATTGGATAGTAATGTTTTTTGTTTTTTGGGTTTTTTTTTTTTTTTTTTTTTTGAGAGATAGTCTTGCTCTGTCACCCAGGCTAGAGTGCAGTGGCATGATCTCAGCTCACTGTAACCTCCGCCTCCCGGGTTCAAGCAATTCTGCTGCCTCAGCCTCCCGAGTAGCTGGGACTACGCAGTGGGCATGCACCACCGCACCTTGCTAATTTTTTGATTTTTTTTTTTTTTTTTGAGACAAAGTCTCACTCTGTCGCCCAGGCTGGCGTGCAATGGTGCGACCTTGGCTCACTGCAACCTCTGCCTCCCGGGGTCACGAGATTCTCCTGCTTCAGCCCCCTGAGTAGCTGTGACTACAGGTGGCATTACAGGTGTGAGGCATCACACCTGTGTGCCACCAAGCCTGGCTAATTTTTTTTGTATTTTTAGTAGAGATGGAGTTTCACCTTGTTAGCCAGGATGGTCTCGATCTCCTGACCTCATGATCCACCCGCCTCAGCCTCCCAAAGTGCTGGGATTACAGGTGTGAGCCACTGTACCTGGCAAATGGTTCTGTATTTTATAAGGTCATCAAATATTGAGTGGACAGATGGCGCTATGGTCCGAATTATTGTGTTCCCCCTGAAATTTATCTGTTGAAATCCTAACCCCACAACATGATGGTCTTAGGAGGTGGAGCCTTTGGGAGGAGATGAGGTCATGGGGACCGGGCCTACATGAATGGGTTAGTGCCCTTATTAAAGGGACCCAGGAGAGGTCCCTTGTGCCTTCTACCATGTGAGGATGAGGAAGGTGGTGTCTACGAAGACGCAGGACCTCACCAGACACCAGCACGTCTGCTGCCCTTGATCTGGGGCCTCTCAGCCTCTAGAACTCTGAAAAATCAATGTTAGTTATTTTATAAGCCACTCAATTGGTGGCATTTTGTTAGAATAACCTGGACATGGTCTAACTCAGACAGACAGAAGAACCCGCAAACCAGCTGTGGGCATTTGGAGAAATTAAAAAATGAGTCAGATGTAATTCCTTGTTCTTGAGGTCCCAGCACCGTAGGAGATGGGAGACAGCAACTGCCCAGGTGCATTCGTTTGTTCTTGCTTTGCTATAAAGAAATACCTGGCTAGGCACGGGGGCTCACACCTGTAATGCCAACGCTTTGGGAGGCTGAGGCAGGCGGATCACTTGAGGTCAGTAGTGTGAGACCAGCCTAACCAACAAGGTGAAACCCTCGAGTCTACCAAAAATACAAAAGTTAGCTGGGCGTGGTGGTGGGTGCTTGTAATCCCAGCTACTTGGGAGGCTGAGGAAGGACAATTGCTTGAATCCCAGAGGCAGAGGTTGCAGTGAGCCGAGATCGCACCATTGCACTCCAGACTGGGCAACAAGAGCAATACTCCCTCTCAACAACGGTAACAACAACAAACCAGAGACTGTGTAATTTATAAAGGAAGAGGTTTAGTTGGCTCACAGCTGCACAGGCTGGACAGGAAGCATGGTGCTGGCATCTGCTTAGCTTCTGGAGAGGCCTCAGGACACTTACAGTCGTGGCAGAAGGTGAAGGTGGCTGCAGCAGCACAGAGAGAGAGAGAGAGAGAGAGAGACAGAGAGAGAATAAACTTTTTTTTTTTTTTTTTTTTTTTGAGATGGCTTCTCACTCTGTTGCCCAGGCTGGAGTGCAGTCATGTGAACTTGGCTCACTGCAACCTCCACCTCCTGGATTCAAGCGATTCTCTTGCCTCAGCCTCCTAAGTAGCTGGGACTACAGGCGTGCGCCACCACACCCAGCTAATTTTTTTGTGTTTTTAGTAGAGACGGAGTTTCACCATGTTGGCCAGGATGGTCTTGATTTCCTGACCTCGTGATCTGCCCTCCTCGGCCTCCCAAAGTGCTGGGATGACAGGCATGAGCTTTCACGCCCGGCCAGTGCCATACACTTTTAAACAACCAGATCTCAGGATAACTCACTCACTATCAAGAGAACAGCACCACTGGGGAAACCCGACCTGGTGATCCAATCATCTCCCACCAGGACCCGCCTCCAACACTGGGGATTACAGTTTGACATGAGATGTGGGTGGGGACACAGATCCAAACCATGTTGCCAGATTAATATGACCTGAGGCATCACGAGGTCATTAAAGAGAGGGAGTAAAAGACTGGGGCTCCAGGAAGAAGGCTCTGGAATCCAGCAGAGGGTCAAGGACCAGCTTGTAAAGTCAGTGGTGGCTGAGAAGTTCCTAGGAGAACATAGATGCTGTGACATTTGATGTAGATTTTTTTTTTTTTCGAGGTAAGAGTCTTGCTCTGTTGTCCAGGCTGGAGTGTGCAGTGGTGTGATCTTGGTTCACTGCAGCCTCCACCTGCCAGGTTCAAATGATCCTCATGCCTCAGCCTCCTGAGTAGCTGGAATTATAGGCATGCACCACCACACTCAGCTAATTTTTGTGTTTTTAGTAGAGATGTTGTTTCACCACGTTGCCCAGGGTGGTCTCGAACTCCTGACCTCAAGTGATGGACCAACTTTGGCCTTCTAAAGTGCTGGGTTTATAGGTATGAGCCACCGCACCGGCCCGATGTAGCCGTTCCTGTGCACATTATTTGCTCTGGGGTATATTCAGATTTCTTAATACAAGATGATGCTTTGCCTCATGACTTACGCACCATTTTCTATTTAATTGCAGCTATGATATTGGAAATGGACATGTCTTTTCAAGGGAAATAAAAGCAGGCTTTCTGGAATGGTGACTTCCAAGCGTATTTGTCAATTTAAGGGAACTGGGAGTGGGGACCCTGTGTCCTGTAAGCACTCTCAGGGCTGTTCTGGGTGGTGTGCCCTGCTTGAGCTTCACACTGCCCTTGCTGTGAAGGGAGCAGCCTGGGTCAGGCACGGTGGCTCACGCCTGTAATTCCAGTGCTTTGAGAGAACAAGGTGGGTGGATCACATGAGGTCAGGAGTTTGAGACTAGCCTGGCCAACATGGCAAAACCCCGTCTCTACTAAGAATTCAAAAAATTAGCTGGGTGTAGTGGCAGGCGCCTGTAATCCCAGCTACTCAGGAGGCTGAGGCAGGAGAATTCCTTGAACCTGGGAGGTGGAGGTTGCAGTGAGCTGAGATCATGCCATTGTACTCCAGAGTTGGGCAACAAAAGCGAAACACTGTCCTGTCAAAAAAAAAAAAAAAGAAGCTGGGCTCTGTGGCTCACGGCTCACACCTGTAATCCTAGCACTTTGGGAGGCTGAGGCGGGCAGATCATGAGGTCAGGAGTCTGAGACCAGCTTGGCCAACATGGTGAAACCCCGTCTCTACTAAAAATACAAAAAGTAGCTGGGTGTGGTGGCAGGCGCCTATAATCCCAGCTACTCAGGAGGCTGAGGCAGGAGAAATTGCTTGAACCTGGGAGGGGGAGATTGCAGTGAGCTGAGATCTCACCCCTGCACTCCAGCCTTGGTGACAGAAAAAGACTTAGTCCAAAAAGAAAAGAAAGGAGCAGCCTGACAAACCCCACCTCGTGTCTCCTTTGTGAGTGCCTCTGACCCTTTGGCTGCCAGGACAGGTGTATTTCATGGAAATGCCAAGCACCACCAGTAAAGTGATTTGGTTTTTCACACTGCTGGGAGACAATAGCTCCAAATTGTCTTTTTCAGCACTGAGTGAAGCACTGAAAGACAGAGCTGGATACATGAGCAACATTTGCAACTGGCTACCCGTTAGGGTCATGTCTTACGTGATGCTGCCTTGTACCCTGCCCGTGGAGTCTGCCATTTCGATTGTCCACAGGTGAGCTTTTGAGCTGGCTCTGAGCCTTCCTCACAGGGTTGACAGGAGGATGAAACAAGACGACAGATGAAGGCCCATAGCCTGAGGCCTGGCAGATCACAGCTCACAGGCTTGATGCAACGTCCCTCAACGTTGCCCACCTGTCTTCAGGCCACGAATGCACGTGTAACTCAGTGCAAGCCCAGAAACTCCCTCTGGGGTCTCCTAGAGCTGTCAGTGGCCTTACATAGCAGCTGGTCCAGTCTCTCATGATTGCCTGAGGGAGCTGAGGCCTGGAGAGCTTGGGGTCACCACTCTGAGGTCACAGAGATGCCTAGCAGAAGGGCCAGGCCTAGAAGCAGAATCCTTGCTGCCCCTCTGACCTGTTTCCCTTTAGAATTATCTGAAAGTTGGTGCGATGGCTCACGCCTGTAATCCCAGCATTTTGGGAGGCCAAGATGAGTTTTCTGGAACCAGAAGTGGCCTCATTTTGCTTTAGAGATTTCAGGTGGGCTCATCTTTGTCCTAGCATGATGACCTTCTGGGAACTCATCAGACTGGGGTTAGAGGTGACGTTGGCAGCTTAGGTAAACAAACAGTGGCAGTGTAAGCTGTGTGTCTGCCTGGGTGTTTGTGGACTTGGTCTGGTCCCTGCAGACTGGTGACATGGCTTCTGGATATTCCCGACGACATCCAGTGGCTGCAGTGGGTGACCTCGAAGATCTTCACTCGAGCGCTGATGTGTCTGCTTCCCACGTCCAGGTAAATGCTTTGGCTGTGGGTGTGTGGGCCAGATGGGCACCTCTCTCATCTGATGAGCTTTCACACAGCATTCTAGAAACAGCTGGCTGAACGCCAAGCAAGTAGCTTGCCCCAGGGTGCAGGGACCCTGTCTCATGGGAGGCAGCTGAGCCAGTCAGAGGTCCCGGTGCACCTGGTGACAGCTGTCACCCAGGCTGACTTGCCCTGGGGCCTGGGAAGCCTTCCCATCCGGTGGGTCTGAGGGCAGTGCTGATGGTGGAGGAGCAGAAAGGCCTTGGATACACAGGGAAAGGTGCCCCAGACAGAGTGGCCAGGGTGAGGGCCAGGGAGTGTCAGACAGCACTGGGGTGCCTGAAGGAAAGAGGGGGGCCCTCGAGGGGCAGGGGTGGCAGAGCTCCTTGCAGCGTGCGGGTACTGGCTGGGTGCCTGGGAATGGAGCTTCCCTGTCTTTCACCCTCTGATGTACTTAGTCACAATCTCCGGGGCGGAGCCCAGCAGTCTGCATTGACAGACCCCAGGGGATGCTGCTACTTCCTGAATTCTGAAAACTGAGCCAGAGCTCATGGCCTGGCTCCTGTTACCAGGGTTGGGCATTATCCTGAAAATCGTGGGGTTTGGCTTCCTCACTTGGTCGGCAAAGATGATCCCTGGCCTCTCTGGGTTTCCCTGAGCTTCTGAGAGCCAGTAGCATGGTACTTGGCACATGGTGGGCATCAGGAGGTGTGGTCTCTTTTGCTATTATTGCTATTATTGGTAGACACAGAAGGATTTAAAAGTAGGGGACGGCAAAGATCCAATTTGCATAGGGAAGAGGGCAGTAGTGGCCAAGTAGAAGATGGGTCCTGAGCCCGGCTGGCAGCAGGCAGTAAGGGGGGCTGCCAGGACCCAGATAGGGACAATCTATAGACTGAGAGGCTTCCCTAGGCTCCTGGACAGGAGGGAAGTGTTGGTTCCAAGCCCGAGGAGTGGGGCAGCCCCGGTGACAGGTGGTCAGTGGTGCCCGGCGGTGGAAGGACACCCTGGTGGGCAAGCAGGTTTGTGTGGAGGAAACTGACGGGCCCCTTCAGGGATTCATGGGTGGGTGACACCTGTGGATGTCCAGTGGGAGGTGTCTAGGTAGCTGGGAGGGCCACAGGCTTGGAAGACCTAGATGGTGACATCAGCCCAGCACTGAGGGCTGGAGGAAGCAGTGTCTCTGGCTGTGACTGGATTCCCAGAGTGTGTGTGTGGCAGCGCCCTCGAGTGGCCGGCAGTGTGGTCCACGGAAGCCGAGACTGAACTCCACAGCAGCGGGAACTGCTGCTAAGCCAACCTTCTTTATGTGTTTCAGGGCTCAAATGCCAGCGAGCCACCAACAGGCCTCCCCGTGCAAACCCAAGCAGGACTGGGACTGCTGGACTCCCTGCTCCCCCGTGGTCTGTCCTGCGGAAGCCAAAGCAGAGGCCGCCCCACGGTCCATCCTCAGGTCCAGCCTGAACTTCTTCTTGGGCAGTAAAGTACCTGCGGGCGCTGAAGGGCTCTCCGCCTTTCCCAGTTTTTCACTGGAGAAGAGTTTGTGAGTCATTTAAGGAGGCGAGTCTAGGAGATTCTTTCAGAGGTGCTAAAGATTCTCATCTGTGTTCACTACCTCTGCACTGCTGTGTGATCACCCTGCCTGTGATGTGGAGGTCCCAGCTCTGAGCTGAGGTGGTTTTATGAAAAGCTGGGAACCAACCCTGAGTCTGTGTGGCAGTCCAGCACTTAAGTCTAACACGTAAGCATGCATTAGCTTAGCTGGTTGGGAAATGACACCAGGAAGCCCAGCGCAGACAGTCCCTTACTGACTGTTTCACAGCCCAATGAATGGTTGGACTGTTCCAGTGCCAGGTTCTTAGAATGACTGGTGTTTGGATGGGTCGGGGCCTTGTGGTGGGTGCTGGGCTGGCGTATGTGCGATCCTACGGGGTGGAAGGAAGAGAACAATAGGATCCCACCTCTCCGTGCAGTGGGAGGGGGTGCAGTTGGTCCCCAAGAAGGACACTGCCTGTCAGGTGGCTTGCAGAGATAATTGCCTTGACACCTAAAAACATCTCCTTGCAGGGGTAACAAAATGATAACCTATTTACATTTTAGAACACCTTTTTCACCTAACTAAAATACTGTTTAAAGAATTTTTTAAAAAAGTTTTGTTATCTGTCGAATTTTGTATTATGTGAATCAATGAGATGTTAAATAGAAAAAGCCTTCAAAAAAAAAAAAAAAAAAATGGCCAGGCTCGGTGGCTCACGCCTATAATCCCAGCACTTTGGGAGGCTGAGGTGGACAGATCACCTAGGTCAGGAGTTTGAGACCAGCCTGGCCAACATGGTGAAACCCCTTCTCTACTAAAAAATACAAAAATTAGCTGGGTGTGGTGGTGCATACCTGTAATCGTAGCTATTTGTGAGGCTGAGGCAGGAGAATTGCTTGAATCCGGGAGGCAGAGGTTGCAGTGAGTTGAGATTGTGCCATTGCAGTCCAGCCTGGTCAGCAAGACTGAAACTCTGACTCAAAAATAAAAAAAAAATTAAAAAACCCAAAAAATCTAGTGCGCAGGGCAGTCACCTCAGCCCCCCAGGCAGGAGCCAAACACAGCAGGAACTTCTGCCTTCTCTCCACTGGAGCCCACAACTTGAACTTGACTTACTCTCCATGCGCTTCTGGTCTGTGTTATTTTTTTTCCTCTTTGATTCTTCCCATTCTCTCATGACCCTGACACCTCTCTGTCCTCCCTACTCTGTCAGCCTTCATGGAGACAACCCCTTGAGACCAGAACTCACTTTCCCCCAGGTGTGATAATTTATTAGCAAGCTCAGTATAATATGACTGAAGGTGAAACCTGTGTGTGTTTTTTTTTTTTCTATTTATGCATCTGAGTACAGTACATACAAGAAAAATAATGGCATGCTCAAACTGTTAAATGTTGGAAAAGAAAGTAACAACCCTCACTCGCTTTGTGTAAGTGCCCTGGAGTAGAAGAACCAGCAAGTTGAACAAAGCACTTGACTGAGGAGACAGACCCTTTAAAGGAAACTGGTTCTAGGAACAGACTATGTGAGCCTGTTCTCTTGATGAGATCGGCAACTCTAGAAAAGAGGTTACTTGTGAAAATAACATCAGGGTTGCTTAGTGCATAGAGGCCCCCTTCGGGGCAGGAGTTCCAGGGTTTGAACCTGCCTCCTTACAGCTTGAGGGCTGAGTGAGTTTCCAAGGCCTCTGTTCTCTGTTCAGTGTTTGTTCTGTAAGTGAGCTCAAGGCTGGTGAGTGGTGGGGTCTTCCACTCTTGACCCCACCGGATGTCACAGCAAGACACTGTCCCCTGTGGAGCTGGAATGGGGTGGGGTAGGCCACGCCTTACACCCATGTGGCCTCCTTGTAATAGACCTACCCTTGTAATGTTGGAAAAGAAAGTTACAAGTTTCTTTTCCCAAGTTTCCCACCACATCTTCAGTCGTTAGCAGATAAAACTAAACTTTAAGGATATTTTCTAATAACCAATATATTCCCATATAGACAGATGTATGCATGGATTGTGACTGCTATCAGGAAAAACATATATTAAATGGCTGATAGGATACCAGGGGACTTATTTTCTCTCTGGTTTTAAAAATTATTTAGGCCAGGTGCGGTGGCTCATGCCTGTAATCTCAGCACTTTGAGGGGCCGAGGTGGGTGGATCATCTGAGGTCACGAGTTTGAGACCAGCCTGGTCAATGTGGTGAAACCCCATCCTTACCAAAAACACAAAAATTAGCCAGGTGTGGTGGTGGGTGCCTGTAATCCCAGATACTTGGGAGGCCGAGGCAGGAGAATCTCTTAAACTGAGGAAGCTGCAGTTTCAGTGAGCCAAGATTGTGCCACTGCACTCCAGCCTAGGCAAGAGAGTGAGACTCTGTCTTAAAAAAAAAAAAAAAAATTAATCATTTTTTTTTAATTACTAAAATTATTTTTAGTAGAAAAGAGTCTTGCTATGTTACCCATGCTGGTCTTGAACTCATCAGCTTAAGCAGTCTTCCTGTCTTAGCCTCCCCAAGTGCTGGGATTATAAGCAGGAGCCACCATGCCTGGTCCCCCTGCCTTCTTAAAGTGTGCATTTGTTTTATAATTTTTTCTAAGTGTGTACCAAGATCAGGAAATCAGGAAGTGTAATACTCTTTTAGAAGTGGCCAAGACCTCCCTCCGCACCTGTGCCTCAGATGCCACCCAGCCGTGCCCTCTCTGCCCCTCCAGGAGGCACTCTTTGCTTAGGTCTCTCTCTTCCTGAACCACCTCTGGGGGTTTCTTATCACCCTGTGAATGCATCCTTATTTGTTCTTATCACACAAAGCCTTCCCTTTAATTTGTGGCACGTGTATGCTTTGGAATCCACCCTCAGGAATAACCAGTATGTAGTATGTTACGTGTCAGGGAGCAACATTCTTTTTTGTTTTGTTTTGTTTTGCGAGGGCCTCGCTTTGTCATCCAGGCTAGGGTAGAGTGGTGCAGTCATAGCTGACTGCAGCCTCAACTTCCTGAGGTCAAGCAATCTTCCCACCTCAGTCTCCCAAATAGCTGGAACCACAGGCGTGCACTACCACACCCAGCTAGGTTTTTTTTGTAGAGACAGGGTCTTGTCATGTTTCCCATGCTGGTCTCCAATTCCTGGGCTCAAGTGATCCTCCTGCCTTGGCCTCCCAATGTGCTGGGATTACAGGTATGAGCTGCCATGCCTGGACCAAGATTCTTCATTTAGTAAACAGCAAAACTTAGTGCAGAGTATGAGGCCGATTTTGTTTAAAAAAAAAAAAAAAAGTGTGTGGGCATATACATGTATCTGTGTGTCTATATAAAAAGACAGAGAGGGCTGGGCGGTGCCTCACACCTATAACCCCAGCACTTTGGGAGGCTGAGGCGGGCAGATCACTTGAAGTTAGGAGTTCAAGACCAGCCTGGGTGAAACGCCATCTCTACTAAAACTACAAAAAGTAGCCAGCCATGGTGGCAGGCACCTGTAATCCCAGATACTCAGGAGGCTGAGGTGGGAGAATCACTTGAACCCAGGAGGCAGAGGTTGCAGT
>NW_022437063.1:1268791-1297113 GCF_009761245.1 Sapajus apella
TCTCAAAAAAAAAAAAAAAAAAAAAAAAAGATGGTAAGGATATATATCAAACCCTTACGGCAGTTATCATTAGGCTGTTATTTGCAATTGCATTTTATTTGTTGTGTTTATACGTGTTGGCCAAGTCTCTGTGGTGAATAGTATGTATTTCTTTCAGCATGAGAAAATAACTCCTAATAAACATGATTCTTAAAGCACTCTCCCCATCTACATCCTTTCCAAGGAGCACTGTGTCCCCTGCTTCCCTCACAGCCGAGCTCATCTAGGACAGTCCTCCCTGGGGGGTTGTGACCTCGCTCCCTGGATGGCCCTGCTGCAGCACAGGGGCTCTTTCCTAGGCACTGTGGACTGGACCCTCCTAGAATCCTCCTCCTTCCTCAACCCCAGACTCTCAGGCACCCTGTCTCCATCCTGGGCACCAACCTTGTCACCAAGGCCTAGCTGCAGCCACTCGGCTGAGTGTGCACAGCCACCTCTGGGAAGGCTGCACGCCCCCTGATGACCTCTCCGTCTCTGACTCTGGTGGGCTTTGGAGCCACCTACCCACCTTCCGGCTCCACTCAACACCAGCAGCCCGGCAACATCAAGCCCTCCAGTTCACAGCACCTCAGCTCTGCAGCTCCCAAGCCACCCTAGCCTGGCTGGGGACTCAGGGAGGCCCCTCACCCCATCTCCAGCTGGTCCCAGTGCTGCCTTTGCTGTCATCTCTGGAAATGACCACTTGTCCCCAGCCCACCACTGCCAGGGTCAGTCCTGGTACTTTCTATCTGGGCTGCTGCAGCAGCTTCCCTTGGGAGGCCGAGGCCTGTTTTCAGCCTCAGGGCTCATCTGCCGTCCACATTGCTGCTGGGCATGCTGAGGACCCACCACATTCCCAGCACCTTCCTGTGCCTCCAAGCCTCCCCCACCAGGACATCCCCTTCAGCCCCTTCAGCCCTGTCAGCAGCTCAGAGCCTCTCCCTGGAGTCACCCTGCTTCCTGAGCGGCCCCACGTTGCTGCTGGACAAGCTGAGGCCCTGCTACACTCCAGCACCTTCCTCTGCCTCCAGACTCCCTCTCACACACCCTCTCCAGCTCCTGCAGTCCCACCAGCAGCTCAGAGCCTCTCCCCAGAGTCACCCTGCTTCCTGAGTGGACCTCTGCCTGGGGAATGCCCTTCCAGGCTCTTTTCACCGATTCAACTTCACTCCTCAGAGGGCAGGTGCTGGGAGACAGGCAACGAGATGAGCGCCTCACCTCAGGGTGCTCACCCCCTAGGAAGGTGACAAACGTTTAAGGGCCCCCCACAGGGTGTCCCAAACTAATAAGTGGATGACTCCAAAGGGAAGATCCAGTCTCCCCACCCCAAGGCCAGTGAAATTTGGGTTGGTTTTTATTTTTTTAATTTTTAATTTTTTTTTTTTTTTTTTTTTTTGAGGCAGAGTCTTGCTTTGTGGCTCAGGCTGGAGTGCAGTGGTGCAATCACAGCTCACTGCAGCCTTGACCTCCTGGGCTCAAGCAATCCTCCTGCCTCAGCTTCCTGAGGAGGTTTTAATTTAAAAAAAAAAAAAAAAAAAAAAAAAAAGAATGAAAAGTTAATTAAATTTTTTTTTTTTTTTGTAGAGAGGGGGGGTCTCACTGTTTTCCAGGCTGATCTTGAACTCCAGACTCAACAGTCCTCCTGCCTCAGCCTCCCGAGTAGCTGCGACTACAAGTGCATGCTACTACACCCCGCTAACTTTTTTATTTTTATTTTTATTTTTTTTGTAGAGATGAGGGTCTCATGATTTCCTAGGCTGATCTTCAACTCCTGGGCTTAAGCAATCCTCCTGCCTCAGCCTTCCAAATTGCTGAGATTATAGGTGTGAGCCACTACACTCAGCCTGGATTTTAGAAGGAAACTAGCTTAGTCAACTAAACTGCACTTCTACTTCTGATTGGACCAGATTAGCACTTTGTAAACCAGGTTTTCTGGGATGTTGGGTTCCTTGAAGACATTTCTAGCTGTTATTATTAGACAGGATAGGCGGGGTTATGCTGCACAACAAGCAAAACCCAAAAGATTTATTTCTCGTTCATGCTGTATGCCCAGCAGATGTGGCTGGGCTTCGTTTTAAGTCATCCTCATTCCCAGACCCAGCCTGTAGCCACCCCATCATCAGGGGATCGCTGATTACCATGGCATGGTGAGAGAAATATGGTTCTTAAAGGTTCTCATCCAGAGTAACATCTCTCTTCTGCTCACAATGCGTTGACCAAAGCAAGTCACGTGGACAGGAGCAAGGAGATGCAATCCTATATTCTGCCCAAAAAAGAGCACAAGAAATACTGTTGAACAGCATTGCCAAAGGCCACAGAAAAATCTCCAAAACCAAAAATATGTATGACCCAATAAATTCAGGAAACACTAGGTTAAAGAGAAGGAAATCAGTATATGCACTGTGGGACTTCTCCATCATTATTATATACATTGTAACCATCTCAGCCCTTAATATATACATTGTAACTATCACAGCCTTTTATATATTATATACATTGTTTCTACCACAGACAGCCTTTAATATGTACATGGTAACTCTCACAGTCTTTAATATATTATACACAGGGTAACTATCACAGATAGCCTTTAATATATACATTGTATCTATTTCAGACAGCCTTTAATATATTATACACATTGTAACTGTCACAGACAGCCATTTGCTTGAGGGTAGAGTGTGACTTTGTTTTTCCTCCTATGCCCTCAACCTCCTCCAGGGCCTCACACACAATAAACTCTCAAATATTGCAACTATCTTGCACTCTGCAGGGCAACCTCAGCTTATCTTTTAGAAGTGGCATACTCAGAAGAATAACGAGGAAGAAGCACGTGTAAGAAAAGAGGACTGTTCGTGTAAGAAAAGAGGGCTGTTCGGGCAAAGAAAATCTGGTTAGTTCAATGTTTACAGTGTGCCAGGCCCCATGCTTGATCTTATAAGGTCCTCAGACCTTATGTCTTAGACATGGTTATCATCCCCATTTTACAGATAAGGAAATTGAGGCGCAGGGAACTGGCAGAATGAATACATGTCCAGATCCTGTGACTTGTGCTTAAAATATATTCGGCCTCCTAGATTATCTTTGAAAAATCTCTTATCACAATCTTCAGACCTAATGTAGCCTTTTGAGTCTGAGTTGAGGTTGGTGAGACCCCAAAAGCTTCACTTTGGTGGCCAATGGCAGGTTTCCCGGGCTCCAGGAGCTGGGCCTGTTGGCATTGAGCCTAGGGCACTGGGTGCCTTTCAAGTTTGGGTTTGTGAAACTGGCTTCAAAATGACACAGAGTGGGTCCTGCTGGGTAAGAGCAGAACAGCATTTTGAGCTTCTCAAATTGAGAAGAAAATTGAGAGACTCTTAAGCCCAGTGGGACAAAAAGTGATTTGGCATACTTCTTTAAAATCCAGACTCTAAGTTCTGTTTTTCTGATTCAGTAACTCAGGACTGAGGCTCAGACGTGTGTGTCTGCGTGTGTGTCTGCCTGCCTGCCTGCCTGCCTGCCTTCCTTCCTTCCTTCCTTCCTTCTTTTTTCCTTTCCTTTCCCCCTTCTCTTTTTTTTTTTTTTTTTTGAGAGGCAGTCTCCCTCTGTCCCCCAGGCTGGAGTGTAATGGCAGGATCTTGGCTCACTGTGATCTCCAGTTCCCAGGTTCAAGCGATTCTTCTGCCTCAGCCTCCTGAGTAGCTGGGACTATAGATGCGTGCCACCATAGCTGACTAATTTTTGTATTTTTAGTAGAGACAGTGTTTCACCATGTTGGCCAGGCTGGTCTCAAACTCCTGACCTCAAGTGATCCACCCACCTTGGCCTCCCAAAGTGCTGGCATTACAGATGTGGGCAGCTGTGCCCAGCTGATGTGTGCATTTTTATTAATCACCTCAAGGCAACTGTGGCATGGCCTCCAGGACACACTAAGGGAAACACTGTTGGGGGGTGGGAACACTGGTATAGTTACGGTGGGGCTGGGGATGGGAGATGATTCACTCTTTCCAGCAGTGTGGGTAGGTGTGGGCTCAGCCTGAAGGCTGTGTGGGCACTCCCAGGCACAGTGGCCATGAAAGGGCATCCTGGGTAGAAAGGATGTCATCAAAAGCATGGGGCTGGGGCCAGAGGAGGTGAGGAATGTGTCACCTTCCATTCTCTTCCAATGTAATGAGGACGGCATCAAAGATTTACTGGGCCAGGCATTGTTCTAGGTGTCAGGAATATAGCAGTGAGTCAGGATGGCGTGGTGGGCATCATGGAGGGCCTGGTGTTTGGGCAGTGAATTACGCAACACCCCTTGTCTTCTTCCTGGGTTATCTCCCAGCTCTCAAGCCTGTCTTTGGGGCTGGGTAGCTTCTGGTCAGAGTCAATACTGAGCGTGGCTTCCGTCTGCCCTAGTCTGGGGTGGAAGAGCAGTAAAGAAGAGCGGTAACTGCAAATTATCCACTGAGTCCCTGCATGGTGCCAGCCACTGTGCTAGGCCCTGGGTTGTGCGTGAAACAGACAGACTGGGGCCCTGCCTTTGCTGGGCTGACAAGTGTCATTGGGAAAACAGCGAGATAGGCCAACCTTTGAGGGATACAGTGACGGAAGGGCAGGGGCCTGGCTGGTGCTGGGTTCTGCCTCTTTCCAGGCAGGAAGGGGCATGTGGACTTGAATATTTAGCTCAGGGATGTTCGAGGCCTAGGGTGCTGCTATGTAAATGGAAAGGGTGTCAGGGTTTCTGGGAGGGAGTAAAGGGAGGGAAGAGAAGATGCTTCTGTTATCAGGAGGGAGTGGCACATGACATGATACGGAAGCTTCCTCTTTTCCTGTTCTGTCTTTTGTTTCTTTCACTGTATTTGTCACAATGTGTTGCTATTTATTATACCTTTTTATTTTCTCTTCTCTTTTCTTTTCCTTTTTGAGGCAGGGGAGCTGTCTTGCCACCAAAACATAAGCCCATGGCCGTCTTCTTCACCGATGTGACTGGTTCCCAAGCAAGCTCTTACACGGCCCTCCCCCGTAATTACTGGCTGAGGTTGAATGAATAACGGTCATTACCTAGTGCCCACCGTGTGCCCAGCCCTGTGCCAGGAGCTTTGCTTTCCGTCTCTCACAGTAGGCCCTTTTAATCCAACCCCGAGAAGGAGACATGACCACTGTCTTCATTTTGACGATTTTGAGTGGGGGTTCCAATGACATGAAGGAAAGGAGCCAGGGCACCAATCCGGGTTTGTGTAGCAGATGCCAGCCAGACCTGACCACTGCAGACCGGGGGTGGCCGGATCCGGGGTCTCCCCGCTGAGCCTCGGGGCTTCGCCGGCGCGTGGGGACAAGCACAGCACCCTCGGGTCGGGGTGCCAGGAGGACTAAGAGCAGTAGGACCCGCGTGACATCCCAGAGCACCCATCAGCGGGCCTGATCTCTTTCAGGCGCCAACGCCAGATGCCAGCCTCCCAGGGGACCCTCTCGCAGACCCATCCTCACTGCGCCCTCCAGCCCTTCCCGCATCCTCCAGGCGCCCTCCATGCACCCTCCCCGCACCGTCCATACGCCAGCACCTTCGCAGATGTCAGTGAACGCGCTTTGCTTGCAGGGTCAGGGCGTCCTCTGCGTCCGGGTAAACATCCGGGTCACAGGCTCATAAGGACCAATGAACGAAGGCACCGCGAGCCAGGGGGCGGGGTAAGGCGGGGCATCATGGCCGCCCCCAGTGCGCCGCGTCCGGGGGCTTGTGGGAGTTGTCTTGACCTGCAGCTCCGCCACCGCGGACCCGCCTTCTCCCCTCAGCAGCAGACGCTCGGTCCCGCACGGGCAGCTTTGCGAGGCGGCGGCTGGAGAGGGAACCATGGGGACTGTGCACGCCCGGGTAAGAGGCCCAGCGACCCGCGGGCTGCGAGGCTTCTGGGCCAGCAGGGCAGACGGGCGCCACGGGGAGACACTCCCGTGGCTCCGCCCAGGGTTCCCCCGGAGAGAGGGCGCGGAGGGTGGCGGGCCGGGTGGAGGAGGCCGAAAAGATGTCGCTTGGAGTCCCGCAGACCTTCGAGCAGGCACCTGATACTCAGGAGGGACGAGACTTGCTCAAGGTCACTCAGCGAGTCCGTGGCCCAAAGGACTTGCGAACTTTCTGTGATGTCTTCGTCCACAGTGAATATGCTCTCTCTTTCCATGATGTGAAGTTTTCTTTCGTTACCGGTCACCTCCAGCGTTTCCCCGCTCGGCCGCTGCTGGAGCTGTTGTCGACTCCTAGAGCAGCAAGAATCCTTTGAAGTCTTCTAACTCAAACCTAGCTAGGGGTCCTCTTTTCTCCCGTTTACCGTGCAGAAGATAGACCCGCTGCCTGCCTTACTTCCTTGTTTTAAAGTGGAGATAGTCATAGTCCCTTTCTTGCCAGGCAGTAGAAAGAATTAAAAGACAATGCGTGTGAATACTTGGGTGCCTGGCGCCTAACTGAACTAACTGCTTGCCAAGCTCCTCTCCTTTATCCTAAATCTTAAATAAGGGCCAGATAATGAGTTACTTCTCCAAGATCACATAGTTACTGCTTCCAAATGGCCCAAAATCTCCGATTTCCTGAGTCTCAGCCTCAACACTACTTTACTACTACAACTCGGATTGTTTCACTTGCACTAGGCATAGATGTTTTCAGTAGTTCCCCATTAACTTCCAGAAAAATTCAGCACAGAAGTCGCAGCCTGGCATCCATAATTGGACTTAACTTCCCTTTATATGTCTTTTTTTCCTTTTTGAGACAGAGTCTCGCTCTGTCGCCAGGCTGGAGTGCAGTGGTGCAATCTCGGGTCACTGCAACCTCTGCCTCTGCCTCCTGGGTATCAGCGATTCTCCTGTCTCAGACTCCCAAGTAGTTGGTACTATAGGCGCCCGCCACCACGCCTGGCTAATTTTTGGATTTTTGGTAGAGATGGGGTTTCACCATATTGGCCAGGCTGATCTCGAACTCCTGACCTCGTTATCCATCCACCCCAGCCTCCCAAAGTGCTGGCGTCAGCCACCTCGCCTGGCCTATATGTCTTTCATTCAGTTCAAACACCATTTCTCTTCTGACATGGTCTTTGTGTAACTGTAATAGGTCTGTTGCTCCTTGTGCTCAGTAAGTCACTACGCTGAGACTGGGTTGCAGCAGAGAAAGAGTTTGAGTTGCAGGGCCGCTGAACGAAGAGACAGGAAAAGAGAGGAAACCTCAAATCCATCTCCCCCAGGAGCTTGGACCTCGTGTTTTTGCTGAAGTGTGGAGATCCTTGATTGGTGGAAGAATGCAGGGTGAAGTTATGGCACAGGGAGATGAGGAACCTGTTCTCATGCCGATTCCATTCCTCAGTTGGGGGGAGGGGTCTTCAAACTGGTGGGCAGCAGCAGTTTTGCTGGAATTCCAGATCTTAAAAACATCTAAAGCAATTCTTAAGCAAAAGCCTTATGAGTCTACTGTTAGAAATCCTATCTGTAAAAACAGTGGGGATGCAAATAGTATCTGTGATTTTTTTGTTACAAAGAAGTAGTGAAAGTGCAACCTGAGCTTTTCCCACCATCTTGGCTCCTGTGGAGGCCTGCTGGGAATAAGACTTCTAAAAGGAAGTATGCCTTGAAGGCTGTGGTCCAAGGCCATTTTTGCTGGCTGTAAGTGGAGTCTCCGGAACGAAAGGGGGCATACAGCTCTTCTTAAAATTGAAGGTGTTGACCAGGTGTGGTGACTCGCGTCTGTAATCCCAGCGCTTTGGGAGGCCGAGGTGAGTGGATTGCCTGAGGTCAGGAGTTTGAGACCAGTCTGGTCAACATGGTGAAACCCCGTTTCTACTAAACATACAAAAAAATTAGCCGACCGTGGTGGCATGCACCTGTAATCCCACCTACTCGGGAGGCTGAGGCAGGGGAATTGCTTGAACCAGGGAGGTGGAGGTTGCAGTGAGCTGAGATCACGCCACTGTACTCCAGGCTTGGCGACAGAGGGAGACTCCGTCTCAAAATAATAATAATAATAAAAATAAATAAAGTGAAGATGTTTATGCTTGAGATGAAACAGAATTCTGTTTGGGCAAGAGATGTACTTATGTATACAAGGCAAAGAACAACACAATGACTCCTGGTGGCAAACCAAACAAAACCAGAGTAATCTGAGGAAAGGTAACTCGGGCCCATGGAAACAGTGGCATGGTTCGTGCCAAATTCTGAGGCAACCTTCCTGCTAAGGCTATTGGACACAGAATACGAATTGTACCCCTCAAGGATTTAAACTTATGAAAAGTCAATAAATAAATGTAAATTTGTGCTCTTGGAAAAAAAGAGGGGAGCAACTTGATTAATGGTTAATTATAACTACATTCCTTGTTTTTTTTTGAGATGGAGTCTCACTCTGTTGCCCAGGCTGGAGTGCAATGGCACGATCTTGGCTCACTGCAACCTCCGCCTCCTGGTTCAAGCAATTCTCCTGCCTCAGCTTCCCATGTAGCTGGGATCCCGGGTGCCCGCCACCACACCCAGCTAATTTTTGTATTTTTTGTAGAGACAGGATTTTACCATGTTGACTAGGCTGGCCTCGAACTCCTGACCTCAGATGATCTACCCATTTTGGCCTCCCAGGGTGTTGGGATTACAGGCATGAGCCACTGCGCTTGGGCAGTTAGAACTACATTTCTGTCTAGAATTCTCATTAGCCCTCTGAGGGTGGCTTCATTTGGACCGCACTATTGCACCGCATTTCCCCTCCCATCACCCATCTTCAGCATCAAAATATTCCCATCTTTCAGAACTCAGTTCCAGTTGCTTCCCACATAAAGCTCTTTATCTCTCCCTCATTTGGATGGGCTCACATCTTACCGTGACTTTTCCTTTGGTGGCATCTACATTCTGCCTTGTTTTGGGTCTGTTTGCATTTTGGGCGTATCCTTCAATCCTAGGTTTCTAGATGTAATGGCAGGAACTGCATCTTCCTTGCCTTGCATCCCCTGTGGCATCTTGAACAAAGTAAGCACTCATTATTTATTCAACTCATATTTATTGGTGGCCTGCTATGTGCCCAGCACCGTGATAGGTGCTAGGGATACAGGGACAAAAGTATCTGCCTTTATGGAGCTCTTTTTTTTTTTTTGAGGCGGAGTTTCACTCATGTTGCCCAGGCTGGAGTGCAATGGCGTGATCTCGGCTCACCGCAACCTCCGCCTCCTGGGTTCAGGCAATTCTCCTGCCTCAGCCTCCTGAGTACCTGGGATTACAGGCACGCACCACCATGCCCAGCTAATTTTTTGTATTTTTAGTAGAGACGGGGTTTCACCATGTTGACCAGGTTGGTCTCGATCTCTTGACCTCGTGATCCACCCGCCTCGGCCTCCCAAAGTGCTGGGATTACAGGCTTGAGCCACCGCGCCCGGCCCCTGGAGCTCTTTTTACATCAAAATTGCTGCTCCTTTGATGAGTGTATTGAGAAAAGATGTTTTCAGTTCTTTTATTTGACCTTTCATCCTACTAGCTAGTGTCTTTCAAACTTTTTGATCAAGACTCATAGTAAGAAAACATTTGCCATTTACCACCTGGTACTCATGCTTATGTCGAACAAAATTTTGTGCATTAATACTTATAATATGTGTTATGTATTCTTATATTTTCAGTTTCCTTTTTTTCATATGGGGTCTCATTCTGTCTCCCAGCATGGAGTGCAATGGCGCAATCTTGGCTCAGTGCAATGGTGCGATCTTGGCTCATTGCAACCTCTGCCTCCTGGCTTCAAGCAATTCTCCTACTTCAGCCTCTCAAGTAGCTGGGACTACAGGCACGTGCCACCACATCCAGCTAACTTTTATATTTTTAGTTGAGACGGGAGACGGGGTTTTGCCGTGTTGGCGAGGCTGGTCTCAAATTCCTGACCTCAGGTGATCCATCCACCTCGGCTTCCCAAAGTGCTGGGATTATAGGCATGAGCCATCGCGCCCAGCCTGTTGTTATATTTTCTGTTGGATTCTAGCCTATCTCACTTTAAAGATGCTGTTTGTTATTCATTAAGTTTATTTCATGTCCCATCCCCACTGCCTTGCACATGGTGCTCAGTACAGACTTAATGACTGATTGGTAGACTGATCTGCCTAAAGGTTAAAAGCTTCATTCATTCATTCATTCATTCGAGACAGAATCTTGCTCTGTTGCCCAGGCTGGAGTGCAGTGGCACAATCTCGGCCCACTGCAACTTCTGCCTTCCGGGTTCAAGCAATTCTGCCTCAGCTTCCCGAGTAGCTGGGATTACAGGTGCCTGCCACCACGCCTGGCAAATTTTTTTGTATTTTTATTAAAGACATATTTCAACATATTGGCCAGGCTAGTCTCGAACTCCTGACCTTGTGATCCACCTGCCTCAGCCTCCCAAAGTACTGGGATTACAGGCATGAGCCACCTTGCCTGGCCATTTTATTTTTTTGTATTATATGCACACATACGTTTTTTTAAAATGGAAACAGGGTCTCCAGTATTGCTCAGGCTGGTCTCAAACTCCTAGGCCCAAGGTATTACACACACATGTGCGCGTGCACACACACACACACACACAGACACACACAATATATATTAGGTTTATGTATATGTTTCTCAAGTACACGCCAATAAAACCATCATAGGTTGAAATGTAAGTTGAATGTAAGTTGAAAATGCATTTAATAACATATCCTACAGAACATCATAGCTTAGCCTAGCCTACCTTAAATGTGCTCAGAACACTTACATTAGCCTACAGTTGGGCAAAATCATCTAACACAAAGCCTATTTTATAGTAAAGTGTTGAAGCTCTCATGTGGTTTATTGAGTACGGTAAATGAAGAGCAGAATGGCTGTGTGGTGCTCGAAGCATGGTTCCTACTGAACGCGTATCACGTTTGCATCTTTGTAAACTCAAAAAACTGTAAACCGAAGCACTGAACTCTATGTATATAGATAGATAATGTCTTTCTGGATATATCAGACCAGACACAGCCTACAGAATGCTTATTCAGAAGTTGCTTTAATATTTTGAGGTAATATCATTTGAGATTGTATAAAGTGACTGGTTTCTAGTCTGTTTTATGAGTATATGCAGCTCCCTTTAATGTGAATGAGACTTTCTGAAATGAAAAAAATGAGACTTTCTGAAATGAAAAAATCTGTCAGGGTCTACATAAAATGTTTTCTTAGTAATTCGGTTTATCAGTGTTGCTATCCTAAAATGTATACAATTTTAATTCTAAAAATTAGGATGCTTTCTGTAACAACAGGAGAGCAAACTATTTTCCTTTTTTTCCCTGATAAATGTTTTTGTGGCATTTTATTTTTTATGATTTTTAACTTCCATTGGGCCTCATGTGTCCAGAATTAGGTTAGTCATAATCCTTCGTTCATGATGTGTCATCATGGATTTGTGTATGACCCTTTTGATTATTTTTTTTCCTAGAGATGGGGTCTTGTTGTGCTGTCCAGGCCGGTCTCAAACTCCTAGCCTTGAGTGATGCTTGCTCCTTGGCCTCCCAGAGTGCTGGGATTACCGGCATGAGCCACTGCACTGCCCTGGCCCTTCCTTGTTAATTAGTTTTTATTTTTTATTTAGTGACCACCAATAAGTGAGTTAACGACCAAACCAAGAACTTGCTCATTAGCAGTAGCTGATAACACCTTTATACTCCCTGGTCCCCATCCCGCCCCCTACCTTTACTTGAAGGGAACAACTACTGAATTTTCTGGAGCACCATCTAAAGACAAAACTCAAAGGTAAGTAAGTATGTGGGTTTATATGTGACAAAGTCATTTATCTGTGGTCTCTCCCTCCGTTTCAGAGTTTGGAGCCTCTTCCATCAAGTGGACCTGATTTTGGAGGATTAGGAGAAGAAGCTGAATTTGTTGAAGTTGAACCTGAAGCTAAACAGGAAATTCTTGAAAACAAAGATGTGAGTTTTCTGTTGAAGGGTTTTCTTGATACAGTTGTGAATAGAAACATTCACTTCCATAAACCACTAGGGAGATGTAAAGGAATTCACCTGTTTGCATGCCTTTATCAAAGAAGAGTTTGTAATCACCTACAAGCAGAAAGACTGATGACTTTTAGAAAAACAGTTGCTATTGTTCAAGAGCTAGTTTTTTACTGGTGATTTTTATGTGGGAATTTTAGACAAACACACTTTTATATTTATGAAAAAAAAAAAAAAAAGTATTTCAAAGACAAACTGAAACTATACTTACATTTATATTTCCATTCCCTACTCCCAGAAAAGAGACTGTGGGTCTCAAATGGAACTTTTCCTAAATTTTTTGCCTTTGAAATTTAAATACACTTTTCCAGTTCTTGAAGAGTTTGCTCTCTAGTGAGACTAAGAGGCGAGGGGCAGTGTGAGTCAGCATTTATTGTCCCTTACTGAAATCCATGCAGGGTCTTTAGAAGATGCGCACATTTATTATTGTTTTTTTTTAATTAAAAAAATTTTTTTGAGACAAAGTCTCACTCTGTCACCCAGGCTGGAGTGCCTTTGTGCAATTTTGGCTCATTGCAACCTCTGCCTCTTGGGTTCAATAATTTACCTGCCTCAGCATCCCAAGTAGCTGGGACTACAGGTGTGTACCACCATACCCAGCTAATTTTTTGTGCACAGTTATGAAGTCAGGGGTCATGGCCAGCATTCATTAATAGGCCACTGCTCAGGGAGTGTGTTGGGAAGGAGGGAGGGAGGGAGGGAAGGAAAGAAGGAAAGAAGGAAGGGAGGAGAGAGAGAGAAAGAAAAGAAAGAGGAGAGAGAGGAGAAGGAGAAGGAGGAGAGACGGGCTTTCCCCATGTTGGCCAGGCTGGTCTCGAACTCCTGGCCTCAAGTGATGTGGCCTGCCTGGGTTTAGGGCTAACCTGGTCCTTGGGGGTCATCTGGCTGGAGAGAGTTTGTAGCTCTTGTTCACAGAAAATGCAGACCCAGCAAAGCGGAAGTGGCAGTGACCAGTGTTTTGAAAAGCTGTGGAAGATGGTAGAGTCCAGAAGTATGAATTTTGGGTTACTCAACTTGAAGAGAACATTGCCGTTAATGTCAGACGTGGTCTTTAGTCTTGACGCCTAATCTCTTTGCCTCGTGTCATCCATAATACTGTCCCTGTGTGACTTTCAGGTGGTTGTTCAACATGTTCATTTTGATGGACTTGGAAGGACAAAAGATGATATCATCATCTGTGAAATTGGAGATGTTTTCAAGGCCAAAAACCTAATTGAGGTAAGTGTGATCTCTACTTGGTGTGCTGTTCCAGTATCTTCTGAAGAACTTGTAAACCTCCCCAGGTCAAAGCACAGAGCACCCTGCGCCTGGCCTGTGTGCTGGGGATCTGCCTCCTACCCCAGAGTGGGTCTTGGCACCCACAAGCTGAACCCCCTGACTTCCTGCGGTGCCGCCTATGAGCTCCACGTATTTGCAAATGCCTTTTCCTACTGTGTCTTATCCAGGAGAAAGAAGTGTCTGTCCTCTTGTTCCTCAGAACTCTCCCAGCGCTGTCATGGGAGCTGGTGGGGTTAGTGCACAGCCGTTCCCAGGCACCGTGCTGAGTTCCTGAGAGTGAACTCTCCCTTGCTGACCCCGTGGGGCGGCTGCTTATCTGGGACACGCTCCCTGTCTCCTCAGGGCCTTGGCTGTGTCTGTGGAGCAGTCTTCTTCCTGCACTGCACCCCGTTTCTCATCTCCACTGTGGGTTTCCTCTGCCTTTCTGCTCTTGGGACCACATTGAACATGTCCACGCAGAGGTCACCAGCAACTTCTTTGTGGCTGGGTCCAGCGGGCTCCTTTCAGTCCTCATTTTACTAGGCCTTTCAACAGCGTTTGGTACGGTGGACCAGTCTCACCTAAAGAAAAAAGTTTTTTATTTTTATTTATTTACTTTTTGAGATAGATTCTTGCTCTGTTGCGTGGCCTGGAGTGTGGTGATATGCTCTTGGCTCACTACAACCTCCGCCTCCCAGGTTCAAAGGATTCTCGTGCTTCAGCCTCCCATGTAGCTGGGATTCCGGGTGCACACCACCACACCTGGCTGATTTTGTTGTATTTTTAATAGAGACGAGGTTTCGCCATGTTGGCAAGGCTGGTCTTGAACTCCTGGCCTCAAGTGAGCCACCTGCCTCAGCCTGCCAAAATGCTGGGGTTACAGGCATGAGCCACCATGCCCAGCCAAATTTGCATTTTTAAAAAATTTAAGTAACATTAAGCACAGTAAGAAGGAAGGATAGAAAATCAAATGGTACAGAAGGGTATCAAAATGAAAATGACACATTTCCCTACCTGCCAATCCCAGTCTGCTCTCCAGAGGTAATGTGGCTAACGGTTTCTTAGATATGTTGTACAAATGTATAAACGAGTGCTCCTTAAAGAGTAACGCTATTCTCTACATTTTTTTCTTTTCTGACGTAAATTATGGAGATCTTTTCACATCCGTAGACACCAGTCCGTTGGCTGTGTGATACCTTGTATACACTTGTGTGTGTGTGTGTGAGACAGGGTCTTGTTCTGGTGCAAGTCCTGCACAGGCTGGAGTCCAGTGGCGTGAACACAGCTCACTGCAGCCTCAACCTATTGGGTGCAAGCAGTCCTCCCACCTCAGCCTCCTGGGTAGTTGGGACCACAGGCACACACCACCACGCGTGGCTAAGTTTTTAAAACTTTTTGTTGAGACAGGGTTTCACCTTGTCGTCCAGGCTGATCTCAAACTCTTGGCGCAAATGGTCCTCCCAACTTGGCCTCTCAAAGCACTGGGATTGCGGCATGAGCCACTTCACCTGGCCCTCTAGCATTTATTATACATAGTTTTCCACTGATGGACATTTAAATTATTTTCACTCTTACAAACAATGCTGTACTAAACGTCTCAGGGTGTCTTTGTGTACATTGACAGTACGCTTCAGGATGCATTCCTAGAAGTGGGATTCCTGGGCGGAAGTGTGAGCACTCTGCGGCTTTCACTGGTGCTGCTGTTGCTCTGCAAAGAGACCGCACGGTCCGAGCTCTTACACAGTCTATGAGATGGTCTCCTAAAAATTGGGTATTATCACAATTTTTAAATTCTTGCCATCTTGTTAGAAGAAAAATATCATCTTATTGTTTTAAACTGCATTTCTTTAATTATGAATGAGATCCAACATCTTTTTTCTGTTTATCGGTCATTCCTCTCTCCTACGAATTAACTCGGTGTCTTCTGTCTTCCATTGGGTTGTTCAGCTTTTGTGGATTTCCAGGAGTGCTTTGCATAGCCTCCGTTGAATGCAGCTGTCCTGCTTTGTCATTTGCCTCTTGAATGTGTCTGTCCCTCCTCTTCCTCACTCTTTCCTTTTCCCTGGGTTTTGGCCACCATTTTCGTGGGCTGCTTTCCGTCCCATCACGGTCATTCTCGGGCTCCACTGTCGGCTTCTTTTCCCTGTGTGCCTCCCTCAGCGTGGCTTTTCCACAAGGACCCGTCTGCTAGGTGATCTCATCCTCGTCCCAGGTTCCAGTCATAGCCTGAATGCGGAGGGCTCCCCGTGCTTTATTTCTAGCCAGCTCCTCTGTGTCGAGCTTTAGCCCCGAGTAGGCAACTGCCCACTAAACGTTTCCTCGTGGCATTGCCACAGCCATCTCCAGCTCCACAGGGCTGAGATCTGAAGTCATCTCTTTCCCACCCATCTGCCCTGCCTGCCTTCCCATCTCTCTTCCTGACTTCTCTGATGCTGCTCAGTGCTAGCCAGGTGCTAAGCCCTGAGCTGCAGTTTTTGTAGCTTCCCTAGTCAGTGGCGGTGTCCTCTGGCCCCTGCCTGTGAAATGTCTCCAGGGTCTGTCCTCCCTTCTAATACTGTGGCCCACACTGGGCCTGCCTTCACCCCAGCCCTGGGGCTGCTGCCAGAGCCCCTCCCGCATCCCTCACCTGCGGGCTTCTCCCATCTGGGCAGAACTCCACATTCATCTGCACAGTTCGTTCTTTCTCACAAGGAAATGTGATCCTGTCTCTCTCCTGCTGACAGTTGTACAGTGACTCCCTTTCACCTGCAGGGTGGAATCTCAGCTGTCCTTGTCACACAAGGGTCTCTCCTCCTCTTGTGTCCTCAGCACTCGCCTGCCTTACCTTCCTTCTACCTGTCCTTCCAACAGGAGTGGACTTCGTGCCTCCGAAGGAACTGCTGTGGACAGCGAAGAAAGGACACAAAGTTGAACCATGGTTAGAAATGGTTAGAAAGGCTGGGTGTGGTGGCTCACGTCTATAATCCCAGCACTTTGGGAGGCAGAGGTGGGTGGATCAGTTGAGGTCAGGAGTTCGAGACCAGGCTGGCCAACATGGTGAAACCCCAACTCTACTAAAAATACAAAAAATTTAGCCGGGTGTGGTGGCACATGCCTGTAATCCCAGCTACTCGGGAGGCTGAGGCAGGAGAATCAATTGAACCCAGGAGGTGGAGGTTGCAGTGAGCCAAGATCACACCATTGCACTCCAGCCTGAGCGACAGAGTGGTGTGTTTCTTCCTCAAAGGGAGATCTGAAAAAAAAAAAAAAAAAAAACTAAAAGAAAAGTAAAGGTGTGTATACACACACGTCTTTCTTTAGCCAGACATAACCACTGTTCACAATTGATTATGATCTCTTCCAGCGCAACGTTCTAGGCTGTGTGTTGGGTATGTGTATCTGCGTTGACATTTTTGTGTATACTCAGGATGATATGACACACACTCTTGTTGCCGAGGCTTGGTTTTGCGCTTGTCAGCGGGGCATTTTTGTTGCCCCTGTGGTGCTGTTCCCTTCTTCCGTGTGGCTGGGCTTCGTAGTGCTTGCTGCTCAGTGATCTGACGTAGCACCGAATGGTAAATTGCCAGCCTCGCCATGTAGCTGCTGTTTTCTGCTTCTGTATCTTAGAAGGATACATTCCCTGCTTTTTTCCCCACTTTATAGGTAATGCGAAAATCTCATGAAGCCCGTGAAAAATTGCTTCGCCTTGGGATTTTTAGACAAGTGGATGTTTTGATTGACACATGTCAAGGTACGTATTGAGGTGTAATATCTTTATAATTCCCTTTCTGTCCATCACAAAACTGTTTTTGTGGCCAGATACAGATGTGGCCAGCAGAGCACCCCTCCCTGCTATGTAGCACCAGAAAGTTTATCAAACAGGTAGTTCTTGAGTTAGCAGTCTCGGAAAGGGACTGGGTTGGTTGGTTGTTTTTGGAGAGTGCTCTTGCTGTATTGCCCAGGCTGGTCTGGAACTCCTGTGCTCTGTCGATCTTCCTGCCTCAGCCTCCTGAGTAGCTGGGATGACAGGTGTGGGCCTGGATTTTTGTACGAGGCTAGGAGGAATGGTGAGCTTTGAAGATACTGTTGTGTTACCCCCAGACTGCACTGGGGCCCTGAGAGTGACTCTGAGGCAGGGTGCCAGGCTTTGTTCACATATCCCAGCCCAGCGCTGTGCAGGTGGCCCTTGGTAGACCCCATCTCCATGTGTGCTTGAAAAAAAGGAGGGAATCCAATTTCCATTTTAGTGTTTGCTCATTTTCTTGTTGCTGTGTGCTATTGGGCATGTCTCTCAACATACATTCTTTGGCTAGTGAGCACCTGCTTCGAGGCAGGCCCTGTGCAGGCCCCAGAGGGAAACACAGCAGCACAAAGGGCGTGGTCTCCTGGAGGGGCTTCAGCCGGTGGGGCCGGGCTGGGGGCAGAGCAGTAAGTGATGGCAGCACAGTCACCATGCTGTGCCGTAAGAGGCTGACGGAGGAAATGGCTTCACCTGGCCATGGCGTGAGAAGGGGATCAGAGAGGGTGTCCCCGAAGGGGCAGTGCCTGAGCTGAGACCTAGGAGATGTATCTGAGTGAGTCTGGGGAGAAGGGCTGGTAGTGGGGTGGGTGGAGTGTCCTGGGGACAGGGATAGCACTTAGCAGGGCCACGCCAGAGGGAGAGGGGCTTGGTGGGTGGACTAGTATCGGAAGTGCCGGAGTGCAGATCGGGGTATGAGTGCTGGAAGACAAGGGGGAAAGGCAGGCAGGCGCCCGGACCTGTGGGCCCAGCGCAGGGGGCTAGAATTCCGACTTTGGTCTGAATTCAGCAGACATCGTTGAGAAATAAGTATTTGAAATGAATCTGTGAACAAGTTAACTCTTCCGAATCGAATGAGGGGTAATTAGGAGAAGGCCTAGATGAGACAATATAGGAAGATGCTTGCAAAAGTAAGGTGCTAGATAAACTAAGGACATTTTCATTCTTCGGAATATAGTTTCAGCCAACACTAACAGAGACCCCAAAGAACAGTGGCTTAGACGAGAGAGGAGTCTCCATCTCTCCACACAGCTGGGCGACTGCCAAGGGCTGGTGTGGTTCTTTGTTCCCTTAGGTCACGGTGGGCTGGTGTGGTTTCCCATGGTTCCCTGGGGGTCACCGTGGGCTGGCGTGGCTTCCCGTGGTTCCCTGGGGTCACCTTGGGCTGGCGTGGTTTCCCGTGGTTCCCTGGGGTCACCTTGGGCTGGCGTGGTTTCCTGTGGTTCCCTGGGGGTCACCGTGGGCTGGCGTGGTTTCCCGTGGTTCCTTGAGGTCACCTTGGGCTAGTGTGGTGCCTTGTTCTCTGAAGTCACCTTGGGCTGGTGTGGTTCCCTGAGGTCAGCTTGGGCTGGTATGGTGCTTGGTTCCCTGGGGTCACCTTGGGTTGGTGTGGTTTCCTGAGGTCACCTTGGGCTGGTGTGTGGTTTCCCGTTGTATCTTGTTGCTTTGTCATCTCTAGGGTCCCTGAGTCCCTCTGCTGGCCAAGCACCATGTCCCTGTTCCAGCAGCAGGGAGGAGCACGGGCGGTTGAAAGGGCATCCCCCTCCCTTTAAGCACCTGTCCTCGGTGTTGTACACAGCACTGCTCTCATCCCGTTGGCCAGGACTTAGTCATTGGGCCACACCTTGTGCAAGGGAGGCTGGGAAGTAAAGCCTGGTGGCTAGGTACTCTGCTAAGAGTCAAGGATTCAATTATGATGGAAACAGGGGTTCTCAAAGTGTGGCCGCAGACCAGCGGTCCTGCTCTCCTCTGGGAACCTGTTGGAAACGTGATGCCATTGAAGCGGAAACTCTAGGTGGGGCCAGCGGCCTGTGGCAGACAGGCCGTCCCGGTGGTTCCGATGTGTGTGGAGCTGGGGAACCACTGGGCTAGTGAAGGGGAAGAGCTGGCAGGAGCCGGCCGCTCTGCACCTCCGAGTCCAGAGTACGAACAGCGGTGTCCGTGCGGCCCTGCAGGCAGCGTCTATGTGCGCAGTGCAGTGGGATCCTCACGGAAACCTGGCCAAGTGTCATTATAATTCAAACACAAAGCAAAACAAAAACAGGTTGAGTATCCCTTACCTGAAATGTTTGGGACCAGAAATGTTTTGCGTTTTGGATTATGGAATATCTGCGTTGTACCTGTGAACGTTCCTAACCGGAAAATCCGAAATCCGTAGTGCTCCTGTGAGCATTTCCTTGAAGTGTCACGTCGGTGCTCAAAAAGTTTTGGATTTGGAGTACTCAACCTGCATTTTCCAGCTAATGAAACCCAGGCTCAGAGAGGCTTAAGTAACTTGCCCAGGGCAAACAAGTGAGTGAGACACTTCCAGTGCCCGAGGCCTGACCCATTGCCTGGGAAGCTTTCCGAGGGGCAAGTGTGTTGGAGGCATTTGTCCTTTGCTGTCTCCTGTCCCTGTTGTAAACGTGCCCTTGTAGGTGGGCAGCTCGTCCACCCCTGCAGAGGCTCTCCACCCAGGCAGCGTGTTAGGATTACCTGGAGCTTACACGGCTTAGGACAGTGAAGCTCCTCCGTGTGGACTGTGATGGTGGGTCCATATCACTGTAATGGACAACAGCACATGGGACCCCTAATGTCAGCTATGGGCTTGAGTTAATACTTGGTGTGAGTGTTGGTTTATCAGTTGTGACAAACGTACCACACATGCCAGGTGTTAGTAGGGAAAGTGTGTGTCAGGGTAGAGAGAGGCTCATGGAAACTCTTTGTACTTTCTGCTTTATTTTTTTTTGCTGGCTCAAATGCTTTATCTTTCTGATTGCCTAAAGCTGCCTTTCTAAGACGTAAAATCTGGCCAGGTGCGGTGGTTCACGCCTGTAATCCCAACACTTTGGGAGTTGGAGGCGGGCAGATCATGAAGGCAGGGGTTTGAGACCAGCCTGGCCAAAATGGTGAAATCCCATCTCTACTAAAAATACAAAAATTAGCCAGGCATGGTGGCAGGCGCCTGTCATCCTAGCTACTCAGAAAGCTGAGGCAGGAGAATTGCCTGAACCCAGGAGGCGGGGGTTATGGTGAGCCCAGATCATGTCATTGTACTCCAGCCTGGGTGACAAGAGCAAGACTCTGTCTCAAAAAAAAAAAAAAAAAAAAAAAAAGAAAGAAAGAAAAGATGGTACTGAGGTTCCACCCTAGACTTGTTGAGCCTGAGCTCCTAGAGCGGTGTCTGGGCATCAGATATGTCTAGATGTCTAGCCAGGGCTGAGCACCCCTGCTGTGTGCAAGGCAGGAGTTGCCCTTCCCTCCCGTGAGAGGCTATGCACTCCTACAGAGCCCAGCCCGCTCCCCACAAGGCACCCCAGGGCCGTGGCGGATCACAAGGTGACTGCTTCCAGCTCAAGACTCAAGTCACACCGGGTACAGGGGAGGACAGACATGCCTCTTATACACAGTAACACAGTAAACGATCTGCATTTATCTTCAAGGGTTACTGACATCTTATTGTCACGTGAGTTCCATATTTTCATGTCAGTTGAATTGAGACCCCATATATTTTCAAGGACCTCTCTAATAGGAGAACAGATTCCTTTAGCAAATATTGTTTGCTTAAGTGTGCGTGAGTGAATAATGCTGCTTCTGGTTACCTCCTTGTAGCAAAGATTGACTGTGTTTTTGTTTTTGTTTTCAGAGACAGGGTCCTGCTCTGTCATCCAGGCTGGAGAGCAGTGACACAGTCATAGCTCACTGCAGTCTCCAGCTGCTGGGCTCAAGTGATCGCCTCACCTCAGCCTCCCGAATAGTTGAGACTACAGGTGCCCGCCACCACACTGGCCCATTTAAAAACTTTTTGTAGAGACAGGGTCTTGCTATCTTGCTGGGGCTGGTCTTGAACTCCTGGTCTGAAAGCGATCCTCCCACCTCGTCCTCCCAAAGCACTGGAATTACAGGCCTGATTCACCATGCTTAGCCCTGTTTTTCGATATAGTCTACCCGAGAAAGTAGAAACATTATTTTTCGGTGTAGAGGTGTGCAGTGTTTTGATTTTGTGTGGGAACGTTCTTAAACATTCTCATGATGACATCATTTTCCAAAGGACATTGTAAAATACAGTGAACCTTCAGATTGCTTTTTGTCTTTTTTAGCAATGGGGACCCAAAGTAAAATAATATCCTAGCTGTCTTACTGTTTCATATTTTTTATTTAGGTGATGATGCACTTCCAAATGGGTTAGACGTTACCTTTGAAGTAACCGAATTAAGGAGATTGACGGGCAGTTATAACACCATGGTTGGAAACAATGAAGGCAGTATGGTATGCTACAGGCTTTTTATGTTCTTATGTTGGAGCTTTGAATTAGGAGCGTTTATTCTAAAAGCTGATAGTGGTTTTAGAACGCGGTCATTTCATTTACCTTAATCTGTTGTTATTTGTGGTTTCTCTTTAGTCACCTGGAAATTGATTATAATGCGTTTTGGGTTGTTTGCCAACATTGTTAACGTCAGTCATTAGGAATGATTTGGAGAACGTTCATATTAGCAGTCTCTTGTTGGGATTCCTTTAAACTCTGAATCTGTAGAACTTACGCTCTGGGGCTTCACGGTTGGCAGGGTTGACCTGCCCCTTGCCTTCATCAGGTTTGAATGCAGAATGTGTGCACTCAGCATGTTGCTTTCTTTTTTGGGGGGTCAGGGGGGACAGAGTCTCGCTCTCCTCACCCAGGCTGGAGTGCAGTGGTGCAATCTTGGCTCACTGCAACCTCTGCCTCCAGGGTTCAAGTGATTCTCCTGCCTCAGCTTCCTGAATAGCTGGGACTATAGGCACGCACCACCATGCGCAGCAAATTTTTGTTATTTTTAGTAGAGACGGGGTTTCACCATGTTGGTTAGGCTGGTCTTGAACTCCTGATCTTGTGATCTGCCCGCCTCGGCTCCCATAGTGCTGGGATTACAGGCGTGAGCCACCACGCCCAGCCAGCAGTGGCTTGTTTTAAAGAATGAATGTGACTATGAGTGAAAGACTAGATCTGTAGTGAACATTTTCTTTCTGTTTTTGTGAAAGTCCCTTGCTAGCATAGTCCTTATCCAAAGTTCTCACTCCCTCAGTTTAGAACGCTGCTATTTTTCTTTTTTTTTTTCCTGCTAGGTACTTGGCCTCAAACTCCCTAATCTTCTTGGTCGTGCAGAAAAGGTGACCTTTCAGTTTTCCTATGGAACAAAAGAAACGTCGTATGGCCTGTCCTTCTTCAAACCCCGGCCCGGAAGCTTCGAAAGAAAGTAGGGAGCCCAACAGATCATTGCGTACACTGGCGTGATAGAAAGTTAAGATAGGCGGCTTATTTGTGAAAAGAACCGTGGCAGAATCAGCTGCCACTTCACGGGGACCCCATGCTGTAGATTTCCTCTTGAAGATGAGCCCCATAGGCGTCGTTTTCAATCTGTTGCTTTAAATGTGTACAAGTTCTAATCACTGTCGCAGCTTTTAAAGTTCTATCCCATTGCCTCCTAGTTTCTCTGTAAACTTATATAAAGTTACGGGACAGTTCCCTTGGAGCTCACTGCGGGAGACGGACAGAGGAATGTCAGCCGAGTACAGCGTGAGTAGCGTTTCAGTCTTTCCCTCTGGGCGTGGGGGAAACAGGGTGCCTTTTTAATTGAGTCCCAAAGGCAGCAAGAGAGTAGCATGGAGAGCACACGCCCTCTGCCCCCCGCGCCAGCCACCTCCTGAGGGGGTGCCGCTTCTCTCTTGTTTTGCTTTTGTTGCCCAGGCTGGAATCCAGTGGCGCGATCTCGGCCCATTACCACCTCTGCCTCTCAGGTTCAAGCAATTCTCCTGCCTCAGCTTCCTGAGTAGCTGGGATTATAGGCATGCGCCACCATGCTTGGCTAATTTTTGTATTTTTAGTAGAGATGGGGTTTCTCCATGTTGGTCAGGCTGGTCTCGAACTCCTGACCTCAGGTGATCCTCCCGCCTTGGCCTCCCAAAGTACTGGGATTACAAGTGTGAACCACCACGCCCGTGGGTGCCTCTTCTCTAGCCGAGTGCAGGCTGCCAGGGGCCCGAGAGTGGCTGATGCCCATGTTGGCAGCTCCTTAACCTGGTCCTGACTCTCTGAGGCACCATTCATTGTTCTTCCCCATATGTGTTGAGACCGACAGTTTCTCACAGTCAGCAGAGCTGGTCAGATCACTGGAAGGTTTCTTTCTTTCTTTCTTTTTTGAGACAGAGTTTTGCTCGGAGGTGGGCCAGGTAGGCTCCAGGTTCAGGATGGAGACGGGAGAATCCGGGCATGATACTTTCATGAATGATACTTTCATTTCTTTTTCTCCAGGTTTTCTTGTCTGGAAAGGAGCAGCCCTCAGACACCTTTCTGCTCTGGCCTCTCTACCTTTTTAAAGAGCAGATTTTTAGGAGAGTAGAAATACCTCATTTTTTCACAAGGAATAGCAGAGATGGAAGAACCAAAGTGTAGACTCGGCCCTGGGGTGGGTGCAGGTAGAGGGGAGGAGGGAAGGGGAGGGCAGAATCCTTGTTGCCAGCAGCCCTGAAGCTGAGATCCTAGAGGAATGGACCAGATCATACTCAGTGGTATCCTTGGGGCTCATGTTAGGTCTTCCGAGGAGTGAAGAAATGATTTAGGAAGCTCTACATCTCCCGCAGGGATTTGGGAAAGTGCCTGAATCCCAGGTGGCCCTAAGTGTAGAGATGGTACAGGCTGCCCCTCCTGTACCCTCTCCCCAGTGCCTGGCACGGTGCCCCACGGGTGCTGAGGTGATTGCCTCTCACTGTGAAGGTGGAATGGGGTGTTCTGGGCCTGTTGGTGCCCCACTCACCCAGTGGCCTGGAGTTCAATTGAGGGCTAGAGAGTGCCCAGTGTGGGATGCCCTCTGGGGACTGTGGGGTGACCTGGCTTCCTTGTGAGAGTTAAATCACTGTTTTACCACTTCCCAAAGCCAATGAGCACCATTCGCTGTTCAGAAAACATTTCTTTGAGATAGAACTCTAAGGTGAGCTGTCCTGGCCTCAGGGAAGAGCGTGTCAGGCTGGGAAGCTGGTCCCATTTGCCTGGTACCCACAGTTCACCTGGCCCAGGCCTCTGCTGCAGGAAGGACCCTCTTGCCTCTCACATAACTCTTGTGTCTGCCTCCATCTCTCTGGGCTGGTGCAGGTCGCTGGGTTGCCAAGCCTGGCTTCAGATAGGGTCAGGTGGACCAGGTGGGGTGTGCGTCAATCAGATTGTCTTAGGTGTCTTACCCCTTACAAAGAAGCGGGAAAGAGACGGTGCCATCTGATGGCAGAGCTGCCCGCTGCCCTCAGACCAGCGCCCCGGCTCCTCACCTGGGTGCAGCCCGCTACTTGGAACACTGCTGCCTTTAGTCCACAGCATTCTCCTTTTCTCCCTTTGGCCTTCTTTCTGGTTTTCTCTTCCCCTTCTTCTCTTCTTCCCCTCCTCCCTCTCTCTCATCATTAAAAAAAAAAGTGTTTTAGATTCTTAGTTCACTGTTTCATGATGCCTCGTTCGACAAAATGAGTTGCAACAACTTGCCGAGTATGTGTGGTCCGGAAAGACCTCTCATTTGCGTGTTGCAGTTTCCCATATGGAAGACCAGCCACACCGTCAAGTGGGAAGGCGTGTGGCGAGAGCTGGGCTGCCTCTCCAGGACGGCTTCCTTTGCGGTTCGAAAAGAAAGTGGACATTCACTGAAGTCATCTCTTTCGGTAACAGCTTCTCTTAGTTTGGGTAATAATTTCGTTGATGGAACCGTGCTATGCATTGGGAAAACAGTCTTTGCCGACATCAGGGCTGGTTGGGAAGCATCGCCGATTTGGGGTGTCCACAGTGGCGGCCCCTGCTCCCTGAGGGTTTCTGGAGTACTGCCTCATGTTGTCCTTTCCAGATAATATCTGTGGTAACAGGAAAAGGTGTGCTTCAGAGCTGACGGTGGAATTTTAGTTTTCAAAATGAATGAGGAGCCTGGCTGAGCTGACTTAGACCAGGGCGTCGAGCTCCTTGAGAGAATGAACCCAGTGGCGGGTGTTCCACTCCCACATAGTGAGCAGAAATTGTGTATTTAGTTGAAGCTCAAGTCTCAGTGTAGACGTCTCAATGTCCTCCTGTGTAAGCTAGGAAGAGTGACCCTCGCTTCCTCCCAGGACTCTGTGAAGATGAAATGATGGGATAGTTGTGGAATGCTAGCGTGGTGTGGCCCGCGTGTCCTAAGTACTCATGGTGATCTAATAGAACTGCTTGCAGTGAAAATATCCACATTTAAATTTCTTTCAGCACGCCATGGTCATCGATTCTCGGAATTCTTCCATCTTACCAAGAAGAGGTGCTTTGCTGAAAGTTAACCAGGTAGTGTTTCACCTGTGACCCCCGCAGGGTGAGGGGGGCCAAGCTTTGGACAATAAAGTCCCGGTGGGCTGGGTGGCTTGGGGGTGGGCAGTCCCACAGGGAAACCACTTGTGCAGCATTGCTTGTGAGGGTCGCCAGCTCCACTCTCGGGCAGTCCCACAGGGTAACCGCACGTGCAGCATCACTGGTGACAGTCACCAGCTCTACTCTCAGGAGGTCCCACAGAGTAACCACACGTGCAGCACCGCTGGTGAGGGTCCCCAGCTCCACGCTCAGGGCTTTGAGCTGGGAATTGCTCCCTGCTCTCTGCAGTTCAGTCTTGCACCTTCACAGAACCCAAGGTGGGGGTAAGGCCGTGGCATCCCTGATGAGGGCCTGTAGTAGGAGGCCAGGAGGAGGGCTGTGAGTTGGTGTTACTCAGGAGGGAGTGCCCGAAGGCAGGGATCATCCTTTGACAGCTGCAGGGCAGGTGCTTCCTGGTGGCAGGAGGTGCTGGGGGAATGGTCTTCACCACCTTAGAGGAACGTGCTCCTCTGCTGGTGTTGGGCAGGCTGTTAGTCTGTCTTTGGGTGACCCTCTTGTTGGAGGCAGGGGCACAGGGACATAGTTCTTTACCATAAGACCTACGAGGTGCAGGCACAGTGAGGAGCCCACCTTGGTGGCTTGAGAGCGAGGGCAGTGGGGGCTGCACTGAACCCTGAGGTTTCCCCGAGCAGCTGCTCTCACTCTGGGGGTGGTAGTTAGGTGTTGTCGTGCAGGGCAAAAGCCTGGGGGTGCCTGATCTTCAGTGTCAGAAGAGCAACTAGAAATTAGATTTTTATGCAAAATAGCCCAAATTGTGAAAGGTCAGCTGAGTTTTTCCCCAGATGCTGATGAAGCCAACGAGCTGTGCTGCCCGTGCTGAGCTCTGTGTTGAGGCGCTCAGGTCGCCAGTGCTTCCTGCACACAGCCACGGGGCGGCCTCCGCACCGCTGGGGCCCGCTGATCCTCCATCCCGTCCGTCCACTGTTGTTGTTTTCAACAGCTAGGGCGTGGCTTCTGGAAGAATCTTCTGTTGCCTTTAAAAAATACAAAACAGCAAAATTAAAACCTGATGCAAAAACGCGATTCCGTGGCCCTGTAGTAAGTCTGCCTGCTGCCTTCGACCTGAGCGCTCTGTCTCCGCAGGAACTGGCAGGCTACACTGGCGGGGATGTGAGCTTCATCAAAGAAGATTTTGAACTTCAGGTGAACAAGCCACTCATATTTGATTCAGTGAGTATCTAAGCGGACGCTGGCACCTGCACTGTCAGCCCTTACTTTGAGAATCTTACTGAAAAATCTTAGCTCCTGAATATCTGAAGCACAAGAGTGGAAGCCGGAGCAATAGTGCTTAACCTTTGATGTTTCAAATTTAGCCAGATTTGCAGACAATCTAGGGAGAAGCGATATTTATTTTATTTTAAAAGAAACCTCTGGCTGGGTGTGGTGGCTCATGCCTGTAATCCCAGCACTTTGGAAGGCCGAGGTGGGTGGATCGTGAGGTCAGGAGTTCAGGACCAACCTGGCCAAGATGGTGAAACCTCCTGTGTACTAAAAATGCAAAAAATTAGCCAGGTGTGGGGCGGGCACCTGTAATCCCAGGTACTTGGGAGGCTGAAGCAGAGAATTGCTTGAACCCAGGAGGAAGAGGTTGCAGTGAGCTGAGATCAAAACCACTGCACTCCAGCCCAGGGGACGGAGTGAGACCATGTCTTAAAAAAAAAAAAAAAAAAAAAAGTCGCCTCTGCTGATCGTTACACATAGGACCGTGAGAGAGCCCCTCCTGGTTTATCACCTCAGGGCCTTGGAGGAAGCGTGGCTGGAGGACAGAGGGTTGTCCTTCCTGGACCCAAACTCAAGTGCTCCTGGATGTCTCAGCTCCCCACTTTACAGACAGCTCACATCCACAGAGTTCATCACCTTCCTCCCAAATCCGTGTCATGCCTGGGCTTCCCCTCCACTGATTCGCATGGTGCTCTGGCTGCTCTCAGTCCTCCCCTCAGCCACCTGCCACCCCCGGGTCCTGCCTCTCCTCCCCTTAGCTACTGCCCATCCTCACTGAACTGAGATTACGTTCTGAGTCATCTCTGCTCCTCTCCCACTCCCTGCCTTCCCCTTCCCCTTGTCCACACTGCAGATGTGTTAGTCTTCCTGAAACACAAGCTTTATCCTATCACTTCCCTACACAAACTGCCTGTGCTCTTAGGGTGCCTGTGGCCCTTGATCCTTCATCACCATGCCTGTTGCATGCTTGGGCTCTGTGGAAATACTTATTGTTTCCCAGAAGGCCTTGGCTTGCTCTGATTCCCAGGCACTTGTATTTACTCTGTCTGCCAGAGGTTGTAACTCCCTTTTTCACACTGGGCCTCTCTTGGCCTCCCACTCCCTGTCTTTAAGACTTTGGTTCAGGCGTATCTCCTGCAAGCCTTCCTGAACATCCCAGATGGAGGTGGGGGCTCCTCCACTGTGCTTGTAGCTCCTGTGCTTATTCTGTGGTAGTGCCCATCCACCCACCTACCCATCCATCCATCCACCCACCTACCCATCCATCCATCCACCCACGCACCCATCTATCCATCCATCCACCCATCTATCCATCCATCCACCCATCCATCCATCCACCCACCTACCCATCTATCCACCCACCTAATCATTCTCCCACCCACCCACCCATCCATCCATCTACCCACCTATCTACCCACCCATCCGTCCATCCATCCATCCATCCATCCATTCATCTACCCACCTATCTACCCACCCATCCCTCCATCCATCCATCCATCCA
>NW_022437063.1:1297213-1359912 GCF_009761245.1 Sapajus apella
CATCCACCCATACATCCACCCATACATTCCATCCATCCATCCATCCACCCACCCACCCATCCATCCACCCATCCATTTCATCCATCCACCATCCACCCACCCATCCATCCACACACCTACCCACCCATCCATCCATTCACCCATCCACCCATCCATTCATCCATCTGTACACTCATCGGTCCATCCATCCACCCACCCACGCGCTCATCGATTCATTCACCCATCCATTCATCTCCCCATCCAACACATGTATGCTGGCTGCCAGGCACTGTCGAGGCACTGAAAATACATCAGTGAAAAAAAACTCTCAAGGAACTTTCTTCCATTCTTGAGGAAGGAAACCTGTAAGCGAATATCTTTATATATAATTGAGGAGGTGGGGACAAATGTTGTGAAGGAAAAGAAAGCAGAATAAAGGGGTAGAAAGTGACCAGAAAGGGGTGCCATGTGGTTGGGACAGTCAGGGAGGCGGCTGGTAATGCAGGCCCTGAGCACAGCCTAGAGCATGGCGAGGGAACAAGTGTGGGACAGCGGAAGCCGTGAGGCTGGAGCACGGGTTCCGGGAGCAGTAGAGGTGGGAGGGCCTTGGAGGCTGGGTGTGGGCCCTCGCTTCTTCCACTCTACGTGAGAGGAAGGCCTAGAGCCTTCTGAGCAGAGGACCGACACCTGGTCGACAAGAAAATGCCAGCTGCCTTGGGGACAGAAGCTTGTCCTTCCTACAGAAGCTTCTGAGAAAGCCGTATCTGAGCAGCTTGGAGGGACGTAGGCATTTGCAAGGCAGAGGGTGCGTGAGGCTCAGCCAGCCGCCCGAAAACATGGGGTGCAGAGGAGCAGGAGAGCCTTGGCCTGGTTGAGGACATTATTGGGAAGGTTTTGTGGCATGAAGATTGGCTCACTGAGCCTCCTGCCCTGGGAGAGACCGGACTCTGACCCTGAGGGTAGGGTTGGGAGTACGTGTTTGCACTGTAGGAGCCTTGCAGCCGGTACCTTCTTCCAGCCTAAGATGCTGTGTGTCCTGAATCCTTCCTCATCATTTTGAGGCCACGGCAGAGAGGCCTGAGCAGGTGTAGGGGGCCTGGGGTCCCTCCTCTGTGAGACCTTGGCTAGTGTTGCTGGCCATCGCTTCCCACCACAGAGCAGGGGCCTGCCCTGTGTCGGAAAGGAAGCGGGCCCTGCTCGCCCTCAGCGGGTCTTGATTTGGACTTTGGAATAGTCCACGTGGCCCTCCGAAGGGTAGCTCTGCAACTGAACAAGCCAGGTGCTCTTGCAGCCCTTGCACCCTGGCTCAGAGCTCTGCATGCCACGGGCATTCAGTACATGGTGATGCTCCCTGGAATGAAAGGAATGCTTGGAGAAAACAGCCGTTTGTTTCTATTTGAACAGGTGTTTTCAGCGTCTCTCTGGGGCGGAATGTTGGTACCCATTGGTGATAAGCCGTCAAGTATTGCTGATAGGTAAGTACCCATCAATGAGTGGGTAATTGGCACATATCTTCCTTTGGATCTTTTTGGTTGTTTTTTATAAGATATTTTAGAGAAGTTTATTTAGGAGAGCAGTATTTAAAATTTTACTTTAGTATTTATGTTTAAGCTAATTTCAAAGTATCACGTATACCTCATACTTAATATTTTTTGCTTTTTTGGGGGAAGTTACTTTATTATATTAAAAAATGAGCCGGGCGCGGTGGCTCACGCCTGTAATCCCAGCACTTTGGGAGGCCAAGGCGGGTGGATCACGAGGTCAAGAGATCGAGACCATCCTGGTCAACATGGTGAAACCCCGTCTCTACTAAAAATACAAAAAATGAGCTGGGCATGGTGGTGCGTGCCTGTAATCCCAGCGACTCAGGAGGCTGGGGCAGGAGAATTGCCTGAACCCGGGAGGCGGAGGTTGCGGTGAGCCGAGATCGCGCCATTGCACTCCAGCCTGGGTAACAAGAGCGAAACTCCGTCTCAAAAAAAAAAAAAAAAAAAAAAATGCACTGTTCTCTTTTGATTATGAAGGAATACAGTTTATACTCATTGCAGAAATACAAAAATGGAGAAACATTTGAAGAAATTAGAGAAATCATTCACCAAATGATGAGAAATTCTTTATAAGCAGCATTTGAATGGCGTATGTTTCATTATTTGCATATACCATAACTTTTTAGCCTACCGTGTATTTTTTGATATTTGAGTTGTTTCTAATTTGTGATTTTTTTTTTTTTTTTGAGACGGAGTTTCGCTCTTGTTACCCAGGCTGGAGTGCAATGGCGCGATCTTGGCTCACCGCAACCTCCGCCTCCTGGGTTCAGGCAATTCTCCTGCCTCAGCCTCCTGAGTAGCTGGGATTACAGGCACGCGCCACCATGCCCAGCTAATTTTTTGTATTTTTAGTAGAGACGGGGTTTCACCATGTTGACCAGGATGGTCTCGATCTCTTGACCTCGTGATCCACCCGCCTTGGCCTCCCAAAGTGCTGGGATTACAGGCTTGAGCCACCGCGCCCGGCCCCTAATTTGTGATTTTTATAAATAACACTGAATAATAACTTTTAAGATAATTTGTTGTTTATTTTATTTCTGTGGAATTACTGTCTCGGCGTAAAGCTCATAGTATTGCTGGGTGCTGCTTTTAGGAAGCTCACAGCAATTTATACCCCCACCAGCAGGGTATGAACTTGTTCTTGTTGCTTCGAAATACTAATCACTGTCCTCTAGGACAAAAATCTTTTTTTTTTTTTTTTTTTTTTTTCAACCCTGCATTAGTTAAAATTACTGGTTCAGCGTTTTTGGATGGTGGTTGGAGGTATAACAATTGCATAAGTGTGTAAGGATTTATGTGTAGAAGGATGTCCATTGTAGCATTGCTGATAAATAGGAAAGAATTTGAAACTGCCTTATATAAGTTCCCCAGTAGGAAAATGATTACATTCTAGCACAACCATTCCAAATCTATATAGTTAATAAAAATAAGGAGATGTGTGTTCATAAGTTAAAATTTTGCACATGAATATGTTTAGTGGATCCCTTCCAGCGTGCATGCAGGTGTGGGCAGGTGTAGCGCCGAGGTCCTGGGAAGTCAGTCATCGAAACAGCAATGGTGGGCACCCCGGAGCCTGGGGCACCCCGGAGCCTGGGATGCAGCCAGCAGAGTTGTTCCACTTGTTATGTTATGTGCATCCTGGATCATTTGAATTCAATATGGGTGATTTATCGTTTTTATTTTATTTATATATACATTTTTGAGACAGAGTCTTTATTGCCCAGGCTGGAATGCAGTAGCGTGATCTTGACTTAATGCAACCTCCACTTCCCAGGTTCAAGCGATTCTCCTGCCCCAGCCTCCCATGTAGCTGGGATTACAGGCGTGCACCGACACGCCTAGCTAATTTTTGTATTTTTAGTAGAGACAGGGTTTCACCATGTTTCCCAGGCTGGTCTCAAACACCTGACCTCAGCTGATAGGCCCACCTCGGCCTCCCTAAATGCTGGGATTACAGGCATGAGCCACTGCGCCTGGCCTGATTTATCGTTTCTTAAAAAATGAAGATTGCTGTTTGTTTTTGCAATTTATGTTAATAGGGTCTTCAGAGAAGCCTTGCTTAGGAATCCCACGTAGTAAAAACATATTTATAGGCTTTAAAACTCAAGTTAAAATGAAAAAATTCATAAAGGCTTTTATGTGGTAGGAAAACCAGAACAAGCAGCGCCCTGTTCCCTTTGTGCTGTTTCAGACCTGCGGGGTGTTCTTAGCCTTCTGCGGCCTCGAGGGTCAGAGGGCTCTGAGGGCACCCGCTGGGCTTGCATCCTTGGCTGCCTCTTGGCTGGAAAGATTACGCAGAATTTCTCTTGTCATTTAAATTCGTTTTTTAGTAATTATCATGATCTAAAATCGGCTTCTAATATGCTGTTCAATTTTTCAGAAAGTGGATGTGTTTTTATGTAATTAATTTTTAATTCATGCTTTTCATATTATTCAGATATGGTTGGAGAGGGTGTGATAACCAGTTCATTAGGGAACAAGAGGAGCCCATATTTAAAAATAAATCTAACAAGAATTCTTTTTTGGTCTGTTTCCAGTATGATAGCTCCCCCCCTCTTTTTGTAATGCTGGGATTATACTATTAAATAATTTGTATCCTGCCCTTTTTCACTTAATGTTGCATCGTGAGCCAGCAGGAGGCCCACGTGAAAAGGAACCTTGTCATGAATTCTCACCGGCAGCAGATGCTTCCTTTGTGATGGAGAGCTTGCTCTGCCCCTCTCTCCTAGTGTCTTTCTCTGTGTCTTGTGTCTCTCCTGCATCTCCAGCGGTTTGAAGCATCTCCTTAGGTGTTTAGATTTTTATGAAATTCCCCCCATAGCTTGCACCTTCCTGGTCTTCCTCAAAGGTTTTGCCTTGTGAAAACGCTG
Organism: Sapajus apella; assembly: GCF_009761245.1. Classification (NCBI taxonomy): domain Eukaryota; kingdom Metazoa; phylum Chordata; class Mammalia; order Primates; family Cebidae; genus Sapajus; species Sapajus apella. The sequence continues at coordinate 1,301,610 of NW_022437063.1, forward strand.
TTGATAACCCAGTACCGAATGTGAGCCTGACCTGTGCTTCCTGCGTGTACCGAGTGTCGTGGTGTTTTTCACCTCATGACTCTCCTCTGACGCGTGCCATTTTGTCCTAGGTTTTACCTCGGGGGACCCACAAGCGTCCGAGGATTCAGCATGCACAGCATCGGGCCGCAGAGCGAAGGTCTGTCCTCTCCCGTCACGGCGCCAGGGCTACAAGGGGCCACGGCTCAGTTTGGAAACCGTGTATCTGTTGGTTTGTTTAAATTACAGCAATAATAGACATTCCTCTTTCATGGTGGTAGAATTAGCACTTAACACAGAACTTATCATGAAGTAGGTGTAGAATATTTATTGACAGAATTGTAGGAAAATGAGAAAATGTATCTAAGCAAAAACTATGAAAATGACTTGCAGTCCTGGCCAGAGAGAGCACATGTATAAAGGTGACGTCTGTTCTCTGCACGTTTGACTTCTGCCTCCTACTCTTCGTTTTGTTTTGTTTACATATTAGTTTTAAAACCCATTTCTCTCACCACCCCTTGTAACAATATTATAACAGTATATTTTTATAGGAAAAAAGGTCATTTTTAACAGTTACATATTTTATATTGCTGGCATACTATAATCTTATTTTAGTTAATAGGCTTAATTTGTTAGAGCAGTTTTAGGTTTACAGAAAAATTGGGCAGAAAGTACACAGCATTCCCATATAACCCCCATAGCTTCCTTTCTTATTAGCACCTGTGTCAGGATGATTCATTTGTTAGGATTGGTGAAGCAGTCTGATACCTTGTTAACTCAAGGCTGTAGTTTACATGGGGGGTCACCTTGCTGTCGTACCTTCTGTGGGCTTTGACAAATACATGACGTCCTGTGTTCACTGTTCCAGATCACACAAAGTGGCTTCACTGCCCTAAAAATTCGGGCTCCGCCTGTTCATCCCTTCCTTCCTCCCACCAGACCACTGGGAACGACAGGTCTTTGAACCATCCCTATAGTTATGCCTTTCCCAGAAAGTCTGGGAGTTGGGATCATACAGTTTGTAGTCTTTCCAAGTTGTCTTCTTTTCCATGGTAATATGCACCTACAGTCTCTGTGTGTGTGTCTGGGCGCCCATAGCTTGTTTCTTCTTAGTGCTGAATAATATTCCTTTGTCTGGATGTACCACAGTTTGTTTATCCATTCAGCCACAAAAGGACAGTTGGGTTGTTTCTAGCGTCTGGCAATTATGAGTAAAGCTTCTGTAAACATTCGTGTGCAGGTTTTTGTGGACAGCTTACGTGGACATAAGTTGTCACATCAGCTGGGCAAATGCCAGGGAGCGCAGTTGTTGGATCACACGCTGAGAGCAGGCTCCCTTCCTAAGAAACTGCCAGGCGAGCTTCCAGAGTGGGTGCACGCTTTTGTGTTCTGCGTTTGCGTTTATGAGGGAGGAGAGAGAGAAAGTTTATTACCCTCATGGCTGCATGTTTTGTCTTACGACCCACTATACAGACCTTGAGTCTGTGGGTCTTTTCTTTTATGATTATAAAACAATGTATTCACCTTCTAACTGAATCTTGGTACTCATCTGTAAGTTTTACTTTAATGTAAAATTCTAGATGTGAAATTGTCAGATCCAAGGATTTTGAGTATTTTTAGGGCTTTATCATGCTTTCTGGGAAGGTTGTCTCATAGCCCTCCTGTGGTGTGTGGGGTTCCTGCTTCCCGGAACCCTCTTTGACATGCAACATCCGTCAGAGGTATCTCCACATGCTATGAAAACTTTGAAACATCATTTAAGTGGATGCATATTATTCCATTAGTAAGCATTCTCACCTGATTTTCTTAATTTTTTTTTTTTTTTCAGACAGAGTCTTACTCTGTCACCAGGCTGGAGTGCAGTGGTGCGATCTCAGCTCACTGCAACCCTTACCTCCTGGGTTCAAGTGATCCTCCCTGCCTCAGCTTCCTGAGTAGCTGGGATTACAGGCACCTGCCACCGTGCCCGACTAATTTTTGTATTTCTTGATAGAGACGGGGTTTCACCATATTGGCCAGGCTGGTCTCGAACCCATGACCTCAGGTGATCCACCCGCCGTGGCCTCCAAAGTGCTGGGATTACAGGCATGAGCCACCATGCCTGGGCTCTCTTAAAATTTTTAACACTTTTGTTGGTTCCATTTTTATATCATTATAAGCAATGCCTGCACTTTGCATACATTTTTGTACAAAGTATAGATTATTTCTTTTCACGTGTATTTAGAGTGCTTCATTAGAGTGTAATTTTAAAGAAAAGTAACCTACATTTTCGATGGTTTTATTTCATTTTTCATTATAAGCAAGTGTGATATGCTGAGTCTATGATAGCTGGGCCCCACCTCCCTGAGAAGTAAACCGCAGTGGTGTTCCACTCACCGGCTCCATGCAGTTAGTTGGCCACACTCTGCGGGCAAGGATGTAAATTGCTATAATTTTTGGTGCAAGCAGCTTGATGTATCAAGAGCCTTAAAATATATATGTGCAAAAATTGTTCATAATATTATTAATGATAGCCCCAAGCTGGAAGCTGGAAACCGAAATGCCCATCAACAATGGGAAATGTTCCGATAGTTAGTGGTACCTTCCACTGCAATGAAGAAGAGCAAATTACAGCCACCGGCTGAATGACAGCATGAGTGAATCTCAGAAACATGTCGCTGCTTATTTCCGAATGGTAGAAATTAAAATGTTTTCATTTTTCCCTCTTTATGTTGATCAGATGTTCTACAATGAGTATATTTAACTTTTATGACCAGAATAAAATCCGTTATTTAAGAAAAGAGAGGAGGAGCGGTTTCTGGGAAAGAAAAAACAAAGTTGTTTCCTGTAATTTGTTCCTTCTCTGTTCCCTTCAGAGCCCGAGTCTTGAAAGGGATCAGCGTCTTTTTTTCCCTCTTCCTCTGGATTGTGAGGAACTGAAGTCTTTAAATGAATCCCCAGTTCCTTCCTTGAAGTTAATCCTGAAGACATCAGCATTTTCCCCTTTTATGACCTGTCATTTTGTATTAGAGGAGACTAAGACACTTTATAAGCGGTATTTTGCAACAAAGTATAAACATTTGGGTTGGAGGGTTTTTTTTTTTCCCCTTACAGCTTAAAATGAAATGGACAGGAGCGTTTTTAGAAATAAGCAAATACCTGCTCTCAGTGGATAGGCTTAAATTTTGGCAAAGGTAACCTAAATCCAAGTGGTCATGAACCATTGAAAATCATCTCTTCTCTACAGACACTCACCTGGAGCACGGTCTCCCTGTGCAGTGGGCGGCAGACAGCCCCTGTGTTTTGATTAATAGTGAGCAGCTGTTTCCACACACTGCAGAGACTTTTTCTGCATTTTGTCTCTCTATATTATGGTCTTGAAAATTTTGCAAAACAATGCATTTTGGCCAGGCGAGGTGGCTCATGCCTGTAATCCCAGCGCTTTGGGGAGGCTGAGGCGGGCGGATCACCTGAGATCAGGAGTTTGAGACCAACCTGGCCAATGCGGTGAAACCCCGTCTCTACTAAAAATAAAATAATTAGCCGAGTGTGGTGGCACATGCCTGTAATCCTAGCTACTTGGGAGGTTGAGGCAGGAGAATCGCTTGAACCTGGGAGCTGGAGGTTGCAGTGAGCCAAGATTGCACCACTGCACTCCAGCCTGGTCAACAGAGTGAGACTCTGTCTCAAAAATAAATAAATAAAAATTTCATTTTGTGAGCCAAGATTGTGCCATTTGCACTCCAGCCTGGCGACAGAGCAAGACTCCGTCTCAAAAAAGAAAATTTTGCTGAGTAATGCATTTCATTTGCAGGTAGAAGTGATTTGGTAATCTACATTTATGGATAAAGTAATTGTCGTAAGATTCACTTCTTCAAAGCATTTCACAGATGTGATAAGTGACAGAGCTCATGCTTTCCTTAGCCACATTGGCTCTGTTTTCCTCCTCAGTCAAATCAAGGTGTGAAACAAGCCAGGAGGAAAAGAAAGGTGATTTAAAAGGAGGCTGTCAGTATCAGGAATGCGAACAGCTGCTTGCAGACTTGAGCACTGCGTGGTGTCGTGTGCGGGACAGCAATCTTGCTTCTGTAAATTGTGGAAAGTTAATGCCATGTTAACCTTGTCGGACGTTGTTTTTGTTCTGCACCCCTCCCTTGCCTAGGAGACTACCTAGGTGGAGAAGCGTACTGGGCTGGCGGCCTGCACCTCTACACCCCGTTACCTTTCCGGCCTGGTCAGGGCGGCTTTGGAGAACTTTTCCGAACACACTTCTTTCTCAATGCAGGAAACCTCTGCAACCTCAACTATGGTAAAACTTGCGCTATTGAGACCATTGTAGCGCATGTTCTTGTGTTTAAAAGCACAGTACACAAAGAGATGTCCGTCGTTTTAGATTACATAGTCATTAAAGTTAGAGACTGTGCCTTACTTGAAAAAGATTCTTATAACACCTAATATAGTGCCCAGCATTAAGTGGCTGGTTGAGCGAATGAAGCAAATCGTCCAGTGCTCTTACGAAGAAAAATCTGTGTATGTATTTAATATGCCAGTTGTGAGTAGGATTGGGTTCCTTCCCCAGGGAGCTCAGGTCCAGAGGAGACTCCCTGCAGATGCCCGGGTGCTAGGGGTGCCCGGAAAGCTTCCTAGAAGGCATGGAGGTCTCCAAGCTGAGACTCAAAGAGTCGGGGGCTTCCCAGGTGGTCAGGGGATGCGTTTTCCTTAATCTCTAGGCCTGGCTTTAGAAACGGCTGCAGGGTGCAGCCACGGGAGCCAGGGCTTGTCTGGGAGAGCTCAGAAGGACAGGCATGCACTGTGCATGCACCGTGGCTCACACATCTTCCTCTTTTCAGGGGAGGGCCCCAAAGCTCACATCCGGAAGCTGGCTGAGTGCATCCGCTGGTCGTACGGGGCCGGGATCGTCCTCAGGCTTGGTAACATCGCGCGGCTGGAACTTAATTACTGCATCCCCATGGGAGTGCAGACAGGCGACAGGTACGTGCTGGGAATTATTTTCCACAACCATGTCACCCTCTCCGGTCATTTTATTTTGTTTTGGAGATGGTTAATTTCATCAGTGGCTCTTAAGGCTCAAGATTTTTAGGGAAATTAAATCATTAGCCAAATCATGGAAATACAGGTATTTTCCTCCATTGGGTTTTTCTTCATCTAGGCTGGAGGAGCAAGTGTGAAGCGTTCCCACCCCCTCCCTCAGGCGCGTTGTGCTGCTTGTTTCCAAGGCAGTGGGATCCCTGCCAGGGTCTGGCTGGAGGAATTGACAGGTGATCCCGGTCCTGTGTGCTGAAAACAGAAGGCAGTATTTTAAGTGGTTGACTTTGCAGGCCTGGGACTCTAGGAAAGTCGGGGTGAGCAAAGCTTTGTTCCGGGCCACAGAGGACTCAATCTTGAGAGCCCCTCACTCTGCAGCAGAGGAATCCCCCAGTCCTGGCTTTTCTCCACCCCTTATTTTATTGAGAAAAGATTCACTAAATATTACACGGATGAATATGGCATAGGGCTATTTACACAGTTATAGAAACAAATTCTATTTCTTATGTGCATTGTGTAAAATGTTTGGTTTTGGCTAGGCGTGGTGGCTCACACCTGTAATCCCAGCACTTGGGGAGGCTGAGGTAGGAGGGTGATGAGGTCAAGAGATTGAGACCATTCTGTCCAACATGGTGAAACCCCATCAGTACTAAAAATACAAAAATTAGCTGGGCGTGATGTTGCATGCCTGTAGTCCCAGCTACTTGGGAGGCTGAGGCAGGAGAATCTCTTGAACTAGGGAGGCAGAGGTTGCAGTAAGCCGAGATCACACCACTGTACTCCAATCTGGGCGACAGAACAAGACTCCATCTCAAAAAAACAAAAACAAAAACAAAGGTTGTTTTGTTTTGTTTTGTTTTGAGACTGGGTCTTACTCCATCACCCAGGCTGGAGTACAGTGGCTTGATCATGGCTCACTGCAGCCTTGACCTCCTGGGCTCAGTGATCCTCCTGCCTCAGCCTCCCAAGTAGCTGCAACTACACGCCTGTCTAATTTTTGTATTTTTTGTAGAGACAGCGTTTTACCACATTGCCCACCCAAGCTGGCCTCAAATTTCTGAGCTCAAGCCATCTGCCTGCCTTGGCCTCCCAAAGTACTGGGATTATAGGCGTGAGCTGCCGTGCCCGGCTGCACTGTGTGAAGTTTAAGAGATCCAGATGTGTTTTCATGATAGCACATCTCAGCCGGCTCAGGCTGCCGTAACAAAGTACCATGGAGCATTTAAGGGCGACTTCAGCAACAGATGTTTCTGCCAGTTCTGGAGGTTGGGAAGTCCAAGATCAGGATGCTGGCGGATTCGGTTGCTGGCAGGCTGTCTTCCTGGCTCGCAGATGGCAGCCTGGCCTCCGTGTCCTCACTGGGAGGAAGAAGAGTGCAGGCCAGTGCCTTGTTTTGTTTTGTGACCGAGGCTTGCTCTGTCACCCAGGCTGGAGTGCAGTGGTGCGATCTCGGCTCATTGCAACCTCTGCCTCCTGGGTTCAAGCAATTCTCCTGCCTCAGACTCCTGAGTGGCTGGGAGTGCAAGGGCTCACCACCATGCCCGGCTAATTTTTTGTATTTTTAGTAGAGACGGAGTGTCACCGTGTTAGCCAGGGTGGTCTCCATCTCCTGATCTTGTGATCCGCCTGCCTCGGCCTCGCAAAGTGCTGGGATCACAGGCGTGAGCCACTGTGCTCAACTCTTTTTTTTTTTTTTTCTTGATGTGTCTTCTTATGAGGCCCCTAATCCCATCGTGTGGGCCCCATCTTCATTAGCTTGTCCGCACCTCAGTGCCTCCCAGAGGCCTGCCTGCAGGTATCAGCAGCATCCTGTCAGGGTTAGGGCTTCGGCACCTGAATCTTGCAGGGACATGAATGTTCAGTCCACAGCAGTGCTCGTATGCGCTCACAGCACTCCAGCCTGTGTTTTTTTCTCTTCATTTTTGTGTCTTCCTTTATGTTGCCACCAAATGCTGGTGATGTTTGAGCCTTAACCCGGCTTCCAGTAGGTTGGAGTTTGCGCTGGCTGAAGGAAATGCTGTGTCATTTTTACTCTCCCTGTTGTCCGCGTCAGCGTGTAGGGAGGTGCTTTGCAAAGGGGAGCCGCATTCACACGTGTTTCTGAGAGCATTGTTCTCAGGTGCAGTCTGCGTCTGTCATCCAGGTCCTTTACGGTTCTTTCTTTAGCGGAATCTGCTCTTCACACTCTCGCAGAAGGCTGTTCAGCATCTGCTCTGCTTCTGGGGACACGGCAGGGGCTGCCAGGCTGCTGCGGCTCCCTAGCGATGACGGGGCCTTCCAGTGCCTTCACAGATGATGGTGGCTGCTCTCATGACCACCAGCTCCCACTCACCTCCATGCCTCTCCCGTTCTCCATACAAAGCCCAAGCTGGAAAGGGTGTAGTCATGCAGGCTGCATGCGTGCGTGCCTGGGAGCCCAGCTGCCTGGGCTTGGGGCCCAGCTTGGCCGCTCTGTGTGGCTGTGTGGCCCCAGGGTGAGTTGCTTAACCTCTCTGGGTGTCCATTTTCATGCCCAGAGGCTGGCCGATAGTGACAGTGACTGCGCTGCAGCGTGGAGAGCTCAGCGCGTTACGGCATGCAGAGCTCTTAGCGCACCGCCTGGCCTGTGGTCGGGAAGTGGTGACTCTTCCTGGGCTGCTCTGCTGCTGACACACCCGGTGTGGCCAGCTCCTCGCACAAGGGGACAGGTTCCTGTGGGAGGCGTTGCCCCTCCCTCAGCATCATCTCGGCGCAGTACCCACCTGACAGTTTGTGACAAGCCGTAGATGGGATGATGCGTCCTGATTTTGGAGATGATAAAGTGAAAAAATGGGCACCTTTTTCCTGGAGCAAGACCACATTAGGTAACTCCACACCTTTACCGTCTTCAGCAGACGAGGCTGGTTTTGCAAGTTTCTTTCTGCGAAGCCCTTACTCCCCCTGCAGATGGGAGCATTGGGCTCCCTGGCCTCACAGCCAGCTGCTCATTAGAATCCTTGCAGGTAGCACCAGAGGCGCTGTGACGCGGCTGCCCCAGCACCTGGCTGAAGTGGCAGCTTTTGAGTGGTTGACTTTGCAGGCCGGGGGCTCCAGGGACATTGGAGCGTTAGAGACCGCCCTCTGCCACACTGCCTGCTGCTCTGGGGACCCGCCACGGTGCATGCCTGGGGCAGGGAGGGTCTGAGCCACCCATGCTGCTGTCACCACCATTGCAGTGCTGTTGGCAGCCACTGGGTGTCAGTGTGCCCTGAGAAGTCAACGCGGCTCGTAGGAGCTCAGCCGAATTGACCCTTTCTGAAATCATTTTCATATAAAGTGGTTACATTTACCTTTCAGCTTTACTTCTGTCTCTTCAGGTTGGATCTAAAATATATGTCTCAGAGATTAATTTCAAAATATGGTTTCTTCTGGAAGGAAGCAGCATACTAAGCCTGTGACATTTAAGACCAGGCTGTAAGGAGGCGTCTCTGTCCCCAGGCCGGGTGTCAGCTGTTCAGCAGATGTTTATTATGGACAGTGAGCACCAAATGGGGTCAGCCTGGCACCCCGAGTGGAGGACACTTTCGCTCAGTGTGAGGCCCTGTTTGAAATTGGTCATCAATATTGTAATTTTGTGAAGTTGGAGTGGTGTTGCCAGATTTCATCTTCATTTCTAAACTAGGTAGCTGGCAGGATGAGGCATCGTGTGTGTGGACATTATCCACAGGTTTCCCCCATAACTGAGGTGGGCACCCTGTAAATAGGACTTCAGACATTCGCAAAGATGAAACAGTTTTGAGGTGTTTGCAGAATGTTTTACCGCACGTGATTGATGGCACCACTGTCCCCGGGATCTAACAGTGTTCTGTCACTTCGTGTCTTAGGAGTGTGGTCTCTGGAGATGCAGGGCTGAATCAGGCAGGCTCGCTTGGGAGGGCAGCTCACAGTTAGCAGCGGGGAAGACAGGAAAGCGGATCGTCTCGGTTGGGGAAGGTGCTGAGAGGGCCCCCAGAGTGGGTACCTGAGATGAATCTTCCTGGAAGACAGACAGCCAGGGGCTTGCAGAGGACACGCAGGGACAGTACTCCTGGCTAACGAAGGCAGGAGCAAAGCTGTGCAGGTGTGCAGTGTCGGCCGGCGCTGGATAGAAGCATGTCCTACGGGAACAGAAGGGGGCGTGGGGAGGCCCAGGCCCTGAGCTCCCACGTCTCTGCCTTCCAGCCCCACTGGCCTTTTCCACCTCAAAGACCCCATGCCAGGGTCTTTGAGCTCAGGACTTCATCTGCCTTGTTCACCACTGAGGTCCCCGTGACTAGAACAGCACCTGGTGTTGGAAGTGAGCCCGGTGGAGCGGCTCCTGGCATGTGGTGGGAGATGGGGGCAAGGTGCCAAGGGTGCTGTTGGCATGACCTTCTCAAAGAGCCCGTGCTGGGTGCTTCCTGGCCTCTAGCCTCACACTCCAAGTTCTTCAGAAGCCTCCCAACATCACACTCCCAGACGCTGTGCTGGCACCGGCTGTGCTGGGTGAGAAGAACATGGGAGGTGACCAAGAGCGCTGCACCAAGACAGCGACCGTGGGGGAGGGAGAGAGACGGGGGACAGAGCAGAAGGCGGGTGCTCGCGACTGTCTCTGGAGGGTGCCAGGGCTCGCTTGCCCGGGTCTTGTGCAACTCCGCAGTGTTGCCTTGAATGTTGGTAGTGGGTATGTTTTTCTGTGACATGTTTCTGTGGTCTCTGAACATAAACCCATGCTTGTGAAGTTGTTGAATCTGTCTGTAGTTGGAGTCAATGGGCCTTTGCTGGAATGCTTGCTTGTTTTCTGAAATATGTATGCCAAGAGCTTGACTTCCTTTTTAGCTCCTAGCTTACTCTAAGTAGCGTATAGACTGAAGGAGCCGAGAGTGTACAATATAAAAACAGGCCATTTAGGTCTGACACAACTAAATGGTACAAACACAGTCTGGGTTTTGATGTGGATTCTCGTGTTCTAAGGACATGGGTGTGGCTTACTGTCATCACAAAGGGGCCGCGGGCCCGGCTTCTGGTGCGATGGCTGCGCTGCTGGGGACGGTTAGTAAGCACCCTTCACCCTGCAGGAGGCCGGCCAGGGCGCTCATGAGCATCGGTCTTGAACCTCTTCATAGATCAGATACTGCGTTCTCTCGCTGAGTCAGGTTGAAAAAGAAAAACTTGCTGCCAGTTTTCATGTGCTCCAAATCCTCAGCTTGGGCGAGGGCACCAGCATTGTGGATAAAGGAGCCGTTCTTGTAGGCTGGTCTTTTCTAGAAATTGCCCACGGCTTGCAAAAAGGGTGTGTGTCACCATGCCCTGGCTGCAGCTGTGTGGGCTTCTGAATATCATTTTCCCTGAAATTGAGGTCCCCAGGTTAGGCCCGCCTTGTCCCAAATGGGCAGCATTGGCCTTGCTCCGTGCACAGGTTCCAGGTGGACAGAACTGCTGCAGGCACAGTCAGGGTGACAGGCTGCCCCCAGCTGTGCGTCCTCAGCTGAGCTGGGGCAGGGCAGTGCAGTGTTTCGGAAAGAGCAAGGCTTGTGGGTGGCCTGAGCCAGGTCCGGAGTCCTTCCCTGTCACTTCGCAGCCATGTGACTGGAGCCTGTTTGCTCCTCTCTGAAAACGGGCCTGGTGGTCTGTCAGCAGGTGATTACCACTGTGTGGGGTCACACCTGCAGAGGGTCAGCTCACAGCAGCTGTGGCAACCAGTGTGACCTTTGCGTCCTTCCTTCCTGGGGTCAGGATCAGGTCTAAGAGGTGGGCAGGCTAAACCCCTGCAGGGCTGTGGGTACTGCTGGCTTCCTAAGCCCGAGGACCTTCTGGAGGCTGGGCAGACCTTAAGCTCTGTCCTCCTCGCTGCCTCTCCCGCATCCTCACTACCCGCCTTGTCCCTCCTGCTCCTTCCCTGCGTGCTCCGCCTCTCACCACCCTCTGTACTCCCCAGCAGGAGTGAGGGCATGTAAAGGAGGGGAGGGGCGAGCAGTGCAGGAGGACGTGGGTCTCTCCTTCTTTCCCTTTTCCATTTTCCGAGGGCTTAACCAGCTGGTGAAGGTTCTTAACCAGCAAAGGAGGAAGGAGCTGGGCCGGTGAGGGTGAGGCCAGCGGCGACAGGAGGAGGAGGAGGGACGGGGAGACGGCACCTTCTGAGAGGCGCAGGCTCACTGAGTCGGCATGAAGATGGCCGGGCTAGCGGAGCGGCCACCGCATCTGATCTCTCCCCCCTTTTTTAGGATATGTGATGGCGTCCAGTTTGGAGCTGGGATAAGGTTCCTGTAGCCGACACCCCTACAGGACGAGCTCTGGGACCTGGGCAGCAGCGAGGCGGGCACCCGTGTCACGTACTGATCTCGAGGAAACACGGCTCCGTGATCCTTTGGCTGCAATCCCTGTGGGAAACCCTGTCAATAAATGTTAAAGACACACTCTGAGGCAGCGTGGATGTGGTTTGCTCTCACCCACCAGCCTGTCCCGCGGGGGCCTTTCTCCAGGACCGCCTGAGTTCTCATACGCACCCGCCCAGTGTCTGCGAGTCTGTGTTTGGTTCCCATGTACCAGGCGTGATGTTTTCAGAGCCGGGCAGCAGGCGGGAGCTTGGCCCTGGGGGAAACTCAGTCCTGCCCTTATCGAGGGGCGAACTCCCCTCCATGCACCAGCTGGTGTCAGAGGAGGCCCTACAGCAGCAGGCGCCTGGAGCCCCAGGGCTCGAGCCATTTGAATGTGTGAGTAGCGAGGGAGAAATACCTGAACTATGTAACGTTAGGGACGCTGAGGCAAAGAGGGAACCTGGTGTTTTATCTACAGGTGAATGGCAGCAGGAATGAGTGTACATGCAGTTTTTGGAGCTGCTCTCAGTTACCACAAACCTGGGGGCTGAAAACACACGCTAATCGTCTTGTAGTCTAGAGATCAGCGTCCGGCATGGGTCTTGCTGGGCTGCGTCCTCCTGGAGGTGCTGAGGGGAATCCCCCTCCTTCACCAGCAGCTAGAGGTACCGCATTCCTTGGCCGTCACCTCCGTCTTCAAAGCCAGCCATGTGGCGTCCCCCATCTCTCCCTCTTGCCTCCTCTGCATCTCTGCTGGCGACCTTGGACCTGTCGGGGTGATCCAGGGGTCTTATTTCCAGGTCAGCCGATGGGCATCCTTAATCTGCCTGCAGCCGTAGCTCCCCGTGTCACATTATCGTCACGTTCACACGTTCCGGGGATTAGGAGGCGTGCATCGTCAGCTGGGTGGGGGCGCGGGACATTATCCTGCCTCACACTAGTAACTCTAATATTTTGGGGATATCCTTAAATTAGTCACACATGAAGAAAAGTATTTGAAGAAAGTTAAACCTCCTTTGAGTTTAAAAAGTGGCACCGTATAAAAAGGTCTGGTGTCGCAGGGGATGCCCCGCAGACCTTCACAGACGCTTTACTGTCCGATTTTTTCTCTCTCTGAGCTGGGGCCGAGTCCCCGTCACTTTCAGTCCTCCCCATAACTTATTAATGTCTTTGCCAAGTGACCTGAAGATTTGGGCCTCAGCCCGGGACCCATGTTATCCCCAGGCCACACTCAGCTGCCCCAGGACTGTCGCGCTCTCATTGCCTATAGAACCTGCAGGGTGTTTGCAGAGAATATATAAAAAGAAACCATTTTGGACAGGCACGGTGGCTTGTGCCTGTAATCCCAGCCCTTTGGGAGGCCGATGGGGGTGGATCATTTGAAGTCAGTAGTTCAAGACCAGCCTGGCCAACATGGTGGCCAGCATGAGTTCCTGATTTTTTCAAAGGCACAAATGTGAAACTATAAAGAATAAATCATTTAGGTGGGAAAAAAGTACTAAAAAAATTAGCTGGGCATGGTGACGTGCACCTGTAATCCCAATTATTCGGGAGGCTGAGGTAGGAGAATCGCTTGAACCTGGGAGGTAGAGGTTGCAGTGAGCCGAGATTGCCCCAGTGCACTCCAGCCTGGGCAACAGAGTGAGACTCCGTCTCATAAAAGAAAAAAAAGAAACAGTTTTGCCTTTCTTTTAATAGGAACATGGGAAAAAATACTTTTTTCCCCCCTAAATGATTTATTCTTTATAGTTTCACATTTGTGTCTTTAACAAAATCAGGAGCTCATGTTTCAACACTGTCATGTTCAGACTGTCAACTTAGAACAGTGAAAATGAGTAATACAGACTCAGCACCGTGATCTTTGAGAAATCATCTGCCACGTCCGTGGAGAACCCAGCAAAAGGGTCGTCTGTGAAAAGGTCCCTGTTTAATGAAGCAAGTCCGGGGTACCCCAGCTCTCTGCAGCCGGCTCCTTAATTAAAGCTCACGGGGGCCAGCTGTCGCTTGTGCGGCTGCAGCATGTCTAATTTGCAGGTGGACTGCAGGGGGCTGCTCCTCCACAGACGAAGTGAGAACAGTGGAGGCCCTGGGTGAAAACGTGAGGGTGGTAAGTGGGCAGACTGGAGCATGAAGCCAGAGGCACTTCATAAAGTGCTTTCCCGGAAAGACCAAAGATAAGGCGAGTTCACTGTGGGAAGGAATTTCATAGCTGCTGTTTTAGAGAACAAGAAAGGTGGAAATCCTCCCTTGGCTCAGTGATTCTTTCCATCTTAATGTTACTCTGTTTCTTCTCTAAATACCTGAATGTTCTGGACTGGAAGAGAGCTGGGTATTTGTTCAATTAACCTCTTCCTTTCCTCGGCAAGGGATGGGCCATGAAGCCGGCTGGCCTCTCCCGCCAGAGAATGCTGCCAGGTCCACGCCGGAAGCCTGCTGGCTCCATCATCTTCCACTTGAACAAGGAGATTGATTTTGGTGAACCTAATCCTTCACGGTGCCTCTGGAAGAACAGCTGTGGTGGATCACTCCTCTGTTAGTGTGAATTTGTGGTGCTCTCAGTATACACACTATGACCTTTCACAAACGGTGTCATTAGTGGTGTGCCTGCCACGCAGTGCCACGAGGCACTTGTGTACCTGGCTGTCGCCTACAAGTCTTATGACCCAGTGAGGGAGCAGAGTGTTCTGCCAAATGCCATCGCAACAAGGACAAAGGGCAGTCACCTGGTGAGGATCTGCCATAAGGCAGGCCACATTTTCCTGCAGGGTGACTCCTGCAAAGGCGCCCTACACTTTGATGTCCTCCCCCCCACGCCCCTGCAGCTCCTTAGGCAAGGAACTCACTTTAATTTCTGAATTTTCTCTCTCTCTCTTCTTTTTTTTTTTTTTTTTTTTTTTTGAGATAGAGTCTTGCTCTGTCAGCCAGACTGAAGTGCAATGGCACAATCCCGGCTCACTGCAACCTCCACCTTTTGGATTCGAGCGATTCTCCTGCCTCAGCCTCTCGAGCAGCTGGGACTATAGGTGCATGCTACCACACCCAGCTAAATTTAGTACTTTTAGTAGAGATGGGGTTTCACCACGTTGGCCAGGATGGTCTCAATCTCTTGACCTCGTGATCCACCCGCCTCGCCTTCCCAAAGTGCTGGGATTACAGGCGTGAGACACTGTGCCTGGCCTGAATTCTTTCTTTTTAAAGACTAGATAAATTTACCTTTGGGACAGTAAGATGTGTGCAAATGCACCATATGTTTAAAGATCACAGAAGAGGAGAGAAAAGGGGATTCCTTAGTCCAAAGAACAAAAACTGGTGAGCTGTGTTTTAAATAAAACGAACAGTGTTAAAATCACATTGTACTCAGAAGTGCAGATTTCTAGCTTCTCTTGAGAAACTGGATTCGACAAACAAAGAACGTTGATTCCTACCCGCAGCAGTGGGCTGGAGCTGAGACGTGGGTGCTCCCAGGCGCTTGTGGCTTCTCTGGCTGGTTCACTTCTCCCTGGCTCAGACAGATCAGGAGTGGAAACATCTGAACATGTTCAAAGAGAAGGTAAGTTTTGGGGGAACAGCTGTCAGAAGGTGATGAGGCCCAGACGTGGTGGCTCATGCCTGTAATGCTAGCACTGTGGGAGGCTGAGGAGGGAGGATTCCTTGAACCCAGGAATTTGAGACTAGTCCGCACAATGTAGTGAAACCCCATCTCTACAAAAACAGCTGGGCGTGGTGGCATGCACCTGGGGTCCCAGCTACTGGGGAGGCTTAGGTGGGAGGATCACTTGAGCCCAAGAGGTTAAGGCTGCAGTGAGCCACAATCGCACCACTGCACTCCAGCCGGGGTGACAGATGAGACCCTGTCTCGAAAAAAAAAAGAAAGTGGGGCCTCTGTGGTGGCTCACGCCTATAATCCCAGTACTTTGGGAGGCCGAGGTGGGTGGATCACCTGAGGTCAGGAGTTCGAGACTAGCCTGGCCCACATGGTAAAACCCTGTCTCTACTAAAAAAATACAAAAATTAGCTGGGCATGGTGGCTCATATCTGTAGTCCCAGCTACTCGGGAGCCTGAGGCAGGAGAATCGCTTGCCCCCAGGAGGTGGAGGTTGCAGGGAGCCAAGATCGTACTGTTGCACTCCAGCCTGGGTCACAGAATGAGACTCTTGTCTCGAAATAAATAAATAAATAAAAAGGGAGAAAGTGGATTAGCAGTGAGCCCCAGGTCAGGCGCCCTGGGTCTTGCCCTGCCGGGCTGTTTACCAAATCCAGTCACTGCTTTCCTGAGGTTTTTCTTCCATCAAAGGAGATTTTGGTGTATTCAGCAATAGATGCCACTCACGGTCTTTCTACCCCCAAGGTAAAGGCTAGAGGATTTCTAACTCTGTCAATGGATTGTTCTGCCTGTCTGGGATATTATGTACAGGAAGTCAAACAGTGGCTCCTTGACTGTGACTCCGACTGGGGGAATCCCCGCTCTCTGATTGACCAGCCATGTGACCTTGAGCAAGTTCTCATGTGGCTGAGATACTGGGCCACTGTGAATGTGAGGCACAATCCCCTGTTGTCCCAGTGAAGAAAAACAAGGTGGAGGAGAGTGGCCAACCTGAGTATATAACCTTGTAGAAATACAGATGGAATAGACTAATGTTACCTTCATTCATTCATTTGTTTATTTATTTTTGAGACGGAGTTTTGCTTTTGTTGCCCAGGCTGGAGTGCAATGGCAGGATCTTGGCTCACCGCAAACTCTGCCTCCAAGTGGATTCTCCTGCTTCAGCCTCCCGAGTAGCTGGGACTACAGGCACACGCCACCAGGCCCAGCGAATTTTTGCATTTTCAGTAGAGACGGGGTTTCACCATGTTGGCCAGGCTGGTCTCGAACTGCTGACGAGTGATCCACCTGCCTTGGCTCCCAAAGTGCTGATGTGAGCCATCGTGCCCAGCCTAAAGCCACTTTTAATTAGAGTCCTCAGCAATTATTCAGAGTGCAGGCATCTTCTCTTCTGCCTGAGTGGTTTGAGATGTGGCATGTTTTGAATCCAGTTATGATGCTGTCTCTGAAATTTTCTCTTGAGCCATCAGTGCCCATTTACAAACATGAAGATAGTTGATGACCTTCACAACATTGGGATGGCTTATTAAAGCTTGTTTTCAGCACCCAATGTTCTAAACCCAGTAATAAAAACTACATATAAATAATTCCTTTGCCTCCTTTTTAATGCTTTTAGTGACTCATCAGATGAGTGTGTATAACAGCAGTTCTCAAACTAGCTGGTCCCAGAATTCCTTAGCAGTGTCAAAAATATTGAGGGACGCCCCCCCGCCCCGAGAGAGCTTTTGTTTATAAAGGTAATATTAGGCTGGGCGTAATGGCTCACTCCTATAATCCCAACTCTTTGGGAGGCTGAGGCGGGCAGATCACAAGGTCAGGAGATTGAGACCATCCTGGTCAACATGGTGAGACCCTGTCTATACTAAAAAAAATTAGCCGGGCGTGGTGGCTTGCGCCTGTAGTCCCAGCTACTTGGGAGTCTGAGGCAGGAGAATTGCTTGAATGTGGGAGGTAGAGGTTGCGGTGAGCTGAGATCATGCCACTGCATTCCAGCCTGGGCTACAGAGCAAGACTCTGTCTCAAAAAAAAAAAAAAAAAAATTCCATTTTATTTAAAAATTAAAAGCAAAAAAATATTTTTTAAAATAACAGACTCAGCCAGGCGCAGTGGCTCACACTTGTAATCCCAGCACTTTGGGAGGCCGAGGCAGGTGGATCACCTGAGGTCAGGAGTTTAAGATCAGCCTGACCAACAGGTGAAACCCCGTCTCTACTAAAAACACAAAAAATTAGCTGGGTGTGGTGGCAGGCATGTTAATCCCAGCCACTTGGGAGGCTGGGGCAAGAGAATTGCTTGAACCTGGGAGGCAGAGGTTGCAGTGAGCCGAGATCAAGCCATTGCATTCCAGCCTGGGCAATAAAAGTGAAATTCTGTCTCAAAAAAACAAACAAAAACCAGACTCAGCATATCCTAACTTAAATAACATCTTATGAAAATGTATTTCCCAAATAAAAAATTTAGTGAGAAAAATGGCATTGGTTGCAATTTTGCAGATATTTTAATATCTGTCTTCAAAACCAGAGGGATTCTTGCATCTGCTTCTGTTCAGTTTGTTGCAGTTGAAGCTGTTTGATTGATGTATATGAAGAAAATCTGTCTTCACATAGATATGTATTTGGAAAAGAGTATTTTAGTAGCCTTTTCAGATAACCAAATATTCTTTGATACTTCACCAAAATTCAACTAGTGGAAGGTTTTGAAAGGTGAGTTGCAGTGAGGGATCTGAAACCCCATCTCTGGTTTCTTCACATTTATTACAATAAGATCCACTCGTGTACCTGGCGCTGTGACTGTATTGTTTACCCAGGCTTGCTTTTATAACATGATAGGCTGGTCATTTTCGATATGCTCGTTCCCTGAATTATGGAAATCTTCAACTGTCAACGTGTCTTGATTATGCAAAGGAAAAGATCACATTCATTAATATCAACACCCGTTGCATCAGGAAAATCTTAAGTACAGGTGCTCCTTGACTTACATTTGATAAGCCCATTGTAATTTAAAAATATTGTAAATCGAGGCCGGGCGCGGTGGCTCACGCCTGTAATCCCAGCACTTTGGGAGGCCGAGGTGGGTGGATCACGAGGTCAAGAGATCGAGACCATCCTGGTCAACATGGTGAAACCCCGTCTCTACTAAAAATACAAAAAATCAGCTGGGCATGGTGGCGCGTGCCTGTAATCCCAGCTACTCAGGAGGCTGAAGCAGGAGAATTGCCTGAACCCAGGAGGCGGAGGTTGCGGTGAGCCGAGATCGCGCCATTGCACTCCAGCCTGGGTAACAAGAGCGAAACTCCGTCTCAAAATAAATAAATAAATAAATAAATAAATATATCGTAAATTGAAAATGCATCAAGTCCACCTAACCTACTGGACATCACGGCTTAGCCCAGCCTCCCTGGAACATGCTCAGAACACTTACATTAGCTTACACTTGGGCAAAATCATCTCAAACAAAGCTTATGTTATAAGAAAGCGTTGAAGATCGTGAGCGGTTTATTGAACACTGTACATTACATAGAAATTGCCACCATTTCGCACTGTTGTAAAGTCAAAACACCAGAAGTGGGACCATCAGAAGTTAGGAGCTCTGTATTGGAAAGCTGCCAAGCTCATGGTGGTAGATCCAAGTTTCCAAAAATTCCAGTTTCACTTGAAGCCTGCATTTTATCATTGGCAGCAAACACTCGATTGCTTTCCTTGAAGCTCACGTCATCCGTTTCCAAGGAAATGATGTCTGTCAGATACCCACCTCTGAATTACCATAGTTTGTTAGTCGCTCTTCCAGGCAAAAACAATGTTCTATGAACAGAGTGGAAATTCATGTCTGGAACCAACCACCCAGGGCTTTCGTGGAGAAATACGAGCCACTGTGAGCAGCCCAATTGCTCTCTGCCTGGGACATTTGAACACAGGTTAAAAGGGCTGAGATATAATGACATGGAGCATTTTACTGCTTCATTTGTAAGTGAAAGTGGCATTTGTTTTCCCTCCCCATGCGCAGTGGTGAAGAATACAGTGGCCACAGGGGTTTGGTGCCTCTGCCATTCTCTGCTAGGGCGCTGGCACGCTCACCCACGGCTGCTTTTGCATCATGAGTGCAAATACCAACCCGGTGAACCGAGGACCTAAGTAACGTCTTTGCATTATTATAAATACGGTTTTAACCTGATGGTTAAAACCTCCTCCCCGGAGGAGCCTCAGGATCTCCAGGGGGCCGGAACCACTGATCTATCGTTCTCCAAAGTGAATTATTTCAGCTTTTGGGGTCCTCCCCAGGTAGCATTCTGTGATTTGCAATAGAGCAATTGTGAGAATGCCCGTAACAGGAGAGGCTTTGCATGGACCTGAATAAGGAGGGGCTCGCTTTTTGCTTGAGAGTTAAGCCAGGACTTAAGCATCCTCTTTTTATTTTTAGATCTAAATTGTATTCACCTTCCTGCCATAGATCCTTTGTGAAATGGGGTAGTCGAGCCTGTCAGTATCGAGAAATTAAAGCGAAGTGCCTGACACATGGAAAGAGGTCAGAAGGGGCAGGAGGGGCCAGTGGGTGTTGATAGAGGGGCAGAGGTGGGTGTGTGGTCTCTGGGCACTGTGGGGTGGGTAGGAGTCTGCCAGTCCCGGTGGATTCTAGTAGGAGGGAGACATGCATGTCTCTCCTGCATGGCTGTAAATGGGAGAATGCTGTAAAGAACAAGGGCTGGCATTACATTCTGCATTAAACATGAGGCCCATTTTGACATTTACACGTACAGATTTCAGTTTGAGTATTGAACCGTGGGAGGCTGTCTCAGTTCTGCCTTCCTGGGGTCAAACCAAACGGCCCGTTTTCGAGAACAAACAATGCTTTGCCCGAGAGTAGGGCAAATGGTAATCACAGACACACTTATCTCTGTGCCCGAGCTGTAGCTTTATAACGTGGGATCTTCCTGACAAGTAAATTACTGGATTCCTTTGCCAAATCATTAGATAACTTTTAAGTGCAACAGACGTTCATGCAAAAGGAGATTCAGCATTATCTTGTTGGAAAAATAGTCATCATTTTTGAAAAGCAAGGACATTCTATGAAGTTTGACCAACTGTGAAAATTATGGGCTTTCTTCCTTGTACTCCCCCCACGCTTTTCAATCAATCAGTTCCTAATGGATGAAGCATTTCCCACATTTGTCACTAGATAGATGTGCTGGTCAATTAAAATATTCTGACTTTACAGGGTTGAGATAATAACCAGCCTCGATCCATCTGTCACTGTGAAATAGAAGGTGACCTTCCTGTATTGAGTCAAAGACCCAAATACAATTGCTTTGATCTTATCATAGCCAGAAATTACTGCTCATCTAAACGTAATTTCCCAGAAATACTGAGCGGGCAGAGCTACTGCTGGAAATGCCGGAACATTGTAAAGAGACTGTGGGGTGGCCTTGGGGATGAAAGGAAGTGCAGAAACCAATGAAGTGGAATTTCCTGGGATGTTATGTATCTAGTAAAGGCTAGATACAAACCTTCACCCAGAGAGATTAGCTAAGCATGGGTACCACCCACTGGGGCAGCCACACCAGGATTGGACTCCCTGGAATCTGACCCTTTCTTTCCATTCTCACACTTCCAGGCCAGGGTCCTAGCCTTTCCTGTCTGTCTGAAGACCGCTCTTTTGGGGGTGGGGAGCAGGAAACCCTGTCTTGGGGTGGAAAGGGCCTGTGCTTAGGAGTCAGGGCCAGCTTTGGATTCTCACTTCCTCTGTTTGCTTATTCATTCCTCTAGCATGTGTGTTGGGCCAGGCGCAGGGCACTGTACGGGTGGCTCCTCTGGCAAGTGCAGTCAGGTTTACCCTCCTCTGTAGCCTCAGACACCCCGCAGCCTGCTGTGTCCACCCACCCCTTGCCCCCACTCCGATGTCCCCTCCCCTGCAGTCGTTCCAAAAGACCTGTCATTGCTGCTGCTGGGCCTGGCTTCTGCAGGGCTGGGCCATTCCCCTTCTCCAGGGAGCCCCTGGTTCTGTTTGGAGAACCTTGCCAGGTGCTTGTCCTTCCCCACTGTTAGGGTGGAAGCCTCTATAACTGGATGGAGAGGGGCGTATCCATCTGTATGTCATTCTCTGGCCAGAGAAAATAAGTTTCACCTTTTCTGAGCTTGAGTTTAAAAAAAAAAAGAAAAAAAAGCAAACTAGATGTTTGTCAAGGACACCACAGCAGACATGAAGTAGGAGAGCCACGGGTACAGAATAGTGGGTCTGGGTAACCCTGCTGGCGGAGGCGCTGGTATGGGAGCAGGTGCTCCAGGTGGTGCATGAAGCTAGTAGGGACCCTTTTGGGCTCCCTTCAACATCCCCTTTGTGAGCACGCGCTGCTTTTTGTCTCCTGGGCTAAGCCAGAATAGGCAACAGGGTTAAGTACATGAAATATATTTTAAGGAGAATTAGGAGCCATTGATCCAAAAAGATTCTAAAAATGGATGATTGACTTAAAAGGTTCTCAGGAATGGTGCTGTGTACTCAACAGACTCCTGACTGACCTTCTTAGGAGCCTTGAAAACGGAAAATCTTTATTTTGCAATAAAGGTGGGAAAAATACAACAGCTCTTTAAAAAAAAAAAATCAATGATGTTATTTTTTAAAAAACTTTTTATTTTATCGTCTTCTTTATGTATTTTTGAGACAGGGTTTCACTCTTTTGTCCCAGCTGGAGTGCAGTGGGGCGATCACGGCTCACCGCAGCTTCAACCTCCTGGGCTTAAGCAATCCTCCTGCCTCAGCCTCCCAAGTAACTGGGACTATAGGCGTGTGCCACCACACCCAGCTAATTTTTTTCTTCTTTTATTTGTAGAGATAGGGTGTTGCTGTGTTGCCCAGGCTGGTCTCAAACTCCTGGGCTCAAGTGATCCTCCTGCCTTGGACTCCCAAAGTGCTGAGATTACAGGTGTGAGGTACTGTGCCTGGCCTTTTTTTTTTTTTTTACACAAATAATAGCATACTATACTTCCTGTTTCATGCTTTTCTCTTTCTTTTCTTTTTTTCAGAGACAGGGTCTCACTCTGTCACCCAGGCTGGAGTGCAGTGGTGCTGAGGCAGGAGAATGGGCTCTGGAGGCAGGGTACCTAAGACTGATTCGCACTGATTTCCTAAAGCTGAATCAAAAGGGAAACCACACCTCTCCACACCCAAGTAACAAAAGGATCAGTGGCTACTCAACCCTTTCACCTTTCCACTGTATGGCAGATGAAAAATAGGAAGTACATCTGATTGGTCCTTCCCACAGCCAATCAGACTGGCTGCAGCCACTTCTTCATTTACGTGGCTGTAACCAAGTAACCCATGGAAAACCTCTAGGGGGTATTTAAACCCCAGACAATTCTGTAACGAGGGCTCTCGAGCAACTTGCTGGAGCCTGCCCCCGTTCTGTGAAGGGTACTTTTGTTTCAGTATATCTGTGCTTCCATTGCTTCATTCTTTCGTTGCTTTGTGCGTTTTGCCCAATCCTTTGTTCAAAACACCGAGAACCTGGATGACTCCTAGTGCAGACCTTCCTCTGGTGGCAACGCCATCATATCTCACTGCAGTCTCAACTCCTTGGCTCAAGGGGTCCTCCCGCCTCAGTCTCTGGAGTAGCTGGGACCACAGGCACATGCCACCATGCCCAGCTATTTTAAAGATAGATCAGGTCGTTGCTATGTTTCCCAGCATGGTCTTGAACTCCTGGGTTCCAGTGATCCTCCTGCCTCAGCCTCAGCCTCCCAAGCCTCTGGGATTAAAGGCACAAGCCACCGTGCCGGGCCCACGGCGATACTTTCAACAGTGTATACCCTAGCACCTTATGCCACTCCAAGTGTAGTGCAGGGACCTGAGGATACATTAGAAATGCAGAGTCCCAGGCACTGCCCAGCCCACCCTGTGGCTTACAAGGTCCCCGGGTGGCCTGCGTGTGCAGTCAAGATTGAGGAGCAGCCTCTGGATTTGAACTCAGTACACTTTAATGCCTTCAGCCCTCTCCCCTCATAGGTAACTCAGCTCCCATCTGCCACGTGGCAGGATCTCCTGGACAGGCAGCCGGAAAGCTAGTGACAGCAAAGCCTTGTTCCCTAACGTTTCCTTCTATTTGTGTGTAGGCCGTTGGAATTTCGTGTAGATATGCACATATATGCCACATTTTCTTTATTCATTCATGTGTTGGTGGATGTTGGGGTTGTTTCTACCTTTAGAGACAGTTTTTTTCTTTCTTTCTTTTTTTTTTTTTTTTTTTTGAGACAGAATCTCGCTCGGTCGCCCAGGCTTGAGTGCAGTTGCATGATCTCAACGAACTGTAACCTCCGCCTCCCGGGTTCAAGCGATTCTTCTGCCTCATCCTCCCTGGTAGCCGGGATTATAGGTACGTGCCACCACATCCAGCTAATTTTTGTATTTTAGTAGACATGGGGTTTCACATGTTGGCCAGGCTGGTCTCAAATTCTTGACCTCAAGTGATCCACCCACCTCGGCCTCCCAGTGTGTTAGGATTATAGGCATGAGCCGCTGCACCTGGTCTAGAGATGGGTTTTTATGATTCAGCAAATATACCTGTATACCTACTTTATGCCTCTGAGGAAAAAAAGATTAATTTTGCATTTTTCTTTCAGATTTTGAGAAAACCATGCCATTTAGTTACAGAAAAGTGTTTTTCTTTTGCAGCATACTTTGGCTGACTCTGATAACACTTAGACTGTGTTAGAGACAGATGCATGGGGTCTGCCACCCTGAGGACAAGGGTCCAAGAATGCTGCCACAGCCTGCCTCCCTCCCTCCCTCCCTCCCTCCCTTTCTTCTTTCCTTCCAAAAATAGAGATGACAGGCTGGGCATGGTGGCTCATGCCTGTAATCCCAGCATTTTGAGAGGCTGAGCTGAGAGGAAGGCTTGAGCTCAGGAGTTTGAGACCAGCCTGGGCAACATAGCAAGACCTCATCTCTTAAAAAATACAAAAAATAAATAACCTGCAGTAGTGTCACACACCTGTAGTCCCAGCTACTTGGGAGACTGAGGTGGGGGGATTACTTGAGCCAGGAAGTTGAGGTTTCAGTGATCTAGGATCACACGTAGATCAACATATGATCACATATAGGCAACAGAGTGAGACCCTGCCTCAAAAAAAAAATTAGAGATGGGGGTTCTGTTGAGCAGGCTGATCTCAACTCCTGGGCTCAACTGTGCTCAGATTACAGGCTTGAGCCACTATGCCTAACAGTGTTTCTTATAAGGAAAATTAAAGCTTCGTATTTTAATAGCTCATTATAATCAATATTTAAGTAGCACTGATATTTGAAGAGTCTTCAACCCTTTCATTTTACTGATTTCCTTGTGAATTTGAAATTTTGACTGTCTTAAGATAATTTTGCATATAAAATTGAGCTTTATATTTTAATATTTTCCTGATTTAACAGCATAATTTGCTTATAGCTGTTCAGACCTCTGATCTCAATTGGTAACAAGCTACAGTAGGTACGCTATGTGGATGAGCATGGGACAGATTTTAACATACAAGTTGCAAACCCAAACCAATGAAAATTTCTAGCACTTTTATGTTAGACCCCTCAACTGATGATGGTGACTGAGTATTCATTTTCTCAATCAAAATGTATTCTAATTAGTTTTGAAATCAGTTCTATTTGCTCTAAATAACATCAACTTGTTATTTTTTTGTACTGACAGATACAAAGGCAGAGTTCAAATCAGCAATTTCCCACTGACAAAGTATTAAGGTAAAGTGGCAGTCTGCCATAAAGGTTTATAAATATATGTAAAAACCTATATATACACACATATGTATGTAATATATATAATACACATGATATATGTAATATGTTTATTATATATCTATATCATTTTTTTTTTCTGAGACAGAGTCTTGCGGTGTTGCCTAGGCTGGAGTGAAGTGGCGTGATCTTGGCTCACTGCAACCTCCACCTCCCCCA
This sequence comes from Sapajus apella, assembly GCF_009761245.1. Classification (NCBI taxonomy): domain Eukaryota; kingdom Metazoa; phylum Chordata; class Mammalia; order Primates; family Cebidae; genus Sapajus; species Sapajus apella. Next base: position 1,326,486 of record NW_022437063.1, read on the forward strand.
GTTCAAGCAATTCGCCTGCCTCAGTCTCTTAAGTAGTTGGGATTACCACACCTGGATAATTTTTGTATTTTTAGTAGAGACAGGGTTTCACCATGTTGGTGAAACTCCAGGATGGGCTCAATCTCCTGACCTCATGATCCATCTGCCTCAGCCTCCTAAAGTGCTGGGATTACAGGCATAAGCCACAGCACCCAGCCTTATAATGGGTTTAAAAACCCATTATATAAACTCTTTTCCTCATCTATAAAATATTTCAGGGAACAAAGTGCATATGTGGTTTACTTTGCCTGGTATGCAAAAAGAGAACTCGGAGGAGTTGCTAATAAATGAAAATCCAACTTCCCTTGTCTCAGAGTTTGCTGATGCTTCCCAAATCATTTGAGTGAAAGGCGGTTGATCACTGTCTTCGGTGATTCATGTATTGCTCACACGTGGCACGGACAGAAGTGTTTCCATCACAGTTTTAAAATTCCAGGCAAGTTTGGTCATCTCCTCATGCTCTTAGCGTTCCTCTCTTGCCAGATCGCTAAATTAGCAGACTGATTAAATAACACCGTTCAAAACGGTAGTTTGGATATTATGATCACAGCGTGCTTGAAAATGCTACCCCAAAGTGCAGTCAGATTGCCTCAAAAGTATAACCTGGGGGAAATAAGGCATGCTCTCCATCGCACATCAATGAAATATTTCTATCACATCTCTACACACTTCTAACTCGTGTCAAATTGCTTGGAGGTTTGAAAATGAGCAACACAAGAAGACATTTCACAGTCTTAGTATTCCCTGGAATGAGTCCCCTTTTCTCTCCCAAAGAGCTACAGGCAGTTTTTATTTATTTATTTATTTAGTTTGAGAAATGTCAGCTTTTTTTTTTTTTTTTTAAGTTCTATTAAAGAGAAGTGAAAGATGGCTTGCAGTTTTTTTTTTTTTTTTTAATTTTTAATTTTTTTCTGAGATGGAATCTTGCTCTGTCACCCAGGCTGGAGTGCAGTGGCCTGAAGTCAGCTCACTGCAACCTCTGCCTCCCAGGTTCAGGTGATTCTCGTGTCCCAGCCTCTTGAGTAGCTGAGACTACAGGTGTGCACCATCATGCCTGGTTTTTCGTAGTTTTAGTAGATAAGGGTTTTCACCATGTTGGCCAGGCTGGTCTCAAACTCCTGACCTCAAGTAATCTGCCTGCCTCAGCCTCCCAAAGTGCTGGGATTACAGGTGTGAGCCACCGCACCTGGCCGCCTGTAGCTTTTAAGACTCTCTTTAAGTACACAGAGTGCTGCCACGTTATCCAGAAGGAAACTCACACACATGTAAAGAATCCAAATTCTCCCATCCAGGTGTATCATGTATTGACTTTCTCTTCCCCAAGACTTTATTGCAGTCTAATTTATGTAGAGGGAAACACACACATTTCAGCGTACAGTCTGATGACTTTGCACGTTTGTGCACACTGCGTGACTACCACCAGATGAGACTGCTCATCACCCAGCCAGCCTGCTGGTCCTCATATGCAGCCAAGACCCTTTGTGCCCGTCACACCCCAGCACAGCCACTGTCAACAGAGAACAGAGGTTCCCTGCTCTTGAACTTCAAATAAGTGGATTCACGCAGTCTGTGTTCTTTTTCGTCTGTCTGGCCTCTTTCATTCAGCGTAATGTTTTAGAGATACATTGTTTTTTTTTTTTTTTGAGATGGAGTGTCACTTTGTCACCCAGGCTGGAGTGCAGTGGTGCAATCTCAGCTCACTGCAACCTCTGCCTCCGGGGTTCAAGTGATTCTCCTGACTCAGCCTCCCCAGTAACTGGGATTACAGGCACCCGCCACCATGCCCGGCTAATTTTTGTATTTTTGGTAGAGATGGGGTTTCACCATGTTGGCCAGGCTGGTCTCGAACTCCTGACCTCAAGTGAACTGCCTGCCTGGGCCTCCCAAAGTGCTGGGATGACAGGCGTGAGCCGCCACACTCGGCCCCAACCCTAATCTTTTATTATGTAGATAAGATTCTCTGTTCAGTCAGTGTCATGTTGTCCGTTTCTTTATTGTACGTGTGATAACAAAAAAAAAAAAGGAAAAATGGAGTCTCCATGTTGGATATGCCTGGCCCCAAGGTAGCTCTTTTCCATTGGCAGAACTGTTGGCATTCACCCATGTAAGTTTTTAGCACGTTTATTTATGTTTGCAACTTGATTTTTCAGGCTGTACTTCGTTAGAAAAAATAATTTTTGGGGCTACTTTTTGTTAGAAGGGAAGACTTATCAAGGACTCTTTTACCATCACTATCTATCTAAATAATTTCTGTCTACTGTATCATTTATTAAATTCAGGTTAGAACATTTTTAAAAAAATTATTGTGTCTGGGTCAGGCGTGGTGGCTCACACCTGTAATCCCAGCACTTTGGGAGTCTGAGGCAGGTGGATCAACTGAGGTCAGGAGTTCAAGACCAGCCTGGCCAACTTGGTGAAAACCTGTCTGTACTAAAAATACAAACATTAGCCGGTCATGGTGGCAGACACCTGCAATCCCAGCTACTCAGGAGGCTGACACAGGAGAACTGCTTGAACCTGTGGTGGGGGTGGGGGGTGGCAGAGGTTGCAGTGAACTGAGATCATACCACTTCACTCCAGCTTGGGCAACAGAGTGACACTCTGTCTCAAAAAAAAAATTGTGTCTGTTGTAAATTTTTTTTGTCTTGTATGTGCTACAGATGACAATCAGGAACCAGCTTGATGGCTGTGGAGTAAGTTGTATTTCTTTTCAAGGTGATAGGAAGGAAGGACAACGATCAAAGCCCAAAAGTTTCCTTCTTCTTGGCCTGGCTCCTGTGGCATTTACATAACTAGCTTTCTCTCTGGGGTAATCTCACTAAACTACTTTCCAAATTGCTTTGCAGAGCAGCAAACATAAATATTAACTTCAAGGTTGGAAAGCGCTGCTTTTTAATAAAAAGAGAGAATTTAATGAGATGCAGAAATATGAACTTAGCTCCTCCATCAATGCCACCTTTGCTTCTTGATATGCTGCCCACATATGCCCCGTGCCAGGGCTGTGCATACATTTTAAATGTGGAGAATAATTATGAAAATCAGATTACATACAGCTGCCCCTGTTAAAGAAAACCATTTGGTTTGCTTTTGAACTGTGGCTTCCAAAGAGGCCAGTTCCATATACTCTTAATTAAGGACAAGGAGCAAACATTTACTGAGCTCGTGCTGTACGTGCTCTGTGCCCCTGGCTGGGCCCCACACTGTGTGGTCTTGGTCAACCTCCGTTACCCACACACTTGCCATGGAGAACCTGGGCCTGCAGAAGGAGGCACTGGAGTCCAATGTATTTGAACAAACAGAAATGCTGTTTCTCTGCGCATGGTTTCCGAACACACAGCCTTTGAACAATACAGGTTGGAATTGTGCAGGTCCACTTGCATGTGAATCTTTTTCTTTTCTTTTCTTTTTAAAATAGAGATGAGGGTCTTGCTATGTTGCCCAGTTTGGTCTTGAACTTCCGGCCTGAAGCTATCCACCCACATTGGCCTCCCAGAGTGCTGGGAGAATCTTTTTCAATAGAAGTTACTCCAAGCCGGGTGTGGTGGCTCACACCTGTAATCCCAGCATGTTCGGAGGCTGAGGTGGACAGATCATATGAGGTCAGAAGTTCGAGATCAGCCTGGCCAACATGACAAAACCCCGTCCCTACTGAAAATACAAAAAAAAAAAAATTGCCAGGCATGGTGGTGCACACCTGTAATCCCAGCTACTCAGGAGGCTAAGGCAGGAGGATTGCTTGAGCCTGGGAGGTGGAGGTTGCAGCCAGCCAAAATCACACCATTGCACTCCAGCCTGGGTGACAGAGTGAGGCTCCATCTCAAAAAAAAGTTACACCTAGCATGTCTGCCTCTCCTGCCTCCCCTTCCACCTCCCCTATCTCTTCCACCTCTGCTGCCCTGAGACAGCAAGTCCAACCCCTCCTGTTCCTCCTGCCTCAGCCTCCCAAGTAGCTGAGATTACAGACGTGCACCACCACGCCTGGCTCATTTTTGTATTTTTAGTAGTGATGAGGGTTTCACCATGTTGGCCAGGTTGGTCTCAAGCTCCTGATCTCAAGCAATCCACTCACCTTGGCCTCCCAAAGTGTTGGGATTACAGGCGTGAGCCCTGCACCCGGCCACTCTTTTGGGTTTTTAACGGAGCCTTCATTGGCTAAGCATGATTGAAGCCAGACAACCGTGTTGAAGTGTGACTGGACAAAAACAGAATGACCCAACACCATCAGTCGGAGTGGGGAAGCCAGCACGGCCTGTCTGTACAGCATTCCTCCCTCCTGGCAGAAGGCAGGACTCCTTCTGAAATGGGGACCTCGTGACCCACAGTCAGACAAGGCAGGTCTGAGAATTTCTCCGTGGCCAGGTCCAAGACAGAAAGGTGGGGGAAATTTAGAATATATTTTCATTTTCTATGGCCTGCCTTGGGGAGAAAAAGGAGCAGGTGAAAGGGGGGAAATAGGAAGGTCAGAAAGAGAGAGAGAGATGCTACATCCGAGGCCTACTTCCGAGGCCCCGACACTGTAACACGGGACTGCCTTTCCCCTTTATTGCTCTGAAGCTGTTTCCACACTGCACAGGAACCAAGGAAAAATGGCTAAATAACAAAAGATATGCTTATTGTTTCCTCCCTGAGGAAGTAACGAGGTGATGGGAATTATGAGCCAGGTAAAGGAAGACCAATGTATAAATATCATCATCTCACAAGGGTCTTTGCAGATGACCACGTGAAGATGAAGTCACCAGGGTGGGCTCTAATTCAGCATGACTGTGTCCTTGTAAAGTCTAGACACACACACACACACACACACACACACACACAGCCTAGTAGAGACGGAGGAACACTGAAGATTGCTGGCAAACCCCAGTAGCCCAGAGAGAGGCAGGGAATGGATTTGCCCTTTAGCTTCCAAACAGAAATGAACCTGGCCTATACCTTGATTTGGATGCAATCCTAATCCCCAGTGCACGGGGGTGTTACAAGGACACAGCCATCTTGGATTAGAGCCCACTCTGGTGACTTCATCTGAACCTGATCATCTGCGAAGACCCTGGTAGACATGATATTTGTAAATTGGTTTTCCTCCTCCACCATGCCTGGCTCATAATTCCCAGCACCCTCGTTATTTCTCTCCAAACTGTGAGAAGATGTTTCTGTTTTCTGACCCCTCTAGCTTGTGGAACTGTCTGCTGGCAGCCCCAGGTCACCCCAGTGTCCTCTCCCTGTCCCTTCTGCCTGGTGTGTCTTCTCTTCCTTTACTGAAAGGAAAAGGGTAATTTGGTCCTGGTCCCAGGTCAAATGTCCCTTCCCTGCAAGCATCGTCTGCCCGCAGTGCCTCTGCGTCCCCGTCCCTGTCCCCTCCCCCCATGCTGGCCACACTGCATGGCCACTGTGTCCTGTGCCCACTCTCCTGGACCAAAACTCTTGGAAGACAAAGCTCTGTGTCCCTGGGCTGCTCGCCTCTGGCTGGGGACCGGGTCTGGCATCAACTCGGCCCACAGAAGCATTTACTGCATTGTGGGGAAGGGGGGCCAGCCAGCACAAAGGGGGACAGAAAAATGGTCTCAACCCATACACCCAAAGCTGAACCAGATTCTCTGGTTCACACTGCATCCTCTGCTGGCCCCTGTCTCTGCTGAGTGACCCACAAGGGTCCCAGCAGGACACCCAACCTTCACTCTTCCTACTTTTTTTTTTTTTTGAGACAGAGTCTTGCTCTGTCGCCCACGTTGGAGTGCAGTGGCACGACCTCTGCTCACTGCAACCTCCGCCTCTCAACATGGTTTCACCATGTTGGCCTGGCTGGTCTCAAAGTCCTGACCTTGTGATCCATCCACCTCAGCCTCCCAAAGTGCTGGGATTACAGGCATGAGCCACCATACCTGATCTCTCCACTGATATTTACTGTATTAGACATAAAAAACCAAAATTTAAAGTTGTATTTATTTAGAAGGAATAGTACCTCCATTATATATTAACAAATTTTGTGAGTTTTTTTTTATGAGACAGGGTCTTGCCCTGTTGCCCAGGTTGGAGTGCAATGGCGTGATCTTAGTTCACTGCAAACCTTGACCTCCTGGGCTCAAACGATCCTTCTGCTTCAGCCTCATGAGGAGCTGAGACTGCAGGTGTGCACCACCACGCCCGGCTATCTTTTTCTTATTTGCTGAGATAGGTCTCGCTATGTTGCTGAGGCTGGTCTCAAACTCCTGTACTCAAGCAGTGATCCTGTGCCTCAGCCTCCCGAGTAGCTGGGATTACAGGCGTGTGCCACCATGTCCAGCTAATTTTTGTATTTTTAGTAGAGACGGGTTTCTCCATGTTGGCCAGTCTGCTCTCAAACTCTCGATCTCAGCTAAACCACCTGCCTTGGCCTCCCAAAGTGCTGGGATTACAGGCATGGGCCACCACCCCTGTCTCCAGTAATTTTTTATTGTGGCAAAATATAGATGACATACAATTTATCTCACACACACACACACACACACACACACACACACACACACACACACACATATATATTGCTAATTTTTGTATTTTTAATAGAGACGCGGTTTCACCATGTTAGCCAGGCTGGTCTTGAACTCCCGATCGCAAGCAATCCACCTACCTTGGTCTCCCAAAGTGCTGGCATCACAGGTGTGAGCCATTACGCCCTGCCTATTCCTCCTGCTTCTTCAAGGCTGGGGCTTCTTCTGGCCATGAGCATGTCAGAAATCTGTTTGCTTCTCTCCTAAGTCACGGGTACCTCTGCCTGTGCCTTCTCTGTCTCCAGCACCTGCTGTGTTGCCATCAGAGGCAACGCATGTGACATCACAGCTCAAAGCCCTGCCTGGATATCTAGGCTGGGCACAGTAGCTCACGCCTGTAATCCCAGCACTTTGGGAAGCCAAGGCGGGTGGATCACCTGAGGTCAGGAGTTCGAGACCAGTGTGGCCAACATGGAGAAACTGCATCTCTACTGAAAATACAACAATGAAGCGCGCATCGTGTCCCGCAGGGAACCCTGTCTTGTCCCCCTCGGGATGAAGCCATTTCCTCTGCTTCCAACACCTGCGAGGTCTGCCTCCTCTCCTCTCCCCACCCCTGGCACCCCACACTGTCCCCAGGGCCTGCTCTTCCGCTGACCTCATGGTACCTGCCCGCAAACCATGGTACTTCCCGGTCGCCTCATCCAGAAACAACTCCTCGAGCTTTTCCTGGAGGTCAGGACAATGACCTGCCCCAGCATTGCCCTCCATCCTCTCAGCTTCCCTTGGACAGGGACGGTTCCCAGGTCAGAAGGGCCCCCGCGCCCCGGGCCTGGCTCGTGGCAGAAGCTCAGCCACAGACCAGCCGCGTTCCTGTGACTTGATACTCTGTGGCTTCCAGGACGTCCTGAGGCCGCACCCACGTGGCGCGGGTGCCTGTCGCCCTGCCCCCTGGATCCCACACCACTAGCGGGGCGGGGCAGGGATCAGGGCTCCAACTGGGGGGGGGGAAAGGCTGCGCCGCGCCCGGGGTGGCCCCGCTCCCCTTCTCTGAGCGTGAGCTGCGGCGTCTGCCGGGGACCAGCAGGCCTCGGGCATCCGGGCCAGGGGCGGGAGCGCGGGGCGGGGGGTGGGGGTGGCCGGCGGCGGGGCCGCGCCCTCGGCCACTCCCCGGGGCAACCGGGCGGCTCCACACGCGCTGAGCCTGCCGGCCCCCACGCGCGGCCCATGTCCTCCGCGCCGCGCTCGCCCACCCCGCGGCCCCGCAGGATGAAGAAGGACGAGTCGTTCCTGGGCAAGCTGGGCGGCACCCTGGCCAGGAAGCGGAGGGCGCGCGAGGGTGAGTGCGCGCCCGCGCCCGCCGACCCCCTGGGGACCTGCCCGGCCGCTCCCGCGCTCGCCCCACGGCGCCCCAGGAGGCCGCCCCCGCCGACCCCGCGCGCACCCCGCGCGGCCCCCGCGGCGGCGCGACCTTCGGGACAGGCCAGGCCTCTGCCCCGGGACCGGGCGCTCGGGCCGCGCGGTGGCCTCCGGCGTCTGCCAAGCGCGCGTGCGGGCGCCTGCGCGTCCGGGACCTGGGGTCACTGCGTGGCCCGCGCCTGCTCCGGCCGCCGAGTGTTTCGCCCTTCCCTGGGGCAGTGGCATCGCCAGCCGCGCGGGGTGACGGTTCATTCCATGAGCAGCGACACTGTGTGCGGGGCACGCTGGGCGGGCACGGCCTGGGGGACTCGCTGCTGGGTTTTGCGCGGGCGCCCTGCAGGGTGGGGGTGCAGGGCGTGCAGGCCTGAGGCCTGCGAGCGAGGATTGCAGATATCCCGTTTCAGTTTTTTTCTAAATTTTTTACTGCGTGTGCTCACGAAACACTACCAACCTGCTAGGTTTTAAAGATTGTTACAGTTGCAAGGGATAGCCTGGCGTCTTTAATTGTACCGCTTGCGCAGGGCCTCCTGGGAGATGCATTCTTGAATTTTCTGTTGGGTTGGGGAGGTTCTGCCCCTGGGACCCTGCCCTATAATGAGATTTCGGGTTGGTGAGACGTGCGCGGAGCTTACAAAGAATGGAGGTGGGGACCTGCTGCGGAAGGCAGGTGGAGAGAGGCTGGCCTCAGGTGGGTCTCCGGGAAGGAGCCCTCCCATAGCGGGTTTCTTTAAACCATCTGGGCCTAGCACTTCCCCTGGGAACTCTTTCTGTGCCTCCAGGGATGAGAGTCCCCAAGGATGCAGGTCCCCCATTCATTTCTTCCCTGGGGCTGTTGTATTCTTAGGGATGTGTGTGCTCCGGGAACACGTGACAGATTTGCCTCTAGGCATGTGTGTGTCCCCCACGCACCGCCTCCCCAGGATTTGTGTACAGTGCAGGGAATGCTTGTTTCCCCAGCCATTTTCTCCCAGGGATGCCCGTGCCCAAAGGAGATGCATGTCTTGCCACTCGTGATCCTGTTCCAAGAGGGCAGGGTCTTGTCCCCTTCGGTAGGTCTCGTGGCAGACAGGCCACTCTTCTCTCAAGCCTTACACTGGAGGACTCGCTGTGGCTTGTATTAGTCTGTCACCTCTCCTAAATGACATGGTCAGTGACTCATCCTTCTCTCTGTCATCCCCACTGTTCCTCCATGCAGTCATCAGCACCCTTACCAGAAATCATTTCGGTTCCTCTTTATGGCTTGAAACAATTATAGACGCAAGTGGCACTCCCCTCCCAATTCAGCCCACAGCCTGCGGAGCGCCCGCCAGACGCCAGGTGCAGCTAATAGGAAGAAAGGGGGTGGGGTGGCGAGGTGCTTGCTTTCGTGGAACCAGGAATGAATAAATGGACAAGTGGCACTGTGATGACATGTGCCTGGGAGCACAGAGAACAGGGCGATCAGGCAGGGCCAGGGGAGGCCTCTGAGGAGGGGACACTTGAGTGGAGGCCAGAAGGAACCAGAGAAAAAAAGTCTTTCACAGAACGGCAAGGAACCGGAATGTTCTGGGCTATTACAGCTTTTTATAGGTGCCATTTATGCTCGCGGAATAGGAAGAATGCGCACCCAAAGTAGTGGACTGGGCCGAAATTCTGAAGGACAGTGCTTCTCCTCCTGGCCTGTGTGACCTGATGTGTGCCTAGAAAATCCAGGGCCGGCCTGGTTTAATTCACATGCACCAGGAATTCCAGTAGCGGGAAGCCTCCTGTGCAGAATAGAATGGGCGTGGAGGCAGGAGGAGGAGCAGGACGAGGCACAGCTGATGCTGGTTTTGCTGGGGGTGAGCTGGGCGCCCTGCCTCAGCTCTCACGGTTGGGGTGCCTGTCACCCTACGGGTCTGCCATACAAACAAACCCTCCTTGGATCCAGACACAGGAATTGAGGGACAGGCTGGATTGGGAAGGATTTAGTGGCTTCTTTGTGGACTCCTGGGAAGGAGAGGAGCCAGGAAGACTGGATAATGAAGCTTGACTAATCGAGAGTTGCCAGTATTTCTGCAGGCCCGTTTGCCTTGGCAATGTGCCCTTCTGGCCACTCCAGGGTGGGAGCAGCCCCTGGCCCTGACTTTGGGCCATCAGAGCAGTGCTCGGTGGCCTACCAGGGAGTGACAGGGAAAAAGGGACTCGGCAGGTTTTCACGGCCCTGCCCACTGCACCATTGGCTTCATTTCCTCCTTTGTTAGAAAGTTGAGGGTGGGTTCGGGAGAGCAGAGCCTAGCGGACGTGGCTCCCACGTGTTCCTGAATTGAGGACTCTAAGGGAGGAGGGGAAAGCTGGGAGAGGGGGCGGGATCGTCGGTGAGGTTCCTGATTCAGACAGGGGTGTGACAAGGCACGGAGGGACTTTAGTGGGGGATGGTTGGCATGAACGACCTGGCCTGCTCCAGGGGAGAGGGGGTAGGAAATGTGGGGCGCTGGGGTTTGGAGGAAGCCTGCAGGAAGTGTCAGAATGAGCTTCAGGACGGCGTGATTAAGGTTGATGTGCTACGGGTGGCGTGTCACGCGGTGGCCCGGGTCAGAAAAGGGAACTGTGACGAATTGTGGGCATTCGGAAAGTGGAAAGGGATGCCGGAACCCCCCAGGGGTCCCCACAGAAGCTCTGGGACTTGAAAGGACAGCGTGTTTCAAACCTGGGTTCAGATTTACAGGGGCTTGGAAGACCCCCCAATAACACGCAGGGTCCCCCACTGTGACTGTGGGATGAGAGGCCTGTAGGTCCAGTGGGCCAGGACGGGGATCAGGGACAGCCCAACTGCTGCAGGATGTCCTCAGAGGTGGATGGCCAGCCCTGGCCAGCAAGGCCCTGCATGGAGGGGTCCACACATTTGCCACGAGAGCCCGTTCTGCGATGTGCCAGGCCCTGGACCTCAGCCACCACTGCCCAGTGGCCAGAATCAGGTTTCTCAGGGAGAGCCAAAACCACCAGGGCCAGAGCAGCCAGTCTGGAGGCTCTGCCACTCTTTTCTAAGGAACACATTAAGGAAGTTCCTATCCGCTGATTACCTTAAAAGTATATATACCTGTGGGCCGGGTGCAGCGGCTCATGCCTGTCACCCTATCACTTTGGGAGGCCGAGGCGGGTGGATCACCTGAGGTCAGGAGTTCGAGGCCAGCTTGGCCAATGTGGTGAAATCCCGTCTCTACTAAAAATGCAAAAATTAGCCAGGCTAATTAGCTGGGTGCCTGTAATCTCAGCTACTTGGGAAGCTGAGGCAGGAGGATCGTTCAAAACCTGGGAGGTGGAGGTTACAGTGAGCCAAGATCACACCACTGCACTCCAGCCTGGGCAACAGAGTGAGACTCCATATAAAAAAATTTCTAATATATATACACACATATACATATATACACATATATTTAAATATGTATACACACGTATATATTTATATACATTTTTAAAGCAGTTTTAGGTTGACAGTGAAATCTAGCAAAGAATACAAAGTGTTCCCACCCGTCCCTTCTCCCTCCATCAGTGCCCCAGGCTATGTGCCACAGTCGTGAGCCAACATGGAGACGTCATTTCCCCAAGCCCCGAGTTTACATTAGGGGTCGCTTCTGCCGTTGGATGTTCTGTGGGTGTGGATGGATGTCTAGTGACATGGATCCACCATTACAGTGGGCTCCGGAGCAGCATCACGGCCCCCAGAATCCTCTCTGTGCTGCTTCCACTTCCCCAAAGCCCTGCAACCACGGATCCTTGTTTTTTCTCTTTTCAAGATGGAGTTTTGCTCTGTCACCCAGGGGGGAGGGCAGTAGCACGATCTCAGCTCACTACAACCTCCGCCTCCTGGGTTATGGCGATTCTCCTGCCTCAGCCTCCCGAGTAGCTGGGACTACAGGCGTGTGCCACCCCGCCCGGGTAATTTTTTGTATTTTTAGTAGAGACAAGGTTTGACCATGTTAGCTAACCCTTTTTTCTTTTTACTATCTCCGTGTTTTTGCCTTTTCTAGAATCAAATATAGTTGCGATCCAGTGTACAGTAACATTTTCAGAGTGGCTTCCTCCTCTCAGTCACACGCATCGAAGGCTCCTCCATGTCTTTTCATGGCTTGGCAGCTCATTCCTTTTCAGCCCTGAATAATATTCCGTCGTCTGGATGGGCCACAGTTTGCTGATCCATCACCTCCTGCAGGGCGTCTTGGCTGCTTCCAAGTTTTGGTAGCTATGAATAGAACTGCTGTGTCCTTCTGTGTGCAGGCTTTTGTGAGGACATAAGGTTTTAATTCACATGAACTCGATTGCTGGAGCGTATGGTAAGAGTGTGTCTAGTTTTGTAAGAAACCACCAGACGCTCTTCCAAAGTGGCTGTGCCACTTCTATTCACAGGCGGTGAATGGGAGTTCCTGCCGCTCCGCATCCTAGCCAGCATTTGGTGGTGTCAGTGTTCTGCGTTTTGGAATTCCCATAGGTGTACCGTGGTGTCTCATTGCTGTTTCAATTTGCATTTCCCTGATGTATGAAGTGGAACATCTCTCCAGGTGCTTATTTGCCATCTGTGTATCTTCTCTGGTGAGGTGTCTCTTAAGGTCTTTGGCTCATTTGCATTTTATTTATTTTTATTTTATTTTTTGAGACGGGGTCTCACAGTTGCCCAGGCTGGAGTGCAGTGGCCCAATCCTCACTCACTGCAGCCTCCGCCTCCTGGGGCTCAAGTGATCCTCACATCGCAGCCTCTGGAGTAGTTGGGACTACAGGCACATACCACCAGGCCCAGCTAATTTTTGCGTTTTTTTGTAGAGATGGGGTCTTGCTGTGTTGCTCAAGCTGGTCTCAAACTCCTGGGCTCAGGAAATCCACCTGCCTTGGCCTCCCAAAGTGGGGACTACATGCTTGAGCCACGGTGCCCAGCTTTGGGCTGTTTTTAAACCCAGTTGTTTCCTTACTGTTAAGTTGGAAAAGCTCTTCATACATTTTGGACACGAGTCACGTGTTTCACAAATATTTTCTCCCAGCCAGCGGCTTGTCTTCCCCTTCTCCTGACCCTGATATCTCCTAAGCATTTGATGTAGAAATCGTGATTAGTGAGCAAGATATGGAGACCTCATTAACTAAATCTAAATAAATCACCAGGCCAGATGCATAATCCCAGCACTTTGGGAGGCTGAGGCAGGCAGATCACTTGAGGCCAGGAGTTCGAGACCAGCCTGGCCAACATGGTGAAACCCCATCTCTACTAAAAATACAAAAAGTAGCCAGGCGTGGTGGTGCGTGCCTGTAATCCCAGCTACTCAGGAGGCTGAGGCAGGAGAATCACTTGAACCCGGGAGGTGGAGGTTGCAGTGAGCTGAGATCACACCGCTGCACTCCTGCCTGCACTCCTGCCTGGGTGATGGAGTGAGACTCTGTTTCAAAAAAAAAAAGAGAAAGAAGGAAATCACTAGGCAGCTGTGACTTTGAACTGAAGGTTGAAAATATTATGTTTCTTTGTGGACTTTCAATAACCTTCAGGAGTGAAATCTCAAAGCCCTAAACCAGCAACTGAGAATTTCCTTCAGTTTCCGTCTTACACAGAGCCATCAGGCGTTATCCCCAGATACTACAACGCATCAGTGAAGGGGGTGAGCTGTGGCATTGGGGCTTGTCCTGCCCCCGCCTTTACCCCAGCAGCGCCAGGGCTGGGAGCTGGGGGTTGGTGAGACCCCGGCTCAGGCCCCACACAGGATGGTTTGAGGGGCAGGCAGTGGGGGCACTGACCCATGAGGGTCTCACCACCCAGACTTAGGGGTTCTGGGCTTCCCTGGAGGAAGTGGTCCTGGCTGAGTATCTAGGATGGCTGGAAATTAGCCCAGGAAGGGGGAGGGGGCTCCTGAAGAGACCCCCCAGCCAGGGTCCCAGTGGCTGAGCCACGGTGTGGCTCATGGTCTGTGCTCAGTGCCCGTCAGGGGCTAGAGAGCTTACCAACCCTGGCGTCTCCCAAGCATGGGAACTTGGAACCCTTGCTGGGGTTTGGCAGGGGTGGCCAATTTCAGCAAGGGGCTTTAGGGAGTGGGGAATGGATGGAATGGGGAAACCCGGGGCGGGGGGAGGTGGGCAGAGGCCATGCCCTGAGGAGGTGGCGTGGGTGGGCTCAGAGTGTGGCCGTGTTATCCATGCCATTTTCTCGTGGGCTCCAGCCCCTCTGATGTCTGACCTTCACAAACAAAAGAGGACCCAGATCCCTGTTTGTGGGAGGTGCGAGAAAGGATTTGCAGGAGTGTGGTCTCTTTTGGAGGATTTTCAGACTCCTCCTCATTTCCAGGCCCTCTGTGCTCACATGACCCTCTGAAGGTATCAGGGGCCACAGGATGGTGGCTGTGTCATGTCGGGAAGGCCAGCGGGCGTCCTAGCCAACGAAAAGGGAAAGTGGCCGGTCCAAAGCTGGGGTTTGTAGGCAGGTGAGGGACCAGGGCCTCGGTCCCTGTGGTTTCTATGGGGAAGTGGGGATGTGGCGGCCCTATTTGGGGCTATTGTGTCGTGAGGCTCTCGACAGACCCTGCCATCAAAGAGAAAGACAGTTCCACACCCCGTTCTCCAAGCCCAAACCTCTTTTGAGCAGAGGCCGCCTCCATTTGGGCACGCGCAGCTGCTGGTCTGAGACGGAAAGGCACAGTGAGGTCACTGCGACGCTGCCCAGCGCCTGCCTGCTTGGGAAACACCCCTCGGGGAGGTGGGCAGAGCTCCCTGAGGCCATTGTCCAGCGAGGGTCTGTTTCTTTTCTCTTGGGCTGAGAGGAAGTGGGCGGCTCAGCTACATTTCCTTTGCTTATGATTCTGATTATGATCTTCAAGCCCCACATTTCTCGTTCTGTGGTCCGCCCGTGCAGTCTGTTGTATGGGGTGGCAAAGTCGACCTGCACCACATGGGTTTTTTTTGTTTTTGTTTTTGTTTTTCCTGAAGGCCTACTAAGTGCTCCTGGAAACTCTGCTTCGGTAGAAAAGATCAAGGCACTGCTTGGCCGCAAAGTGATGGCTCTTCCCTGCCTTTCAGGGCTTGGAAGGGAAGGAAGGGCAGGTTCTCGGTGGTTCTCCCAGCACCTTGGTTACAAACCTCCCAGCAGAGTCAGATCACCTTGGCAACCCCGCACTCATCAGAGGGGCTCTGCCTTGATTCCCGCCCACCTCTGTGGAATTAATATTGATTGCACATCCTGAAGTTGCTTACCCTCGCGCTCCCTGTCCAGCCATCAGAATAATTAAGGGGTGTTTATTGGATGTGAGTGGGTCCACCCCTGCTGCGAATATGGGTTTTAAGTGCTCCGCTGAATTGATTCGGCCCTGCTGTGGTTGGCACAGGGCAGGTGCCTTTCCCTCGCCGTTTTCTTCTTTTCAAATACGTGGTTCCGTCACGTGAAAGATGTATGCTTCGAAAATGTCTCTGCCTTAGTAGTGCGCATTACACTTTGGGTTTCAGGTGGAAAAATTTGTTTATCTCCTAATGAGTATATTTGCTATTTATTACATCACAGAGAGGCTGCAAAACAGATGAATAAGCTTTGGAGGACATTATAAGCATAGGTGGGTCCGGTGGTGGTAATGTGCTTATCCCTGTTGATTGCTGTTGCGGTAAAAGAATGCAGACACGAGGCAATCAATTCTAGAAGTGTTCGGTGGCTTTGCGGCATTGAGATACCTCAGGCTAAGGCGTCTGGGGAGTAACCTGATCAGCCCTGGGAAACCGGCGGAGTCTTTTACCTCCTCTGATGTTCTGATCAGGAGGGCCTGGGCCATGGGAACTGAACACACCCTTTGAGGCTATGTGTGTTAAAGCTTGGGGGCCTGTTTCTTCGTTTCTAAGATGCGGCAGTGTGGGCAGATCCCAGCTCTGCATTTCTGAGCTGATGAGTTTGCCCCGGTTCTGAGAATGCCTTGTGGGTGGTGCAGCCCGCACCCTTGCGATGGATCTGCTGCTCCGTCTAAGCCTCGGTTCCTGACGGTCCCTTGTGAAGCGGAGCAGCACTTGTGGTGTGAGGAAGGGAAGCCTTGTGGGAAGTAAAAAAGTTCCTCTTTAAAGTTTTCTTTCTTGTTAAAGAATAAATGTAATAATAACTCTTTGTGAAGCCCTATCCTCTGTAACTGTTAGACACGCCATGTTACAGGCACGTAGTACATTCTATGTCCTTGTACTTTAACCAAAATATCTGTGCTGGACCTGCTCACAGACACGTCCCAGCTCTCCACTGCTTTTACCTGTTCAGAAAAGTGTTAAGTTGTTAGCCAATCGGGTTTTAGTTTAGATTGTGAGGTCTGGCTCCAGCCAACGGAGATCAGACACAGCAGTAAGGACGACCCCAAATGCGTAAGGGATAAATGTGTGTGCTTTCCTTTGTTTGTTGTACTCTTGTGGCAAGATGGCTAGTGAGGGTGCCCTTCCTGCAGTCCAGGAAGTAGAAATTGCGTTACTGAAAGATCCTTTGTCTCCGTGCTGATTTTTACTTGCTGCATCAAGCATCTATTTCCAATAAGCCTCATCAGTAATTGAGTGAGCGCTCAATAAGCATTAGTTACGGATGAATGTGGATGGCCGGAGGCATTGACACAGACACTAGACTGCAGAGCTGGTATGCAATTGAGCAGAAGTGGCGTCAGTGCGTTTTATGATGACTGTCTAACCCTGTGTTGAGAAAGATTCTTTGTCTGAGTCTGGGCTTAGGGGAAAAGAATGCTGGAACCAGTCAGCCACATGACCAGTGTGCAGGGAGTGTTAGTTGCTGTGTGACCGTCATCCCCAGAACAGGAGCCCTGTCCGGCTCTAGTACCATGTCATTTCAGCAGTACTGGCTGCTTTGTCCCCATTGAGTTCCATGCATCAGCTAGTTGGCTGTTGGTAACAAAAGTTACGTAAATCCTTTAACATAGTGCAATGAGAATGTTGGTACCCTTTTGAAATGGAGTCTTGCTCTTGTCGCCCAGGCTGGAGTGCAATGGCACAATCTTGGCTCACTGCAATCTCTACCTCCCAGGTTCAAGTGATTCTCTTGCCTCAGCCTCCCAAGCAGCTGGGATTACAGGCGTGCACCACCACACCCATCTAATTTTTGTATTTCTAGTAGAGACAGGGTTTCGCCATGTTGGCCAGGCTGGTCTCAAACTCCTGACCCCATGATCTACCCGCCTCAGCCTCCCAAAGTGCTGGGATTACAGGCTTGAGCCACCGCGCCTGGCCAAGAACGTTGTTATCTTAACTCTTCTCCTGGCCATCTGTGACTGGGAAGTACCCCCCATAACATTTTTTTTTTTTTTTTTTTTGAGTCAGAGTCCTGCTCTGTTGCCTAAGTTGGAGTGCAGTGGCATGATCTCGGCTCACTGCAACCTCTGCCTCCTGGGTTCAAGTGAGCACATCCAGCCAATTTTTTATATTTTTAGTAAAGACGGGGTTTCATCCTGTTGGCCAGCCTGGTCTTGAACTCCTGACCTCAACTGATCCTCCTCCCTCACTCTGAAAGTGCTGGGATTATAGGCGTGAACCACCACTCCTGGCCTCCAATACTCTTTTGAGATATATTTGGCTGAGTAATTGTTCTGTGTGTGCAGAGCAGCAGGTGTTTCTGCTTCTGGAATTCCTTGTACCCAGAATGTGAGAGCAACTCAGGTGGGCACCAGGAGGCATTCTTGCTTCCTCGCCAGGCTGTGGGATCAGGGAACATCTGGCAGGGTCTGAGTGGGAGTTCTTTGCGCTTCCCTGTTAGTAGTTGGTGGGATGCGCCTTTAAGCTTTGCCATTTGAAATGACGAGCTTGGTTTTGGTCTTTGAACCTTCATCTGCCAGCTACCCAGAATCAGTCAGTAATGTTAGTTTCCCCAAGCAACGCCATCTTAAGAATTTCTTTAACTTGTTCTCTTGCAAAGTCATGCATTATCGTACTTGTTTTCATTTGAACAATTACAATTCCACAGGATCTAGACTTGAATGTGAAGTGATTAAAAAGTTAAAGTGGGGTTGGGTGCGGTGGCTAACACGTGTAATCCCAGCACATTGGGAGGCCGAGGCAGGCAGATCACGAGGTCAGGAGATCGAGACCATCCTGGCCAACATGATGAAATCCCGTCTCTACTAAAAAATACAAAAATTAGCTGGGCATGACGGTGCATGCCTATAATCCCAGCTACTCAGGAGGCTTGAGGCACAAGAATCGCTTGAACCCGGAGGCAGAGGTTGTAGTGAGCTGAGATTATGCCACTGCACTCCGACCTGGGCGACAGAGTGAGACTCCATCTAAAAAAAAAAAATTACAATTCCACAGGATCTAGACTTGAATGTTAAGTGATTAAAAAGCAATCCCATTACTGGGTATATACCCAAAGGATTATAAATCGTTCTGTTATAAAGACACATGCACACATATGTTCATTGTGGCACTGTTTACAATAGCAAAGACTTGGAACCAACCCAAATGCCCATCAATGAAAGACTGGACAAAGAAAATGTGGCACATATACACAATGGAATACTATGCAGCCATAAAAAACGATGAGTTCGTGTCCTTTGTAGGGACATGGATGAATCTGGAAACCATCATTCTCAGCAAACTGACCCAAAAACAGAAAATCAAACACCGCATGTTTTCACTCATAGGCGAGTGTTGAACAATGAGAACAGGTGGACACAGGGAGAGGAGCATAACACACTGGGGTCTGTCGTGGCGGGGCTGGAGGAGGGACAGTGGGGGTGGGGAGTGTGGGGAGGGATAACGTGGGGAGAAATGCCAGGTGTAGGTGATGGGGGAATGGAGGCAGCAATCATCTTGCCATTTATGTACCTATGTAACAATCCTGCATGATCTGCACATGTACCCCAGAACCTAAAGTACAATTTTAAAACAAAGTTAAAGAAGGAGTGACAACGTCAGCACCCCTGGGGCCTGCTTAGGTCGCTTGCTTCAGCGCAGACACTCCCGGAAGCCCCGTCTGCCCTTGTCATTTGCTGCTTCTCAAGTTTCTCGACACCAGGGAACTGGAAGTGGCCAGGCCCCACTTTAAACATGTGGATAGAGTGTCCCCTGAGAAGGCTGGAGAAAGGGGGTGGTCTGGGATGGGGCCTCGTGCACATATGGTGTTCAGAATTTATTTTTGCTACAAATGGAATTTGAGGAATATATATATATATATGAATATACAAATCAAAATATATATTAAGTATACATGTATAAAGAATACATATATAAATTATATATATACATATATATATTTGAAATGGGGGTCTTGCTGTGTTGCCCAGGCTGGAGTACAGTGGCTGTTCACAGGCCAGATTATCAGACACTGTAATCTTGACCTCCTGGCCTCAAGGGATCCTCCTGCTTTTGCCTCCTGAGTAGCTGAGACTATGGGTGCACACCACCATGCCCAGCTCTTGGGAAGCATCTGGCCCAAAGCTTAATTTGAAGTGTCTTCATCCCTGTCTTTTTTCTTTTCTTTTTTTAAAAAAATTAATAGAATTGACCCTTAAACAACACAGGGGTTAATGGACACCAACCCCCTGTGCAGTGAAAATCCACATATAACTGTTTTTTTTTTTTTTTTTTTTTAGACAGAGTTTTTCTTTTGTCACCCAGGGGGGGGTGCAGTGGCATGATTTCGGCTCGCCGCAACCTCTGCCTCCCGGGTTCAAGCGATTCTCCTACCTCAGCCTCCCCGAGTAGCTGGGATTACAGGCATGCACCACCATGCCCAGCTAATTTTTGTATTATTAGTAGAGTCAGGGTTTCACTATGTTGGGCAGGCTGGCCTCGAACTCCTGACTTAAGTGATCCGCCTGCCTTGGCCTCCCCAAGTGCTGGGATTACAGGTGTGAGCCACTGCGCCCGGCCACCATGTGTCACTTTTGACTCCCACAAAACTTAACTACCGTTAGCCTGCTGTTGACTGGAAACCTCACTGATAGCATAAACAATGAACAATATTTTATATGTTCTATGCATTGTGTACTGTATTCTTACCATAAAGTGAGCCCAAGAAAAGAAAATGTCATTAGGAAAATCATGAGGAAGAGAAAATGCATTTGTAGCACTGTGCTGTGTTCATCAGGGCTGCACGACGTCACTGAGATCAACACTCTGCAGTGGCCGGCAGCCGCGGCTCAGACCTCAGTCTGCCGTACGGCGTCTGAAGCCGTTCAGCCTCTTGGGATGTCATGGCTCTTCTCTGCTTCTTGAGAGCGCTTCCAGCCTCACCAGTGGTGCTCTGTATGGGTCCCATGTTGTTCAAGGTTTACGGTGTTGCACTAAACATCATGAAAAATATGTGAGAGAACCCAGAGAAATCACTTTAAAAAAAAAATACGATATGCAGTTTACTGGAGGGGTGAACTACTCAAGTGGAGGTGATGGACATGGAGTGAGGCTCTAAGCAGTGCAATGTTTTAAGCAGTGCAATGGCCACAGGGGGTGGCCTCTGTTACAGCAGTGCAGTGTGGACTGCAGCGAATGCTACACAATTATTATCAAATATGGCATCTCGGCCTGGCACGGTGGCTCACGCCTGTAATCCCAGCACTTCACTTTGGGAGGCGGATCACTTGAGGTCAGGAGTTCGAGACCAGTCAGGCCAACATGGTAAAACCCCTGTCTCTACTGAAAAGATAAAAATTAAGCAGGTGTGGCGGTGGGCACCTGTAATCCCAGCTACTCGGGAAGCTGAGGCAGGAGAAGCGCTTGCTTCCAGAGGACAGAGGTTGCAGTGAGCCGAGATCATGCCACTGCACTCCAGCCTGGGTGATAGAGTGAGACTCTGTCTAAATAAATAAATAAATAAAATCTGCAGCTTTACATTTGTTTAAATTTCTCTCAACTGTGAACACAGTCTGTGTTTGTGTAAGTTTTATTTTTTTTTTTCTTTTTTGAGACAGAGTTTTGCTCTTGTTGCAAATCTCCAAAACAATTTTCTAGCATGTTTATTGGAAAAAAATCTGCATATAAGTGGACCCATATAATTCAAACCTGTGTTTTTCAAGAGTCAACTGCAATGTCTTTCAAATTAAAACCTAAATGAGTCTATACTTGATATATATAAGTTTAACAGAAGGAGTGCGGTGGCTCATACCTATAATCCCTGTGCTTTGGGAGGCTGAGATGGGAGGATCACTTGAGCCCAGGAGTTCAAGACCAGCCTGGGCAACAGAGAGAGACCTCATTGTTATTAAAAATTAAAAAAAGTTCAGCTGGGCGTGGTGGTGCACATCTGTGGTCCCAGCCACTTGGGAGGCTGAGGTGGGAGGCTCGCATGAGCCCAGGAGATCAAGGCTGCAGTGAATCATGACTGCGCTCCCGCTATGTGACAGAGTGAGGTCCTGTATCAAATAATAATAAAGATAATCTGAGAAGTGAGGGTAAAAGTCAAAAGAAGATTAAAAACAAAAACAATTGCTTATAATCCCAGTACTGTGGGAGGCCCAGGCAGGTGGACCGCTTGAGCCCAGGAGCTTGAGACCAGCCTGGACAATATAATGAGACTTCGTCTCTACAAAACAAAACAACAAAAAAAGAAAAAACAGCAGAGCATGGTGACACACGGCCGTAGTCCCCGCCTGGCCGACACGGTGAAACCCCGTCTCTACCAAAAATCCAAAAATCAGCAAGGCCTGGCGGGCGCCTGAAGTCCAAGCTACTTGGGAGGCTGTGGCAGGAGAATCGCTTGAACCCAGGACATGGAGGTCGCAGTGAGCTGAGATCATGCCACTGCACTCCAGCCTGGGTGACAGACTGAGACCCTGCCTCCAAAATACAAAAACAAAAACAGATGAATCAGAATGGAGTCTGCAGTCATCACTCTGTAGCTGAGAATCGGGCACTTCTGATGCCCCAGGCGCCGGGATAGATGCTTCCGGCATTATTACCTTGTTGACTCCTCACACCAGGCTGGGAAGTCGGTGTTATGTGATTATCCCCATTTTGCAGTTGGGCAAACCCAGGCTCTGAGAGGCTCGAGATCATCCTACCAGCAGGTGAGATTTAACTCCAGGCAGTGTGGCTCTTCATGTCCAAGGACACTGTTAAACTGGAAGAATGATTCAGATGGGAGTCATCTTCCCAGCCGGCTCGCAGTAAGCTGATCTCATTTCTGGCATTTGAGCCGCACTCAGCCCCAGGGTTAGGAAGATGCGCTAGAGGAGACAAATTGGAACCCTTTTGTGCTGAATGAACTTGGTATTTATGGAAAAAAGAACGCTGAGTGGCTTTGTGCTACTCCAGGACCAGCTCCAGATTCTTACCAGCCACCCAGCACCCGTCCAGCCCCAGCCCAGCCCCAGCCCAGCCCCAGCTCCTTCTCTCCCTCGGCCTGACCACGGGGTCTTTGTGCACTTTCTGTGGGCCCGTGATCTTCCTTGGCTCAAAGCCCTCACGCCTGCTGTTCTCTCTGCTCTGGCAGCTCTCTGCCCTGTTGACTTAATTGTCATGACTCCATCCGGGTGGGGGTCCCTCTTTGCCCACTGGCACCATCATGTCTCTGTATTCCTGCTTCAGGTTGTTGGCGCAGTGCCTGTTTTGCTGGGGTGTGGTGTGTTCCCATTTCGCTGGGAGATAATGATGACCATTCACAGTGATCTTTGTGTATTTGCCCAGGACGCAAGAGGCAGTCAGCTATCATGGTTAGGGTGAGTGCTCTTGAGGCCACACTCCGTGGGCTTGAACTGATCCTTCTGGGTTCTGGAACTTTGACCCTGGAAAAGGTACTTCCCCACTCTGCCTCAGTTTCTTCTTCTGTAAAGCATACTTAACTCACAGGGTCATTGGGGAATTGAGTGAGTTATTAAATAAAATGATGTACTTAAAACTGGACCTGGGGCTGGGCGCGGTGGCTCACATCTGTAATCCCAGCACTTTGGGAGGCTGAGGTGGGCAGATCACTTGAGGTCAGGAGTTCGAGACCAGCCTGGCCAACATGATGAAACCCCATCTCTACTAAAAAATACAAAAATTAGCTGGGCATGATGGTGCGTGCCTATAATCCCAGCTACTCAGGAGGCTGAGGCACACGAATTGCTTGAACCCGGAGGCAGAGGTTGTAGTGAGCTGAGATTATGTCACTGCACTCCAGCCTGGGTGACAGAGTGAGACTTCATCTCAAAAAACAAAAAACAAAAAAACTGGACCTGGTGAAGCCATCAACATGTTTGATAAAAGACTGAGGTTCAGGAAATGGAAAGAACGCCTGCAACTCAAGAGTAAAAACGCAGACAGCGCAGCAAAAGAATAGACACATAAAAGGTTTGAACAGACATGTTGCCAAAGAAGATTGACCCATAGTGAATAGGCAACTGGAAAAGTGCTCCTCATCACCAGTCACCTGGGAAATAGACATCAGAAGCACAGGGGGTGCCCCCAGACCACGGGAAAGGCCTGGAAGACGTGGTGAGAACAGGACAGCTGCTGCTCGCACAGGCTGGTGGGCTGCATGGTGGAGTGGCCACTGAGGACACCAGCTCGGTAGTTTCTTTTAAAACCAAATCACCATCCTTCTTGTGACCCAGCAATTCCACTAAATCTTAGATTTGCTCAACAGAAGTAGGAATCTGTGGCCGGGCATGGTGGCTTATGCCTGTAATCCCAGCACTCTGGGAGGCCAAGGTAGGCAGATCACCTGAGGTCAGGAGTTCAAGACCAGCCTGGCCAATGTGGTGAAAAACCCCATCTCTACTAAAGATATAAAAATTAGTTGGGCGTGGTGATGCACATCTGTAATCCCAGAACTTGGGAGGCTGGGGCAGGAGAATCACTTGAACCCAGGAGGTAGAGGTTGCAGTAAGCCGAGATCATGCCACTGCACTCCAGCCTAAGTGACAGAGTGAGACTCTGTTTAAAAAAAAAAAAAAAAAGAAGAGGAAGAAGAAGAAGTAGGAATCTATAAGAAGGCTGTACAAGAATGCATGTTCAAAAAAAAAAAGTAGGAATCTATACGAAGACAGGTTGTACAAACATGTTCATAGCATCATCATTCATAAGAGCTGGTACTTGAAAACAGCTTGGGGACCTTCAGTAGGTGAATGGATAAGTGGACAGCGGTGATCGACAGGACAGAATGCTACTAGCCAGTGACAAGGACCAAGGTGCCAGTATGTGAAATCACATGTGACTCTCAAAATCACTATGTTGAGCAAACCAAGACAGACCAAAAGAGTACATCCTGTGTGATTTCATTTCATCTCATTTTTTTCAAAGATGAGATCTCACTTCAGTGCCCAGGCTGAAGTGCAGTGGTGCAATCATAGCTCACTGCAGCCTCGAACTCCTGGCCTCAAGTGATCCTTCTGCCTCAGCCTCCCGAGTAGCTGGGACCACAGATGTGTACCACTATGCTTGGCTAATTTCATTTTTACTAGTTCTACAACAGACAAAGCTAATCTGTGGTGGTTGCCTCTGGGGCTGTGGGCAGGAGCTGCTTGGGGGGGAGCAGGAGGGAATTTTCTGTTGTCATGAAAATATTCTTTACAGGGAGAGTGATTTGAGATACACAGGTGCAGCATTTGTCAAAACTCTTTGAATGCGCGCTTTAAATGTGTGCATTTCATGACATGTAAATGTTAACTCCAAAGAAATAAAAGAACTATAAATAAATGCTGAAATCTAGTTAGTGATGTGTGTGCCTAGAGGGAAAGCTACTGATGTCTGCAACTTACTTTGAAATGCATTAAAGAAGAAGGTACGGTAGACTGAATAATGGCCCCAAAATGTCTATATTCCAGTAGCTGGAACCTGAGAATATGTTCTCTTATGTGGTCAAAGGGAATTCACAGGTGTGATGAAGTTAAGAACCTTAAGATGGGATTAGCCTGGATTATTTGGGTGAGCCCACTGTGATTACCAGGGTCCTTATGAGAGGGAGGCAGGAGGGTCAGAATCAGAGAGGAGATGTGATGGTGGAGGTAGAGGTTGCAGTGATGTGGGGCCAGGAGCCAAGGAATGTGGGCAGCCTCTAAAAGCTGGAAAAGCTAGGAAATTGATTTTTCTTTGAAGCTTCTAGAAGGAATGTAGCCCTGTTGACACCTTGATTTTAGCCAGTGAGACCCATTTTGGACTCCTGACGTCCAGAATCACAAGATAGAAATTTGTGTATTTTGAAGCCCCAAATTTGTGGGAATTATTTCCAGCAGCAATTGGAAATGAATGCTGATGAGGATTGCTGGACAGATAGAGGGATGGGTAGATGCGGAATGAAACAAGTATAGAAAAAGGTGGGTGGTGGACTGTAGGCTGTGGGTGTACAAGTGTTCATTTAAACTTTACTTGACCGGGAGAGGTGGCCCACGCCTGTAATCCCAGCATTTTGGGAGGCCGAGGTGGGTGGATCATTGAATCAGGAGTTCAAGACCAGCCTGGCCAACACAGTGAAATTCCATCTATACAAAAATACAAAGAATTAGCTGAGCTCAGTGACAGGTGTCTATTGTCCCAGCTACTCAGGAGGCTGAGGCAGGAGAATCACTTGAACCCGGGAGGCGGAGGTTGCAGTGAGCCGAGATCACGCCACTGCACTCCAGCCTGGGCGACAGAGCAAGACTCCCTCTCAAAAATAAAGTTCTTTACATGTTTCTGTGTATTTGAAACTTTTAATAATGAAGGACTGGGGGAAATGACAGGCCCTGACGCCTAATAAAGCTCTACAGACCAGGCCTAGGGGCTCATGCCTGGAATCCCAACGCTTTGGGAGGCTAAGGCGGGAGGCTTGCTTGAGCCCAGGAGTTTGAGACCAGCCTAGGCTATATGGTGAGCCCCCCATCTCTAAAAAAAAAAAAAAAAAAAAAAAAAATAGCCAGGCGTGGTGGCCCATGCTCGTGGTCCCAGCTACTCTGGGGGCTGATGGGGAGGATGGCTTGAGCACAGAAGGCTGAGGCTGCAGTGAGTCGAGACTGCACTACTGCATTTCAGTCTGCCTGACAGAGCAAGACCCTGACTTAAAAATGAATGAATGAATGAATACATAAATGCCCTGTGTAGGTGCCAGCCTTTGTTCTCATTGGCATCTCATCTCCATCCTTATTGCCACCATGGCCACTCCCCACTTTATCCATCAGTGGGAGAAGAGGCCTAGGAAGAGAAGACCAGGGGCTGGGTTGGCGGTGAGCAGACAAAACACTAAGCATACGATGAGACCACATGACATATTGGGAGAACTGCTTTTACTTAAGAAAATCTAGACCAGGCGCAGTGGCTCACGCCTGGAATCCCGGCACTTTGGGAGGCCAAAGTGGGTGGATTGCCTGAGGTCAGGAGTTCAAGAGCAGCCTGGCCAACATGGTGAAACCCTATCTCTTCTAAAAATACAAAAATTAGCTGGGCATGGTGGCAGGCACCTGTAATCCCAGCTATTGGGGAGGCTGAGGCAGAAGACTCACTTGAACCCGGGAGGCGGAGGTTGCGGTGAGCCGAGATCGTGCCACTTCATTCCAGCCTGGGCGAAAGAGCAAAACTCCGAAGTGAGGGGGCTGGGGCTTAGGAACTGTAGAGGCTCATCCCCCCCAGTAAGCCATCACTTCGGATGGAGTCCTGGCTGTGGGCATTTGCAGAGATGGACGGGAAGACACACCACCCTGGGAGCTGGCCCGCGTCTTCACACATCCTGTGCTGCTGCTTCGGAGAATGTCTGCACTTTGTTAGGGGAAGAGTGTTTTAGTTAAATTTATCTGGAAAACATATTATTAGTATAATGAGGTTTTAATGATTTGAAATTTTGTTGGAGCAGCGCACAGAGAATTTCAATCTTAGTGTGTGCAGCTGGGGCGTTGTTTCTGTTTTATTTTATTTCTTTGCTTGAGCCTCATGGCAAGGACATGTTTCTACAATTATTACTTAGTTTTTCTTTCCTAGAGCTCTGCTTTGATGCAGTGCCTTTTTGTTTTTGTTTTTTTGAGACGGAGTCTCACTCCGTTGCTCAGGCTGCAGTGCAGTGGCACAATCTTGGCTCACTGCAACCTCTGCCTCCTGGGTTCAAGCAATTCTCCTGCCTCAGCCTCCTGAGTAGCTGGGATTACAGGCACGTGCCACTATGCTTGGCTAATTTTTAAAAAAAATTTTTAATAGATACGGATTTCACCATTATTGGCCAGGCTGGTCTTGAACTCCTGACCTTGTAATGATGCAGCTCTTAATTTTCTTGTCTAGAAGATCTGCTGAAGAAAAAGAATATTCTTTTTGTAAATACTTAGCTGGCTTGATCAGAACCAGAGAATGTGTGTTGTTACCGAAGGATGCTTGTGTTTGTTTAAGGTTTACAGGAGCACTCTGTGGTTGTCGTGGAGTGGACCCAACCTAGATGTCCATTAACTGATGAGTGGATAAGCAAACTATGTTCCATCCATGCAATGGAATACTATTCAGCAATGAAAAGGAATGACATACTGATTCATGCTACAACATGGGTGAATCTGGAAAGCATACTTAGTGAAAGAAGCCATTTGCAGAAAGATAAATATTGTGTGTTTCCGTTTATCTGAATATCTAGACTAGGCAAATTGATAGAGACAGGAAGTAAGATTAGTGGTTCCCAAAGCCGGGGGAAGGCACAGGGATTCTTTTGGGGGTGATGAAAATGTTCTTATGTTGACACTGCTTGCACAACTCTGTGAATCATTGAATTACGCATTTTAAAAGGACAAATTGTATGGAATGTGATTTCTGTCTCAATAAGGCTGGTAAAAAAAATAGCATGGTACTGAGAGGTAGCGCTCAGAGCTTGTGAGATGTTTTTCTTCAGTCGGTATTTCTTGTGTGTTTCCAAGGTGGGATCCTTCACCATGGAATGAGGGCAGGTGGATCTGGGACAGACACACCTTCTTTAATTTCCTTTAGCAATGCTTTGTGTTTTTCAGGGTACAGGTCTCTTGCCTCTCCGGGCGGATTTATCCCTGGGTGGTTTATACTTTCCGATGCTGTCGTTAGCGGGATTGTTGTCCTTGCCAGTGGTCGCGGAGCCTGGCTGCTGCCTTGTCTTGCACTGCAGGGTCTCTGTGTCAACCACTTGCCTAGTTCTGGCCACTTTTCTTGCAGGAAGTCAGGAGTGTGCTGATCTGGTGTAGAGCCGTTAGCCCAACAGAGCTGCTCCTTGGTGCTAGGAGGTGCATCCTGAGGCTGGCCATCCATGTCAGAGGACCTGGCACCTCACCCTCATCATGGGGTATCACTGACCACCTGTGGGGGACGCACCTCTGCTGTGCATGAGATAGGAACTGACCGCAGGAGAGGGGAAAGAGCCCTGGCCCCTGAGGGGGCCCACAGTTGGCTCTCCTCTAGCTACTTGACATGTTTGATAGAGGCCTGGGTTTAGCATGGAGAACACTGCCCATTAACAATCATGAAGCCTCAGCAGGCCAGCCTCGATGACATGTTATCTCCCCACATGGCCCCTGGACACACTTGATTAAAGGTATGCACTGTTGATGTTCCATTGAATGATTTTGGCACCACTGCTGAAAATCAATTGATCCTCAATGTATGGATTTATTTCTGGGCTTTCAATTCTATTCTGTTAATCAGCGGGTCTGTCTTTATGCCAGTACCACACTGTTTCTATCACTGTAGCTTTGCAGTATGTTTTGAAATTGGCAAACATGACACTTCCCACTTTGTTCTTCAGTCTTGTGTTGGCTATTTGGGATCCCTTCAGATTCCATATGAGTTTTAGGCTGTGTTTTTCTATTACCTTCATAGCGTTGGCTGGAGGGATGTGATAACTCCAGAAGTTTGTTGCAGAATCCCAGACCTTGGGATGTTCTCACCAGGGTCTTTGTGTTCAAGGTTCGACACAGTGTGGGGTGGTGGGAGATGGGAACTTGGAGGCTGAAGCCAGAGTCTGCTGACTGGAACCTTTAGCTGAGGTCCTTATCCATGGCAAGAGAGCAGCAGCCTCATCTCAAGATGGTTTAGAGGATGAAATGGGGGTGTGCACAAAGAGTTGAGAACCGGTTCGTGGGTGTGCGGGTGTGGGGATGGCCCGGGGGCCGGAGCTGCAGTTTGTCTTCCTTCTCCCACCGGCAGAGGTGAAGAGAGGTGTTTTGTCCTGGGGCCACCAGGCCTATCCGTGGAGGAGCAGGGATCCACATGGAGCCTGTGCCCTGTCTTAGTCTATTTGGTGTTGCTATAAAGGAAAACCAAGGCTGAGTAATTCATAAAGAAAAGAGGTTTATGGCCAGGTGTGGTGGCTCACACCCATAATCCCAGCACTTTGGGAGGCCAAGGCTGGTGGATCACAAAATCAGGAGATCGAGACCAGCCTGGCCAATATGGTGAAACTCTGTCTCTACTAAAAAATACAAAAATTAGCTGGCATGGTGGTGGGCACCTGTAGTCCCAGCTACTCAGGAGGCTGAGGCAGGAGAATAGCTGGACCCTGGGAGACAGAGGTTGCAGTGAGCTGAGGGGCATCTTCTTCTGGGGAGGCCTCAGGGGCTTTTACTCATAGTGGAAGGTGAAGAGGGAGCAAGGGAGGGAGAGGAAGGAGGTGCCAGGCTCTTTTCTAACAACCAGATTTCAAAGGAACTAAGAGTGAGAGCTGGTTAATTCTATGGAGAAGGAAGCAAGCCATTCATGAGGGATCCACCCCCATGACCCAGAGGCTTTGCACCAGAGCCCACCTGCAACACTGGGGCTCACATTTCAACGTGAGATTTGGAGGGTCAAACATCCAAACCGTTTTCAGCCTGTACACCGAGCTGCACTCACCGCCTGTCACCCCGCGTGGGCCACTGTCCCTCTGCCTTGGCTTCCTGTCTGTTGGATGGACATGAGGCCTGCCTTGTCTCCCTGAAGGCTTCTGGGAGCATCTGCTTGGGACCGTGCTTTGGAAGCACAGGAAAGTCTACAGGGGCCCCAAGGCCACCCCAGGACACAGGCTTAAGGACATCTTGAGGGCAACCAGGAGAAAGCAGAGGAGGCCTCGTGGTCCCCTGACACTTCCTCTGTGTGACCACGTGCAGAGGGAGCAATAGGGTTTGGATTGTGTCCCGCCAACTCTCCTGCTTGTTCGTTTGCTTTTTGAAATGAAATCTCGTTCTTACCCCAGGCTGGAGTGCAGTGGTGCGATCTTGCACTGCAACTTCCGCCTCCCGAGTTCAAGCGATTCTCCTGGCTTAGCCTCCTGAGTAGCTGGGACTACAGGTGTGCGCCACCGTGCCCGGCTAATTTTTTGTATTTTTAGCAGAGACGGGGTTCACCGTGTTAGCCAGAATGGTGTCGATCTCCTGACCTTGTGGTCCACTCTCCTCGGCCTCCCAAAGTGCTGGGATTACAGGCATGAACCACCCCCTGCCCCGGCCCCAAGTTGATTTTCTTCAAGAGGAGTCTGGCAGGGTAGCTGGAACAAGGCAGCCTTGTTACCACCATGAGAACGGGGAAGCAGAGCTGGGAATTGGGGGCGGGACCTTCGGTACTGAGAGTGACCACTGCCTGGGGCAGACCATGACGTTTCCAGGGGCCGCTGGTCAGGGGTGTTCATTGCCCAGTGGTTACTCAGGGCACTTGGTACTCCAGGGAGGCAGCCACTCCCAGGAACCCCACAAACAACAAAAACTCCCCCCACCCCAAACAGAACAAGCACCAGGGCCGGAGGCCTTGCATTGGAATGGGGTAGGAGACAAATCCTCCTATTTATCTTCATACAGAGGCGAAGTCTTAGCTCTCAGTGACTTGGGAGAGAAGCTGGTCTGAATTGTTGAGGTCATAAGTGGCAGAAACACAGCTGCGTTATTTTAAGCAAAAAACGTTTTGGCTTAGGTCACTGTATTCAGCTCCCAGGGCTCTTGTGCTGACACTAAACGTTGGGCAGCTCTTTGGGAGGCTGAAGCAGGCGGATCACTTGAGGTCAGGAGTTCGAGACCAGCCTGGTCAACATGGTGAAACCCCATCTCTACTAAAAATATAAAAATTAGCCAGGTGTGGTGGCGTGGACCTGTAATCCCAGCTACCTAGGAGGCTGAGGCAGGAGAATTGCTTGAACCTGCGAGGGGGAGGTTGCAGTGAGCTGAATTCACACTACTGTACTCTAGCCCAGGTGACTGAGCTAGACTCCATCTAAAAACCAGGAGAAATGGATTCACAGTTCTGGAGGCCAGGAGCTTCTAGGGGCTAGCACTCCAACATATGTTTTTGGGGAAAGAGGGGCATAATTCCTGTAGAAGAGCCTGTAATCTCAGGGAGCTCTTACCCAGATATTGGTTGTTGGTGTAACTTTCTGCTTGTGTGTGTGTTTTGGTGGATATGGGGGACCGGCCTTATATCCCTTTAGCATCTCAGGGGTGGGGGTACCTCCCCTCCCACTCCCCTGCTCAGCCCCAGGAAAGAACGATCGTGGGGTTGGGTGGTGTGGGAACCCTCGGCCCCGTCTCCAGCCATCAGTGAGGTGCACTTGGCCACTCCCCACAGAGCCAGTGGGCGCGGTGGGGCAGCTTTGCAGCTGGAGAGGAGGGGCTTCAGGCAGGCAGAACAGATGCACAGGTACAGAGGAACTGTGTAGAATGTGGCGCCGAGCTTCCCGGAGAGCCTGTGGGAGAGGCGAGACTGAAGGCTTCTCCATGCTTTTCCACTGGGGCCTGAAAGCTTGGTGCAGAATGAGACTGAAGGTACTTGTCTCGTTGAGCATGTCATTCAGGTTTGCTGTGTCTCTGACGTGATTCCAGGCATTAATTATTTGGAGAGCACCCATGACCACATGGACGCATCTTTTTGGGGCCCATGAACCGTCTGAGCGTAATAGTTTTGCTGACCTTGTTTTTTTTGAGACGGAGTCCCACTCTGTTGCCCATGCTGGAGTACAGTGGCCCGGGTTTCAGTGATTCTCCTGCCTCAGCCTCCTAAGTAGCTGGGATTACAGGTGTGCACCACCACACCTGGCTAATTTTTGAATTTTTAGTAGAGACAGGATTTCACCATGTTGGCCATGCTGGTCTTGAACTACTGACCTCAGGTGATCTGTCCGTCTTGGCCTCCTAACGTGCTGGGATTACAGATGTGAGCCACTGCACCCGACCTATTTTGCTCCATTCTGCAGAGGAGGGAATAAAAGCATGGAGTCTTCCCAGCCATACAGTCTCGGATCTGGGCTGCAGGTCCAGGCTTTCTGGTTCCAGGGCTGGTGCTCCCTGTCCTGTACTGCTTCCCCTGCACAATGAGACAAAAGTCAGTCTCATTTTACAGATGGGGAAACTGAGGCCTTGAGACGGGGTGAGAAGCCAGGTCTCTGGCTGAGTGCACCTCTCACTGAAGACATCCCTGGGTGGAAGGCTTCTGCGAGCTGCAGCGTGCGCTGGTGTCAGAACGAACAATACCCATCGTGCACGGGATAGGCAATCCGCAAAGCTAGGGACCCGTTTTCTCCTCTCCGCCCCCTTTCTCATTTCACATCCTACACAGAAATTGGAGATCTGTTTCTCAAGTTTAGCTCCTGTCTGATTAAATTTGGACTTGCTCCACTCTTCTTAACGGGCATAAAAATATCTGCCAAGTGAAAATGTGTGCAGAGGAGGCGCCAAGTGCAGGCTGCAGCCCGAGGTCGATCAGATGCCTCCAGCGATCAAGGGCCCGCCGAGGAAGCGCCCCGCCACCAGCGCAGCCCTATCGATTGGTTTTTATTTTCCTCCGTTGTCGGAGTGCTCCAATTTGAAGCACTGCTTCTGAGCGTGTTGCAAGCAACTCCAGGGGCTACAACAGCCCTGGAGATGCCAGGTGGAAATCAAACTTAAATTGGTGCTTTCTTCCCATTAAAGCGGAGACCTCTGCCCGGGAATGGGGCGTTTGTGGGGCTCAGCCAACCGGGACAAGGAGTATGTGGGTTTTATTGCCAAAGCAGTCCCGGCCTCGGCCTCAGCCTCTGTGTGGCTCTGGTGGGGAGTGTGTCTTAATGTCGCACCATGAATAAACCCCGTGCCTACTTGAGTTTGGGGTTTCTGTTTTACCTACACTTCTATATCGTGGGCACCGGAGGCCGTGGAAATGTGGCTGCACCTGAACTCGCTGGCACTTAGCGGCTTCTGGTGACACAGTCTAGGGAGGGTTGTCCCAGCTGTACTTAGTTCCATCAGATGCACGGGCCTCATCTCCCAGCGCCTAATCAGGAGGGTGGAGTCTTGTTGGCTGCTCTCTCCTCAGGCTGCCGCTGCCCTTACACTTGTTCAGATACATGGCTATCTCATGGTGCAAATGCCTTCCTCTGTTTTCAGTGGTTATCTACAGCAAGGCCTGGCAAACTTACTGCGGAGGGCCAGATAGGAAATGTTCGCGTCTTTGTGGGACATACAATCTATGTTGCAGTTATTCAACTCTGCTGGCATAGCACGCACGAGGCCATAGAAAGTACTTACACGGGCCGGGTGCAGTGGCTCATGCCTGTAATCCCAGCACTTTGGGAGGCCGAGGTGGGTGGATCACTTGAGGTCAGAAGTTCGAGACCAGCCTGGCCGACATGGTGGAACCCCGTCTCTACTAAAAATACAAAAATTAGCTGGGTGTGGTGGCGGGTACCTAGAGTCCCAGCTACTTGGGAGGCTGAGGCAGGAGAATTGCTTAAACCC
>NW_022437063.1:1360012-1412705 GCF_009761245.1 Sapajus apella
GGGGCTGATGGCAACACCTCCCTTATCTGCCTCGCAATATTATTTGAGGAATTAAATGCAATAACCCGGGAGAAAGTCCTGGTATGAAGTCAGGGCCACAGCCCGTCACCAGGGGCTTGAAGGAGGAGAAGGGGGTGTGTATTTCTGCCTGTACCACAGGGGCACCCCTTTCAGGCACTGGGCGCCTGGCTCCTGCTGTCTCATTTCCTCAGAGAGTCCTGGGCGGCCTGAGACTCCCTCACTGCTGTAGGCTTCAGAGCAGCATCTGTGCTGAGTAATATCCACGTGGGGGAGAAGCGGAGATCTCCTATGACAGTGTAGCTAGGCAGCCGTCAAAATCCTACCGCCAGCTTGTGGAAAAGGTCTTATTTGACAGGTGTCATGCCCCACAAGGCCTGTGCTCCGCAGCTGCACATTCCTAGCTGCAAAATATCAATAATTCTTACAGAGGGAGAGGGGGAGCCTTGCAGAGCTGTTGTGTCACCCCATCTGTTTGTAGGTGCTGGGGGGACTGATAATGAGGTGGGGACCGTTCTGGCCACGCTGCTGCTGTAGGTAGCCTGTGACTCTGTGGCTGGCACCTGGCTGGCCTCCATAAAGCCCTTCAGTCCCAGCTCTGACTGTGTCTCCGTGGAGAGACAAGCAGGCGATGTGCCGGGTGGTCAAGGCTGTGCTGGTGACCCACTTAGCAACAGCAGGAAAAGGAAGGGGATAACCACCCCATCCTTTCTTGATGGAGGGAGCCCTTCGTATTGTCGGCACTGCACATAATCAGTGAGGCTAATGTCAGGAAGCACGTGGTTTGTGTGAATCAGGGGAGAGGATTGTGCAGAAGTCAGAGAAGGGACCATGGAAAGAAACTGAGTGAAGGACTCTGTGAGGGGTTTACGTTCACTGAAAATATGTGACAGTTTCAGAAAGCAGCATTGGAGAGACATATATACTGGCTAAGTGGTACCTTCTTTGCCTACCTGAGCCTCAGAGGATATCTTTGCTCTTTTTTATCGTCTTTGAAAATCTATTAAAGCTTCTGTTGTGTAATGAGGGCAAGTGGGATTGTGACATTGGATTCCAGCAAATCTGTAAAAGGAAAAGACATTCTATATGGTGAAGGCAGAAGACGCTGTAGAAAGAGAATCGACTTTCTCAGCATGCAGGCAAAAACCGAGGGGAAGCCAGTGAGTTTCACTAGAGATCCCTCAGGCCCATTTACGTAATCTCAGTAAATATGTATCACCATCTGCCTTTGAGAGGTGGGGTTTAGTATTTGCATAGTTGAGGGAAACTGAGCTCCAGGCACATTGAACTACTTGCCCAAGGTTGCTTTTGTTCTTTTTTGAAACAGAGTCTCACTCTGTCGACAGCCTGGAGTGCAGTGGTGCAATCTCTTCTCACTGCAGTCTCCGCCTCTCAGGTTCGAGCAATTCTGCCTCAGCCTCCTGAGTAGCTGGGATTACAGGCACCTGCCACCATGTCCAGCTAATTTTTTGTATTTTTAGTAGATGGGGTTTCACTATGTTGGCCAGGCTGGTCTTGAACTGCTGACCTCATGATCCACCTGCCTCGGCCTCCCAAAGTGCTGGGATTACAGGCGTGAGCCACCATGCCCGGCCCCAGGGTTTTACAGCTGCGTTAGTTCAAGTGGACAAGAGGGCTGGGGCCATGCATCAAGAGCTAACAATGGTTTCACAGGATCTTCTGTTCCTCTCATCATTGTCAAACCCTGGTGGGTGATGCCCTGGTTAAATTGGCCACGGGGAGCGATGTGGTTGAGGAGCAGGCACTGTGGCAAAACTGTGCCTGGTGTTACAGACACACCTAAAGGGTCCTGGTCTCCTGCTCTTGGGATTGACACCTTATTTGGAAAAAGGATCTTTGCGGATATGCTTGGGATGAGGTCCTCCTGAAGTAGGGGGGGCCCCTAATTCAATATGACTGGAGCCCTTACGGGGAGGGGAGGCAAGACAAAGAGACAGACGCGGGAGGCAGAGACTCCACAGAGACTGGAGGGATGCAGCCACAAGCCAAGGAGACCCGAGGACTGACGGCCACCACCAGAAACTGGGACGAGGCCAGGACGGAGCCTCCCCTGGAGCCTTCAGTGAGAGCACGGCCCTGCCGACGCCTGGATCTCATACTTCTGGGCTCTGGACTTGGGAGAGAATCGATGTGTTGTTTTAAGCTGCCGGTTTGTGGGACTTTGTTACGGCGGCCACGGGACGCGAATACAGCCACCAGCTGGCCTTTGATCCTCTAATTGCCTCCACAGTTCTCCTGGCAGTAAGGGTTGTGAGTGAAACTTGAAGGTCACAGTTGGAAATCAAGTTAAAAGAACAAAACTGAAGTGCAGCATGAGAGTTCGTCGCCCTGAGAGGCAGCGCGAATGGCAAATACGGGCAGGCAGGGCTGGATCTGCATAAATTGTGGCTCCAGAAGGAAAGGCCCGGCCTGCTCTCCTCACCTGATCCTGGGAATGCTGAAAATATTTGTGTGCCTGATATCACCCCAATGCTAACTTCCCACCCCTTGAAAATTTCAAAACATCGTGTTACAAACGTTCTTTGTTGAAAAACTGCGATCTCTTTCTGTAAAGATACGAAGGATATTTCAGGTCCCATGAGCCATCCTGCCTCTGTAGGAATGAATCAACTCTGCCATCAAAGCTTGAAAGCCTCCGTAGATGGTTCATAAACATAGCCGTGGCTTCGTCCCCGTGAAGCTATTTACAAAAGAAGGCGGTGGGCCGGGGCTGGTGGCTCATGCCTGTAATCCCAGCACTTTGGGACGCTGAGGCAGGTGGATTGCTTGGGCCCAGGAGTTCAAGACCAGCCTGAGCAACATGGCGAGGCCCTGTCTCTGCAACAAATACAAAAATTAGTCGGGTGTGGTGGTGCGTGCCTGTAGTCTCAGCTGCTTGCGAGGCTGAGGTGGGAAGATCTCTTGAGCTCAGGAGGTCGAGGCGACAGTGAACCGTGACTGTACCACCCCAGCCTGGCAGAATGGCAAGGACAAGGGCTGGGCCAGATTTGCTCACTGGCTGCAGTTTGCCAATCCCTGGTTTAAACCAACAATTTAAATAACACACACGCATGTTTGTACGATGTGACGCTTTCTGGAAGCTCTCAGCGATGCCCTTGTAAAGGGTTCTGCTGCTGCTCCCTATGGCTTTGTCAGTGCTGCCCTGAATGGGTGTTAGGGCACCGTGCGGGCAGCTTTCCCAAACCTGTGGAAACCCAGACCCTTTGTCTTCTGCACACAGTGACACAGCAGCCGTTAACAGACTTCACTGACCAAATGTGTGGGTTTTTCCTACTCCAAGTGGTGGATACCAGCTGGGTGTCCTGTAATTCAATTCAATTCAGTTCGTTCTGACTCTACCTACCTGGAGATGGCATCAGATCCCACAGGGTGAGGGCTCAGTCCCCCATGACTCTGAACAGGCAGGGTTCCCACTGCCCCATCTTTGGGTTCAATTATTTGCTAGGGTGTCTCACAGAACTCAGGGAAACATTTACTGATATTTCCTGGTTTATTAAAAAGGCTATTACAAAGGGTAGAGATGAAGAGACGCGAACGGTGAGGGGTAGGGGAAGGGGCGCGGAGCTTCCATGCCCTCTCCGGGCATGCCGCTTTCCAAAAACCAAGCGTCGGCTCTCCGGAAACTCCCTGAATCCTGCCCTCTTGGGCTTTTTACGGAGCCTTATTGGATAGGCATGATTGACAGCCATTTAGAAATGGGACTGGACAGAAAGGGTGTGATCTCACACTAACAGACTGAGTGGACTGCCTGCAGCCTTCCTTCCTCCAGCGTGCGGGGCAGGCCCCTCTCTGGAGTGAGGTCTCATTACTCACAATCTGATGAGAGTCCTGCCTTGGGCAGGCGAAAGGGGGGCAGGAGAAGGTTAGAGAGATTCCGTTTCCTGAGGCCTAAAGTGTCCCAACATCTTTTATTATTATTTTCATTTATTTATTTATTTATTTTTGAGGTGAAGTTTCACTCATGTTACCCAGGCTGGAGTGCAATGGCGCGATCTCGGCTCACCGCAACCTCCGCCTCCTGGGTTCAGGCGATTCTCCTGCCTCAGCCTCCTGAGTAGCTGGGATTACAGGCACACGCCACCATGCCCAGCTAATTTTTTGTATTTTTAGTAGAGACGGGGTTTCACCATGTTGACCAGGATGGTCTCGATCTCTTGACCTCGTGATCCACCCGCCTCGGCCTCCCAAAGTGCTGGGATTACAGGCTTGAGCCACCGCGCCCGGCCTCATTTATTTATTTTTATTTGTTTGTTTTTTTGAGATGGAGTTTCACTCTTGTCGCCTAGGCTGGAGTGCAATGGTGCGATCTTGGCTCACTGCAACCTCTGCCTCCCGGGTTCCAGCATTTCTTCTGCCTCAGCCTCATTAAGTAGCAGGGATTATAGGTATGTGCCATCATGCCTGGCTAATTTTGGTATTTTTAGTAGAGATGGGGTTTCACCATGTTGGTTAGGCTGGTCTTGAACCCAGGTGATCTGCCCGCCTCAGCCTCCCAAAGTGCTGGGATTACAGGCGTGAGCCACTGTGCCTGGTCCTATTATTATTGAGACAGGGCTGGAATGCAGTGATGCAATCTTGGCTCACTGCAGCCTCTACCTCTCTGGCTCAAGTGATCCTCCCACCTCAGCCTTCTGAGTAGCTGGCACTACAGGTGTGCACCAGAATGCTTGGCTAATTTTTAAATTCTTTTGTAAACACAAAGTCTTACATGTTGCCCAGGTTGATCTTGAACTCCTGGGCTCAGGGAATCCTCCTGCCTCAGCCTCCCAGAGTGCTCATATGACAGCATGAGCTCCTCAGCTAGAGGA
This sequence comes from Sapajus apella, assembly GCF_009761245.1. NCBI lineage: Eukaryota > Metazoa > Chordata > Mammalia > Primates > Cebidae > Sapajus > Sapajus apella. The sequence continues at coordinate 1,364,860 of NW_022437063.1, forward strand.
GTCAAACTCATGGAGACAGGAAGTGGAATGGCAGATGCCAGGGGCTGGGGGAGGGGGAACAGGGAGTTAGTGTTTCTGCCTTGCAAGAAGAGAAGAGTTTGGGGGATGACAGCGATGGTGGCACAGCGGTGAATGTCCTTAGTGCCACTGAACTATACGCTTTCAAAAAATGGTTAAAGTTGCTGGGCATGGTGGCTCATACCTGTAATCCCAGCATTGTGGGAGGCCGAGGTGGGCAGGTCACCTGAGGTCAGGAGTTTGAGACCAGCCTGGCCAACACGACAAAACCCCGTCTCTACTAAAACTATCAAAATTACCTGGGCGTGGTGGCATGCGCCTGTAATCCCAGCTGCTTGGGAGGCTGAGGCAGGAGAATTGCTTGAACCTAGGAGGCGGAGATTGCAGTGAGCCGAGATTGCGCCACTGCACTCTAGCCTGGCGCCTGGCGACAGAGCAAGACTGTCTCAAAAAAAGGAAAGAAAGAAAGAAAGAAAAGGTTAAAGTGAGAAACTTTGTGTTAAATGTACCTTCTACAATTAAAAGAATGAAAAAAAGTACCGGGAGATCTATTACTCATACAAAAGAGTGTACGTATGTATAGTTTACAGACTAATTTTAACGAAGTACCCAAGGTCCTGCTATCTAGCTTAAGAAATAACGTTGCCTGTCCCCCAAGCCATGTGTCCCATACCTCCGGCGCCCCTTCCTCCCCACCAGAGGTGACCAGTGCCGTCTTGAATGTTGTGCTTAGCATTTTGTATTAGTCAGGGTTCTCTGGACAAGCAGAACTGCTGGGAGATATGGATCTCTGTCTGTCTCCATCCATCTCTCTACATATACATTTGAAGAGATCGATGGTAAGGAGTTGGCTCATGTGGTTATGAGGCTGAGAAACCACAGGATCTTCAAGCTGGAGACCAGGAGGGCCGATGGTGTCAGCCCAAGTGTGGGAAGAGACCCACGTCCCAGCCGAGTGAATTCCCGGTGCCCTGCCTTTTGGCCTATTCGGGTCTCAAATGGATTGGCTGGGGCCACCCACACTGGGGAGGGCCATCTGTTGTGCCCATTCTACCGATTCTAATGCTAAGCTCATCGAGAAATACCCTCACAGGTACCCCAAGAACAAGGTTAGCCAAGTCCCAGATGGCTCCTCGCCCGGTCCAGCGGCTTGTCAGTGGACCTGGACCCACCTGCTTGTCTTTCCTTGTGTTTGGCAGGTGCATGCGCCCCCGTCCTTCACACTCTTCAGTTCTGCCAGACTTTGACCCTGATATGACGGGACCCCGCCGTGCGTGTTCTCCCACGCAGCAGCCCAGCTTTGGGGCACAGCCCCGGTTACTTGGGGCACCGTCGCCTCTGCTGTGTGGCCACATGGGAGCCCCCACCAGGAGCACCGTCCCCTTGTGACCTGGGAAGGGCGATTCCAGACCTGGGTTGCAGGTGGATTTCCTCCTGCTGAGTTTTAATTAAGAGGCAGGAGCAGGTGGGTGAAGGGCACACAGGCCGATGCAGGGTTGCCCAGGTTCAAATTCTGCCTGTTTCATTTTCTACCTGCTGAACCTCATTGGACAAGTTAATCTACCCCTCTGTGCCACAGGGTCTTTTTTTTTTTTTTTTTTTCTGTTTTGCCTCCCTTTGTTTTTGTTTTTGAGACAGGCTCTCCCTCTGTCACCCAGGCTGGAGTACAGTGGTGCAATCACGGCTCACTGAGTCTTGACCCTGTCGGCTTAAGTAGTCTACCTACCTCAGCCTCCTGACTAGCTGGGGTGGCAGGCACACACCACACCTGGCTAATTTTTTTTTTTTTTTTGAGTCAGAGTCTTGTTCTGTCGCCCAGGCTGGAGTACCGTGGCACGATCTCAGATCGTTGCAACCTCTGCCTCCCAGGTTCAAGCGATTTTCCTGCCTCAGCCTCTTGAGTAGCTGGGATTACAGGCACGTGCCACCCACCCAGCTAATTTTTGTACGTTTAGTAGAGACGGGGTTTCACCGTGTTGGCCAGGATGGTCTCGATCTCCTGAACTTGTGATCCACCTGCCTCAGCCTCCCAAAGTGCTGGGATTACAGGCATGAGCCACTATGCCAGGCCCCCTGGCTAATTTTTAAATTATTTGTTGAGACAGGGTTTCACTATGTTGCCCAGGCTGGTCTCAAACTCCTGGACTCAAGTGATTCTCCTGCCTCAGCCTCCCAAAGTGCTGGGATTGAGCGTGAGTCACCTCATCTGGCGTTTGTGCCCCAGTTTTCTCAATCAGACAATGACGCTAGCTCTCAGGTGAGGTGAGGGTGACTGTATGAGATGCCTGTAATTTGCACCTGCTCCGTGCCCAGCGAGTTAGAGGCTGGGGCCGAGCTGGGGGCTAGTGTTTTTGTTCCATGGTTTTCCTGCTGATAGTTTCTCTTTTTCTCTTTTTTTTTTTTTTTGTTGCTTGTCTCAACCTGACAGAAATGCTCAGCTTAGAAGCGTGTCGTTCCATTTGTGGGAAAATTAAACACATTTAAGAGTAAATTAAGGGACTTGTGATCGTTAACTAAATTATATTTTTTAAAAATGTAATGTACCAAGCAGCGCTAGGACATGCAGCACGCTCAGTAAATATTTGTTAGAATGAATGATAATTTTATGAGCCCATCAATTCATAGCTAATGGGATTATTTGGTTCTAGAACTAATGAAGTGACTGTAGAGCAATAACATCTTCTAAAAATAATCTCCGTGCTTGCCAAAAATCCAAAACTGGGGGAAGAGGCTCATGCTGGATCTCACCCAAGAGCGAGGCCCGAGCAGAACTGGACGCTGTGTCCCGGGATCTGTCTGAGGGGGCACCTGTGACTTGGCAGGGGTGGCTTTGAAGCCTGAGTTTGCCAGCACTCTGGGAGGACTGGGTCTCGGGGGAGGCCTGCCCTTGCTCAGCTCAGGAGACCAGTGGATACAACAGGATGCCCACCTGCATTTCATGGTTTATATCGTGCCCGATGTGTGGCAGCCCGGGGTCTCAGCGCTTGGCGCCTGTGGGACTGAGAGAGGAGTCAGTCTAGCACTGGACCCCTGCTTGGTGGGGGAGGGGAGTGGGAAAGGAGGGAGAGGGTAGAGAGGGGGCTGGAGCCCCAATCCCATAGCTTAGGTCCTGGGAAGCCCTGTGGGTTCATGCTTGCCTTGTGGGGAGGTTGGGCAGCTCAAGTGCGAACCAGGAGTCTCCCAGTGTGGCACGAGCTTTGCTGGAAGCCTGGGCTCTTCGAGAGGGGTGGGGCTTCATCCTCCTGCCTGCCTTTCTGTCTGGGGTGGGAAGGGACATAACTTCCCTGAACCTTGGTCGCCTCCCCTGTCCAGTGGAAGAAAGGAAGACACCTGCCTAACTGGGCTCTTGAAAATAATAAACGAGATAATACACAATCTGCATTAGTTTCCTAGGCCTGACATAGCAACAGGGTACCCCACACTGGCTGCTTTACCGCGCACAAGTTTATTCTCTCTCAGCTCTGGAGGCTGGAAGTTCAAGATCAAGGTGTCAGCAGGCCTTGCTCCGTCTGAAGGCTCCAGGGAGGAATCCTTCCTGCCTCTCCGGGCTCCTGGGGACGGTGGGCAGTCCTTGGCATATCTGGATTTGCCGCCACCTCACTCCCATCTGCCTCCGTAGTCACAGGCGTCGTCTCTGCAGGCCTCTCCGTGTCTTGCTGTGGTCTTCTTCTCTCTGCATGTCAGCGTCCACATTTCTCTCTCCCATATGGACACCAGCTGAGCCCACCCTGGTCCAGTATGACCTCATTCTAAGTTGAGTACATCTGCAAAGACCCTGGTTCCAAATAAGGCACATTCTCCGGGTCTAGGTGGACATGGATTTTATTTTATATTTTATTTTTTGAGATGGAGTCTCACTCTATATGCTAGGATGGAGTGCAATGGCATGATCTCCGCTCACTGCAACCTCCACCTCCCCAGTTTAAGTAATTCTCCTGCCTCAGCCTCCTGAGTAGCTGGGGTTGCAGGCACGCCCCACCACGCCCAGCTAATTTTTGTATTTTTAGTACAGATGGGGTTTCACCAAGTTGCCCAGGGTGGTCTCGAACTCCCGAGCTCAGGCAATTCACCCGTCTCAGCCTCCCAAAGTGTTGGGATTACAGGCGTGAGCCACCGCCATCGGACATGGATTTTGGATGGGACATCATTCAGCCCATGGTACCTGGTGCTCAGTTAGTGACTAAAACTTACGAGTTATGGTCACTTGTTATTACCTTCACAGATGAGGGTGTGGTGAGGGGAAACAGAAGCACGGTTGATTGTGTCTCCTCAGTTCTGCACCCACCGTGGTCCCCCCCCTGCTTTTTTTTGAGAGAGAGTCTTGCTCTTGTCACTCAGGCTGGAGTGCACTGGTGTGATCTGAGCTCATTGGCAACCTCCATCTCCCAGACTCAAGCGATTCTCTTTCCCACCACCATGCCTGGCTAATTTTTGTATTTTTAGCAGAGACAGGGTTTCACCATGTTGGCCAGGCTGGTCTTGAACTCCAGCCCTCAGGTGATCCTCCCTGAGGTGCTGGGATTATAGGTGTGAGCCACCGTGCCCAGCGCCGTGGCTGATTTTGAAGACTGTTCTAGGTCTTGATGGGAAATCGGAGGAGGACTTGTTCTTCTCTTTGGATTAAATAAAAGATGGTGAGGGCTGAGTTGGCACAGTGCCCACAGCTTACAAACTGCCAAGCCCTTTTAGGCTGACTTCTGCTGAATCATTTCATCCTGTTCCATTTGTCAGCCGTAAGGTAAGCAGCAGTTTTTCTGACATATATTCCTTTTGAATAAATGCTACTCGCTGTCAGCCTTGGGAGGTAGAAGGCACCGTGTGCTATCCCAAGCTCATTCTCAGGGGAGAAGAGATGACCACTGCCACAAAATGTGAGTGTTGGGGGTACATTCAGGTGTCACATACGTGGTGTTGTCTCAGCTTAATAAAAAAAAAGATGTCGGCCGGGCGCGGTGGCTCACACCTGTAATCCCAGCACTTTGGGAGGCTGAGGTGGGTGGATCATGAGGTCAGGAGTTCAAGACTAACTTGGCCAAAATGGTGAAACCTCGTCTCTACTAAAAATACACACACACACACACACACACACACACACACACACACACACACACACAAATTAGCTGGGCATGGTGGCACATGCCTGTAATCCTAGCTACTCAGGAGGTTCAGGTAGAGAATTGCTTAAACTCGGGAGGTGGAGGTTGCAGTGAGCCAAGATCACGCCACTGCGCTCCAGCCTGGGCGCCAGAGTGAGACTCCATCTCAAAAAACTAAAAACTAAAAATAAAAAAAAATTTAAAAAGATGTCGTACACCTTTTTCTATAAAAAGTCTCACTTAGCGTGTTTGACAGGCACAGATGTGTTATTAAACACTTGCAAAGCCTGCTGTCATTTGGTTTTCAACAGCATGCGTCATCTTTGGTGGAGTGTGTTAGCGCAGCGTCATGGGAGGGAGGTGAGAGGCACCCAGCCTGCAGTGTCTCCACCGTGATGCCTTCTCTGCTTGCTCTCAGGAGAAATCTTCTTTCCCTGTGTTCTAGGAAGGCAGAAAGGGCACTCAGAAATGTAGGGTGGTTCCTTGTGTCAGCATTTCATGGCTGAGACCAGGTGCAGTTGCTCACATCTGTCACCACCGCACTTTGCGAGGCTGAGGCGGGTGGATCACCTGAGGTCAGGAGTTTGAGACCAGCCTGGGCAACATGGCGAAACCCCGTCTCTACTAAAAATACAAAAATTAGCCGGGTATGGTGGCAAGTGGCTGTAATTCCAGCTACTTGGGAGGCTGAGGCAGGAGAATCACCTGAACCCAGGAGGTGGAGGTGGCAATGAGCTGAGATTGCACCACTGCACTCCAGCCTGGGCGACAGAAGGAGAGTTCTTCTCAAAAAAAAAAAAAAAAAAAAAAGAAAAAAGAAAAAGATTTTCATGGTTGATTGTTACAGGACCATCTATAGTTTCAAGATCTGAGGCGAGGGAACTATTTTTTTTTTTTAATTTTATTGCATTTTAGGTTTTGGGGTACATGTGAAGAACATGCAAGATTGTTGCATAGGCACACACGTGGCAGTGTGATCTGCTGCCCTCCTCCCCTTCACCCACATCTAGCACTTCTCCCCAGCTCCCCTCCCCCCGCTGTCCCTCCCCTATTTCCCCCCAACAGACCCCAGTGTGTGATGCTCCCCTCCCTGTGTCCATGTGTTCTCATTGTTCAACACCCGCCTATGAGTGAGAACATTCGGTGTTTGATCTTCTGTTCTTCTGTCAGTTTGCTGAGATTGATGGTTTCCAGGTTCATCCATGTCCCTACAAAGGACACAAACTCATCGTTTTTGATGGCTGCATAATATTCCATGGTGTATATGTGCCACATTTTCCCTGTCCAGTCTATCATCGATGGGCATGTGGGTTGGTTCCAGGTCTTTGCTATTGTAAACAGTGCTGCCATGAACATTCGTGTGCACGTGTCCTTATAGTAGAATGATTTACAATCCTTTGGATATATACCCAGTAACAGGATTGCTGGGTCAAATGGAATTTCTATTTCCAGGTCCTTGAGGAATTGCCACACTGTCTTCCACAATGGTTCAATTAATTTACACTCCCACCAGCAGTGTAAAAGTGGGGAACCATTTTCAATAGGAAACTTTTCAATGTGGGAGCAGCAGAAAGCGAGGTTGAGCCAGAAGAAATTGCTGGTGGGAGGATGGTGGAAGCCGGGAGCTTTGAGGTTCAAAAATCCTGGTGTGTTGAGTCGGGTGGTGAGGAAACCGGAGCTTAGGGTGAGTTACACCTGGTCGGACTTACCTGGGCAAATGTCATGCTGTAACCCAGCTACATTAGGTGTTAATATCTGGACAAAAGGTGGAATGCACCTGAGTTCTTTGAGCGTAGGCCAAGGAGACGTCTCATAGTTCGATGCTGCTCAAGAAGAGAAACAAGGCGGGTGCTGTGGCTCACACCTGTAATCCTAACACTTTCGGAGGCTGAGGTGGGTGGATTGTTTGAGGTCAGGAGTTCAAGACCAGCCTGCCCAACATGGTGAACCCTCATCTCTAATAAAAATACAAAAATTAATTGGGTGTGGTGATGGGCATCTGTAATCCCAGCCACTTGGGAGGCTGAGGAAGGAGAATTGCTTGAACCCAGGAGGCAGAGGTTGCGATGAGCTGAGATCGTGCCACTGCACTCCAGCCTGGCCAACAAGAGTGAAACTTTGTCTTAAAAAAAGAAAGGAACTAAGGGTAATGCTCGTGTTCCCTGGTTATTATAAAAAAGTTGGTGGACTAGGCGTGGTGCCTCACACCTGTAATCCCAGCACTTTGGGAGGCGGAGGTGGGTGGGTCATGAGGTCAAGAGTTCAAGACCAGCCTGGCCAATATGGTGAAACCCTGTCCCTACTAAGAATACAAAAATTACCTGAGTGTGGTGGCGGGTGCCTATAATCCCAGCTACTAGGGAGGCTGAGGTGGGAGAATTGCTTGAACCCGGGAGGAGGAGGTTGCCGTGAGCCGAGATTGTGCCACTGCACTCCAGCCTGGGGACAGAGCAAGACTCCATCTCAGAAAAAAAAAAAAAGAAGATGGTAACGGGGACAGGTGAGCTGCAGAGGAGGAGGCACACAAGGCGAGGCCTGGGAGGGCCCTGAGCACAGGAGCTTCCGTCGCCCTGGAGTTGAGGTGCACCACCCTGCTGGCCCCTGGATGTGTTCACCCATCTGGACGCTCTTCACACCCTGCAGTTCAGGGATTTTTATGGAGCCTTCACCACATTGGGTGTGTCTGGTTATTAGCGCAGTCTCCAGCTCCTCTCCCCTTTCTGGAGGGTGGGATGTGGGGGCGGGGTGTGGAGCTGAAAGCTCCAGGCTTCTAATCATGTCTGGGTCTTTCTGGTGCTCAGCCCCCACCCAACAGCCACGAAGAGTCTCCTCATTAGAATAAAATATCCTTTTATTTCCCTGGAAATTCCAAGGGATTAGGAGCTTTGTGTTAGGAACCAGGGTCAAAGACCAAATATTGGAACAAAAGGTTCTCTTGGCACCTGGAAATTACAAGGGTCTTAGGATCTGTGTGCCAGGGACTGGTGGCAGAGACCAATATGAATATTTTTTGTTTGTTTTTTTGAGATGGAGTCCCTGTCACCCAGGCTAGAGTGCAGTGGTATGATCTCAGCTTACTGCAGCCTCTGCCTCCCAGGTTCAAGTGATTCTCCTGAGCAACTGGGATTACAGGTGTGCACCATCATGCCCAGCTAATTTTTGTATTTTTAGTAGAGATGAGGTTTCACTATGTTGGCCAGGCTGGCCTCAAACTCCTGACCTCAGGTGATCCACCTGCCTCGGCCTCCCAAAGTACTGGGATTACAGGTGTGAGATATCGCACCTGGCTCAATATGAATATTTCTTATTACTTCACAAGCATCTGCCGTGTGTCCTCTGGTCCCCATCCTCAGCGTTGTGGTTAAGAGGGTGCCCGATAGGGAGGGTACCGGGGTAGTGGGGCTGGGGAGTGGTTTCCGGGTACACTGATCCCCAGGGTGTGTGTGGTTGTCCGGTTCACTCAGTCCTTGTGGCCTGCTCGGTCCTGGGGGTCCACAGTCACAGAGGGCACGGTCTGTGCTCCAGGGGGTGGGCAGCTGCTCCTGTACAGATGAGTTGGAAGGTGACTTCCTTCAGGGCATGTGAGGAGCTCTCAGTGACCAGGCCGGCTCGGAGCCTCAGTTTTGGCTGAGCTCATACGCTCTCTGTTGCCACATTCCATGTCACTTCCCAGGCCTCCCCTGCAGCCCATTCTCGGGGTCAGGTGTTCCGTGGACAGGGTGTGATGCCGCCTTTGATGTCAGAGGCCTGGGATCGCTTTCCTCCTCGGTCTGTGTGGGGTCAGTGGTGCTCTCACCCGTCTCATGCCCTGCCATGCAAAGGCAGAGGGTTGGTGTCGGGTGGTGCTGGGGACTAAGTGCAATAACCCACTGTGTTAAGACGCCCGGGGATCGCATGTGTGACGCCGGCCACGTCAGCCCAGTCTTCCTTCCTGCGGAGACCACTGGCCCTTGGTGCAGCCAGCCTGGTTTTAGTCACGCCAAAGCCCCGCTGTTTGGGAGGGTGGTGTTTGGAAGCGTGGCCGCAGGGCCTTGGATTCCTTTCTCTTCCCACATGTTTTGTGGAGAGGAGTAACACAGACATGGGCCGTGCCCAGGTGGAGGTGATGTTAGGAAAGCAGACAGGAGCTCAGAGCAGGGAATGTTTGTGGACTTGCGTCTGTGGAAGGGTCTGGCTGAGTTCCCCAGAGGCTGGGGTTAGTGTTCAAGTTCTGATGCTTCAGACCCGGAGGCCTTTGGAGGTCAAAGGACGTGACCTTGAAGAGGCGGTTCTCACTTGTGGGCCTAGGAGAGGTTATTGGCTTTAAAACATTACTTTACATAATTATAGGTGGTTCGTACCTATAATCCCAGCACTTTGGGAGGCAGAGGCTGGAGGATCGCTTGAGCCCAGGATTTGGAGACCAGCCTGGCCAACAAAGTGAGACCCCTGTCGCTACAAAACCAACAAACACGCAAAACCAGTTAGCTGGATTTGATGGCATGCACCTGCAGTCTCAGCTACTCAGGAGGCTCAGGTGGGAGGGTCACTTGAGCCCAGGAAGCTGAGGCTGCAATGAGCCGTGATTGCACTAATGCACTTCAGCCTGGGTGACAGAGTGAGACCGTGTCTCAAAACAGCAACAGCAAAACCATTAATCCAGATAGTTCTAGGATGAGGGGGCTCAGAGCTAGAGGGGCCTTTGCGGGTTCTTTCCATGGATGCCCAGGTTTGGTTGATTGTATGAAACTGAAGCAGGAGCGGTGAGGAAGAAACCTCCCAAACACCGAACTGAGGAAGGAAGTGGCTGAAGCCTCCTTCTCCGCGCTCCCCGACCTGCAGCTGCTCTCCCCTTTTATAGGCTTACAACACTAAAGGGGAGACTGAGGTGGAAGTATGTCATTGTCCATTTGCTGGACCTCCGACCTTACAATCTTTTGGCGTCATTGATTTGCTAATTCATATGCAGCATGAGCGGGGACCGGCAGAGGAGGGGCTTACAGAGACAAGACAGAAGCAACAAGCTTGTTTGTTGGCAGAGATGTTTCCAGGAGGGAGCCTGGCCCGTGGCGACGTGGGGGCGTGACCCAGTGCCGGGCTCCAGCTGTCGGGCTCAACATTCACCTGGAGCTCTTTCAAGGTTCACAGACAGCAGAGACGCTGGGAACTAAAGACGGAGTCATTTTCTCAGGTCTTCGGTATCTTATTTTATTTTTTTCCTTTTTCACCCTCCTTCCCATCTGGAAGAGGGGGAGGGACGAGGTGAAATAGAAGGAGGTAAGGGGGTCTCCCCTCTCAAAACCAAGAGGAAATGTACAGGGTTTTTGTGGACAAAGGAAAGTGTCATTTCTCTGGGTTTTGCTTTGAATGTCAGTGGGCGAGGCCCTCGGAGCTTATGTGGGGCCAGCCCAGGCTGTCCCGGGTTCCCCACCGAGACTCTGGAACCTGGGCTCTTTCTCCCACTGGGTTCCCAGTGCTCACTGACTAATTTTGGTGTTTTGTGGGGACCCTTTATCTATCTGCTTCGTCTTCCGCAGATGAATCAGGGGAAGTGGTGTCATCATCGTGGTGCTGAGGGCTGCTCCTGGGTGGGGGTTCTCAGAAAGATGATATTTTATTACCTTCTCCCTCATTTTATTTACTTTCTGTTTTTTTTAGAGGCTGGGTCTCTCCATGTTGCCCAGGCTGGTCTTGAACTACTGGGCTCAAGCGATCCTCCTGCCTCGGCCTCCCAAAGTGCTAGGATTACAGGTGTGACTTTTAAGAAGTGGTAGATTCCACTGTAGCCACCCACCCGGTACACAGCAGTCCTTTAATGACTTTTTCTCCCCTCTTCTCCCTCATCCTCCTCCTTTCTTCTTCTTTCTTTTTCCTCTTCTTTCTTCTTCTTCAACAGGGTCTCACTCTGTTGCCCAGGCTAGAGTGCAGTGGCATGACCATAGGCTCAGGTGATTCTCCTGCTTTGGCTTCCTGAGTAACTGGAACTGCAGGTGTGTGCCATTGTATCTGGCTTTGTTTTTAGAGGGACTGCGTCTCACTCTGTTGCCCAGGCTGGTCTCCAACTCCTGCTTGAAGTGGGCTCAGGCAGTCCGCCCGCCTCGGCCTCCCAAAGTGCTGGGATTACAGGTGTCGGCCACTGTGCCAGGCCGCCTTAATTGATTCTGAAAATGGCACATTAAGAGCTGGGTCTTGGCTGTGTTGCCCACATTGTGAAATCCCCTTGCCTGGAAGATAGGAGGCAATCGATGCATACGTGGTGAATGAATGAAATGTTGTTAGTTGCATTACATTGAAATGGCCTAAACCTGACTCTAGGATGTGACTACCAGGCTGCTGATTCCTTTATGATTTTTCAAGTGCATAGTTATTTTCCTTTTAAAAGCTAGTCACGTTTCCTTTCCTGAGTGACCCTATGTTACTTCTGCCTCCTCCCCTGAGCACCAGCCCCAGGCATCTTCTTGGCCAGCTTGGTGGATGGACACATGTCAGGAAGACCCTGCAGGTGCTCCAGGCAGGGGTTCTTGCCCCCACCATCCTTTGTGGGGGGTACTGGGCAGATGGAAAGGCCCTCTCTGTGGAGCGCTAGGCTGGTGAGGGCCTTCCTGGCTGTGCCCTCATGATGTCCTGACTTGGCTGTGGAGGCATCTCCTGGGCCACCAAGTGCCATTCGCTGTCCTGGCCTTGAATTCCTGTATCAGGTCTCCCAGCAGGAAAGCTTTTTTTTTCTTTTTTTTTTTTTTTTTGTGTAGAAAAAAAATTTTTTAAAAAGAGAGAAACAGGAGAAGGAGAGAGAAAGAAACAGCTAACTCACACTGAGTGAGAGAATCAAGAAAGATGGAATCCAGGAGAGGAAAGCAGCTTCCACACTGAGTGGAAGGCAATAGAGAGAGATGGAGTTTAGGAGGGGACGACAGGCTTCCACGAGAGAGTGATGTAGGGGACCCCAGAGGGAGAATCCAGGAGAGAGAAAGATGGCTTCCACGAAGGGGGTGTTAGTGGAAGGGGATGAAAACTGTTAAAACCAGTGTTGGGGACCACATCAGTGTTGGGGACCCTCATCAGCTTTGGGGATCCTCATTAGTGTTGGGGACTGCATCAGCATTGGGGACCACATCAGCGTTGGGGACCCTCATCAGCATTGGGGAACCTCATCAGCGTTGGGGAACCTCATCAGTGTTGGGGATCCTCATCAGTGTTGGGGATCCTCATCAGCGTTGGGGACTCTCATCAGTGTTGGGGATCCTCATCAGTGTTGGGGATCCTCATTAGTGTTGGGGACCTGCATTGGCATTGGGAACCACATCAGCATTGGGGACCCTCATCAGCGTTGAGGACCCTCATTGGCGTTGGGGACCCTCATCGGCGTTGGGGACCCTCATCGGCGTTGGGGACCCTCATGGGCGTTGGGAACCCGCATCGGTGTTGGGAACCCTCATTAGCATTGGGTGTCTCTCTTTGTTGCCACAAGCCCTGGTTTCTACTCTGGATGAAGCTTGGCTTGTGCCGAGTTCTATGGGAGTGGAGTGATGGGGGACAGGGGTGACCGGCAGGTTGAGAGCCCTTACTGCTGATCCTGGCCTCAAATGGGAGAGGTGCACTAGTGCCCCTGGGAGTGGGCCATGCCCCAGTCCACTGCCTGCCCCAGAGCCCCCGCCTGGAGCACCTGCTGGGTTGAGACAGGGGCCTCTAGTGAACCTCCTGGGGGCCTACCGTGGGCCTCATCGCTTCAGCAGACCTGGGAATTGTCAGTTCATCCAGCAATGCCTCCAGGAAGCCAGCCTCGGGAAGGAGCTTCCACGGGGAGTTGGGGGACTGGTAATTAGAATAAATAAAAGCTAATCGTGCTTCCTGGGTACCAGGCACCACTGAAATTCATGGAGTCCTACAGCAGCACTTGAGGTTGGTCATTGTTCTTAACCCCTTTTTACCTACCAGGGACCCAGACCAGACAGGGAGCCCACCTGCGTCACCTGGTGGGGAGGGGCTGGGCCTGGTGTTGAAGCCAGGAGAGGGTTCAGGCCCAGGAAGTGCGGAGCAAGCTGCCGGCCAAGCTGGGTGTCACGTGAGTCCTGTTCCTCCCCTCATTCCAGGACCCTCCTTTGGGGAAGTGAGCGCTCCCGAGAGCAACCTCCGTGTTGGGGCGGCCTCAGCTGGGCTTCTGGTTTCTGTGTTTGGCATTTGATTTCTGTTGTTGTGGAAACGGGGTGACAAGTGTACCTCATGTTGTAGCCAGCGCGTGGGAGGTGCAGCTGGGGCGGCGCGTGCCCACGGCGGTGCCACCTCTGGCTGGGGGTCAGGCGGAGACCCAGCCCCGTGCCAGCTTGCAGACCCCCGGTCACCTCTCCTGTCTCGGGGACCAGAGAGCAAAGGCGATGGGAGGCCAACATCTGTTGTTCAGTTTTTCTCTGAGCCACATGGGTCTTCAGGCACTCCAGGGGCCTGGGCGTGCTCTTCCTTCCTTCTTTGTGCGTGGGGGTTTCTCTGGGGAGCAGTTGCCCTGGCCCATCAGGCCGTTGGGAATCAAGACAGAAATAATGGTCTGTGGTCAGCAAGGCGTTATCTCTGGAAACACCCCGGTCCTCCTGTGGCCTGACCTTCTTGTGGCCTTCCTCAAAGCCTCCCCAAAGAGGCTTTCTCTTGAAGTGCAAGTCATGGTGGCACCCCTGCAAGGTCCCTATATGAACAGGGTGTGCATCCTGCCTGCCCTCCGACGCCCGCCAGCCGTGCTGGTCTGCAGAGCCACCGCCTGCCACCGCCAGACACAGCCTCCTCGCCAGTGAGTTTTGTTTGCTTTCTTACTGTTTTCAGCAGGAGCTAAGCCCAGGCCAGCCCCTCTTTTCTTTTCTGCTTTATGACAGAATTTTGTTTTGCAAGAATGGACCCTGGGTGGCTGCTTGACTTTTCCCAGGAAGGCGATGGGGACTTTTGGTGTTAGGAGGATGGGGACGGGGGTCCAGCTTGTCTCACCGCAGCGCCAGATGGATGAGGGTCTGACTTGTGGACTGAGGTCTCCAGCCCTCCGCTGGGACGAGTAGATCTTTAGGCCCAGAAGAATGTGATTTGGAACATTCTCAGGAACATGTCGTAATTAAGATTTTCTTTTTCATGGGGGTACATGATACTATGGGTCTCTCCCTTTTTTTTTTTTTGTTTGTTTGTTTGTTTTTTAGATGGAGTCTTGCTCTTTCGCTCTTGTTGCCCAGGCTGGAGTGCAGTGGCTCAATCTCGTCTCACTGTGACCTCCGCCTCCCAGGTTCAAGCAATCCTCCTGCGTCAGCCTCCCAAGTAGCTGGGATTACAGGCGCCTGCCGCCACGCCTGGTTAATTTTTGTAGTTTCAGTAGAGGCGGAGGTTCACTGTGTTGGCCAGGCTGGTCTTGAACTCCTGACCTCAGGTGAGCCACCCACCTCGGTCTCCCAGAATGCTGGGATTACAGGCGTGAGCCACCGTGCCCGGCCGTGGGCTTCTCTTTAGTGGTCTTCAGCTCTGTGTTTCCTGCTAAGCAGCCCATCATGGTGGCCAGTGTCTGGCTTTCCCCTGGTCACCGCTGGATAAGACATTCGGTCTGTCTTGTCTTTGGGAGGCAGAGTCAGTGAAGGTACTTTGCATTGGGCATGCCTGGGGGTGAGCCCAGCTCTGCTGTCAGTAGCACCCATTGTGACAGTCAGCCCCGCTGCCCCATGTTGGATTTTTCCTCCTGTAAAATGGGAGCAGCAGTTGAGCTGATGTGTCTTGGGCTTTCTGTGTCCCAGGGACTGTCCCAGCCTCTTAACTTGCTTTGCTTGGTGCTGTCCTCCTAAAAACTTTTCTTTTACAGTTGAGGAATCTGAAGCCCAGAGAGGTTAAGTAACCTGCCCAAGGTCACACAGCAGATGGGAATGGGAGTCAGGCGCGTACCCAACCACTTGGCACCCCTAGTCAGGGCTCTTAACCTCAGCTTGAAGGCTGTCTCCCTGGGCCCTGCTGAGGGACCCAGTAAGATGATGGTTATTCACATTCTCCTGTGTTTCTGATACCAGGCACATACCTGGTATATGCTCCTTCCCCTCTTTGGTGGAGTGAAGAATGTCTTTCTTTTATATATATGTGAGATATATATATAATTGCACTTTAGGTTCTGGGGTACATGAGCAGAACATGCAGGATTGTTGCATAGGTACATACATGGCAATGTGGTTTGCTGCCTCCATCCCCCATCCCCTATATCTGGCATTTCTCCCCATGTTATCCCTTCCCAACCTCCCTACCTCCCTCTGTCCCTCCCCTGTTCCCCCCACAACAGACCCCAGTGTGTGATGCTCCCTTGCCTGTGTCCATGTGTTCTCATTGTTCAACACCCACCTATGAGAACGTGCGGTGTTTAATTTTCTGTTCCTGTGTCAGTTTGCTGAGAATGATGGTTTCTAGATTCATCCATGTTCCTACAAAGGACACAAACTCATCATTTTTTATGGCTGCATAGTATTCCATGGTACATATGTGCCACATTTTCCTTGTCCAGTCTGTCATCTGTGGGCATTAGGGTTGGTTCCAGGTCTTTGCTCTTGTACAGTGCCACAGTGAACATGCGTGAGAATGCACATTTCTTTCTGAGCTCTGCCCGGTGTATCCTTAAGGAGAGGGACGCGTTGTCCAGGACGCAGATGAACAAGCTAGGAGCCGTTTCCTGGAGGAGCTCCCAGGCTGATTTTTGCCTTTCATCATCTTCTTTCTTTTTCGCAGGCTTTTTGTAGATGTGTGGGGATATTTCTAGAGGAGAAAGCAGGGGTGGAAGGAGGGGCGTAAGGAAATTGAATGCCGGGCAGCTCTTAGCTCACATTATCTGAGGCTCTTATCTGCTGTTATTGCAATAGACCTTGCACTAAAAGGCAAAAAGGCGATTGTGTCAGGCAGAGTGGCCCTTCCTGCGCAGCGCTGGGTGGGATGGGATCCATGGGGCTTGGCGGCTGGAGGGGCGCAGACCCTGCCTGCGCCTCCTGGGGCCTGTGCGGACTTTACTCACCTTGCTCTTTTTAACCAGGGTTCCAGATTCTCTTCACTCAGGTGTGTCAAATTTTAACCCTTGAGGCTAGATCCTTGCCAGGCTTATTCTAAGTCAGTGGTTCCTAGTCACAGGCTCCCTGCCCGAGACCCCAGACCAGGACCCTTCCTATGTTGGCCTGCTGGGGCAAGAATCACTGTGAAAGGGGTTCTCAAGCCCAGGATCACTCTAGTGATGTTTCCCAGAGAGCATCCCGGGGTCGCTGCAGGGTAGGTGGGGGTCAAATACTGAGTGCTCTGTCCCCTCCCCTTGGAGAATCTCACAGTACTTTAGCACAGTCAAGGCTCTGAGAAGTCCTGCAGGAAAAGACATCTGCTTAGCTTCCCTTAACCTTACGACTCCCCTGCTTCCCTGACCTTTGCTTGATTCATGTGAGACCTGTGAGCGTCTACACTGTGGGACTCACTTTGGGAGAGACTGATGGAGACCAAATGGGGTCCTGCTCATATGTTCACCCTTTTTCAGATTCTCTCAGGTTGCGTTGGGCTTCCTAAAATGTGAACGAATTTAAAAGCTGCACTCAATGTGTCTTCTCTGTCTGAAAGTATAGCCACCAATGAGAGGAGGAGGTCTGTTAAGTTTTCTTTTAGAAAAGGAGTCCCCAGGCTCTGAATCCTCGAGGACCTGATTGGGATCACCCCCTCCATGGCGGCCCCCCATCCTCCATTCCCCGTGACTTATAGATAACCTCCCAACCATTACTTTTTCTCCTAGAGGCCCTGACTGGAATCCCTGCCCTCTCCCAGTGAGTTTGTCACCTCTTTCCAAGCTTCATGTCCTGTGTTGCAGTTGAGGACCTGGAAGGCATGACTGGGCTCATTAGTGATGTGTGTTTATTTTGAATTCTTAACTGAGACAGGGAGGAGTCATATCCTAGCTCCCCGTTTTACTAGTGGTGGGACCCTGACTTTCCCAAGCTCTATCTTCCTTGTCGATAACATGGAGATAATCAGGGTAACCCATACCCCCGATCGCCGAGGACCCCTGCAGGCATCCATGCCCAGCCCAAAGCCAGGACCCAGGAAGGGAGACAGAGCTGAGTGGCCTCTTTTGTGTCTCTGCCAGTGGCTGGATTCTAATGCCCTCCTTCCCTCCCTCCTTCGCTCTCTACCAGTAGAATCCAAGATCATGAGAACGTTGGAAGGTCTCTCCAATGTCTGTGACTGCCCCATGTCTGTTGTTTTGTGGAAAGGACTTAGTAATTGAACAGAGTCAGTTGAAATGTGAATATCACACAGAGACCACCCCCTCCCAAACACCGTGTCCGCTGGGCTCTGGCCAGTGGCACCTCCTAGCAGCAGCTGTCCAGGCCACACAGGATGCTGGCCACATGCTTGGCTGGTCTGGCTGTCCCTGCCTGGTCCTGCTGTCACCGATATCTGGAGATTGCACCTGGCCAGAGCCCGGTGGCTTCCCTGCCTGCCACCCTCGGATGCTTCCTTGGGGAGGGAGGGTGCCCTGTTTCCATGGCAACCCTAGGGCCTCAGGCAAGCTGCTGAGCTTCTCACAGCCCTGGGAGCGAGGACCCAGGGTAGGCTGACCGTGGCCTGCAGGGCAGAGGCAGCAGAGAAGGACCCCCGCCAACCCTGAGGAGGAGAGGGGAATGGGGTGGGAAACATTCGGCCACACTCACTGCCCCTCCCCCTTGCCTCCCAGCTGCCCGTGGCTGCGGGAAGAAAGCTACCCAGGTGCCAAGGCAAGAGACTGAAGGCACAACCTGTCCCAGCATAATACGTAGCTGATTACTTAGATATAGCAATGACACCAAATATATTTACTGATTACTTAGTTATAGCAATGACACCAAATAGATGTAGCAGCAATCACATCATCAATTATATAATCAATCATTAAATCATTATTCTCTAGTGTTAATCTTTACTGTAGAGACATTCTTATCTTACGGTATAGACATAATCGGGTGAAAATATTATTGGGAGCTGAAGGGACATTGTGAGAAGTAACCAGGAGGCGAGAGAGAGAGCCTTGCAGTAGCGCCTGGGCCTGGGAAGGCGCCTGCTACTCAGCAGGCCATGAAGGGGAGTTTCCCTTTCACTGGGGGAGTTCAGGGTCTTGCTCTTGTCGCCCAGGCTGGAATACAATGGCAGGATCTTGGCTCACCGTTACCTCTGCCTTCTGGGTTCAAGTGATTCTCCTGCCTCAGCCTCCCAAGTAGCTAGGATGACAGGCATGTGCCACCATGCCTGGCTAATTTTGTATTTTTAGTGGAGACGGTTTCACCATGTTGGCCAGGCTGGTCTTGAACTCCTGATCTCAGGTGATCCACCTGCCTTGGTCTCCCAAAGTGTTGGGATAACAGGCATTAGCCACCACTCCTGGTCCCTTTGAGGTTTTAAAAGAGACACTGCATTAGAGAGAATGATAGAGCCCTGATATCCTGATTGATTTGTTCATGAATTCACAGAGCGTTCACGATTCCTGTGACATGTGTCCTCTCTGCCAGCCTGCTGGTATGCTCCTGGTGCTTGGTCCACCACAGACGGGTGTGCGTGGTCTGGAAGGCTGATGGCGCTGACATCTGGGCTGATATTTACTGTTTGTAGTGATTTGAATGCGTCCATGAGGAAGAGCTAGTGCACCGTGCTTGTATTTGAAGATTCCCAGGCTGCTTCCTGAGAACCTGGCAGGCCGGTACTTGGAGGGACGGTGGCAGGATCGAGAAGCCATCTGTGTCAGGCGTTCTTGGGGACAGAGAGGAGACACAGGCTTAAGGAGCGGTCAGGCTTGTGGGACACAGCTGTGTCTGAAAAGGTTAGGCAATTAGCACCTCCCCAGGCTGAGGAGAACAGCGGGTGAGGGAGTCTGACTCCCCACTCAGCCCCCCAGCCAGTGGCCGCTGTGCTAAGCCATTCCGAAAAGCCCCCAGTGGAGAACTGACTTCAGGTCTTGCTGACTGTGAGGCCATCCGGTTGTTTTTGTACATTAAAAACAATACCTTGCACTTTGGGAGGTTGAGGCAGGTGGATCAATTGAAGTCAGAAGTTCGAGACCAGCCTGGCCAACATGGTGAAACCTGTCTCTACTAAAGATACAAAAATTAGCTGAGTGTGGTGGTGAGCATCTGTAATCCCAGCTACTCGGGAGGCTGAGGCAGGAGGGTCGCCTGAACCCAGGATGTGGCAGTTGAAGTGAGCCAAGATTACGCCATTGCATTCCAGCCTGGGGGACGGAGCGAGATTCCTTCTCAAAACCACCCCCCGCCAAAACAAAAAAACTATTGTTTTATATTTGCTAATAAGGAGCCAACCTCCTCGGACCTTGGTGTCACAGGAGAGTGGGCTGCGGCAGCCCTGGGGACAATGGTGTTTTTATCCACGGTGTTGGTCAGATGGGTCCTCTGTGCGCGTTTAATGTTCATTTTGCTTGTGTGAGCAAAGCCATGTCAGTTTCAGTAACCCTTGTACCATGGGGCACCCGCCGTGGGGCAGGGATTGGTAAAACGGGTGCAAAGAATGTTCTAGTCCACATCTTCTGAAATGATGTGGACTTGCTGGGACTGTCTTGAAGCTGTCAGTTTCTTAGGGCTGCTGTGACAAAATGCCATAAATCCAGTGGCTTAAAGCAACAGAAGTCTATTCTTTTACAGTTCTGGAGGTCAGGAGTCCTAACACCAAGGTGGGGCACAGTCGGTTCTTTCCGGAGCCTCCAGGGGGGAATCCTGTCCATGCCTTTCCCAGCTTGCAGAGGCACCTGTGTTAGTGTGTGGCCTCTTCCTCTGTCTGCAGAGCCATCCACGTAGCATCTCCCAATCTTTCTCTGCCTCCCTTGCCATACCTCCTCTGGCTCTGGCCCTCCTGCCTCCTCTTCTGAGTGCCCTCTCAGTCCTGTTGGGTCCCTTGCATAATCCAGGCTAATCTGCCATCCCAATCTCCCTTACCTAACACATCTGCAAAGTCCCCCTCTTGCCACGTAAAGGCACAGGTTCCTGGGACTGGATGTGGACATCTTTGCAGGGATCATGATCCAGCCTTGTTCGAAGAGGCGGTGACAGATGGAGTAGAATGTGAGTCCTTTGAGTTTTTGAAAGAGACACAGCAGTGGAGAGAAGGGTGGAGTCCTGAAACCCTGATTCATTCATTCATTCATTCATTCATTCATTCATGAATTCACTGAGTGTTCACGGAGCACCTGCTTTGGTCCAGACATCATGTCGGGAGTGGGGGAGACAGCAGGCCAGGCATCTGTCCTTTCAGAGCACTGTGGACACAAATCCTGCAGCACAGATGTGCCTGGGACCGATGGTGCCTTGAAAGGAGAGGAGTGGGAATGTGTATATGGTGGGGAGCCAGACTTGCTTCGTGGGGTCAGGGAGGGACTCTCCACCTGCCGTCATCCCTCCGTCCCTACTTTGGGGCTGTTCCTCTAAAGTCACTGTCTCCAGCAGGGGTGTGGGGACCCCCATGGGCCGTGAAGCTCTTTCCCCTTTGCTGCTGTGGATGTGGCATCCGTTCCAGATGGGTAGAGCTGTCTGTGCCCAGTGGGGCCCAAGGCAGTGCCATGGTGGCTCTTTGAGTATCTATCTCAGGTGGGAACTGAGCTGCCAGCACCAGAGGCCAATGGCTTCAAGCAGTCCCCAAAGCCACCTGCTTTTGGAAGGGGCCTGTCTCAGAAGCAGGCCTGGTCCTCCTGCTGCAGGAAGCATCTGAGGCCGGTCTGTGTCGCTTCTGCATGGGACACAGCCGCTAGGGGGCGCCGTCCTTCTGGCCTTTCCCGTGTCCCCGCCTGGTTGTGTTTCTATGGCAGGTGCACAGTGGAGCATTTTTTTTTTTTTCCCTAATGACTTAATGATTTAATCTTCTTATTTTCTCAGCAGAGCAGAGCTTTGGACTTTCCTGGATACAGTGGGACGTTACCAGTAAGATTAATTAATACGAGTTTCACAACTCGGAACCAGCGCCGTGCTTCCCCAGGCTCAGCCTTGCACGGCCGTGGCTGCTCTCCTTTGTGAGGCGCATTCTCTAGGAGCCTGGCTGCCTCCGGGACTGTCTGCTGCTGGAAGTGAGCAGCGGGCTTCGTTGTCCCCCGCCTCGGTGGGGCTCGCTGTGCAGCTTGCCGGCAAATGGCTGGGCTTGAAGGGGTGGTGGCGGGGACACACGCCAGGGGAAAGGTCGGCATCCTCTTCTGAGAATTATTTCTTTTGGGTTTCACACCCCGCCCCCACTTTCTGCTGCCTTGAGGCTCTTTCCTCCTTATTATTAACTGATGACAGATTTCATGACCAGCGACTGAAATCACTTGGAAGTACCCACTGAAAGCCAGTGTGATGGATTGGCAGACATGTGACAGACGCACCCTCTGAAAATCACAGAGGCAGAGGCTCAAGTCGAAGGACTTGGCAAGGGATTACGGTGACAGTGGTCAGGAGGCAGCAGCTGTGGGCACTGGAGCTGAGGGCCAGGGGCTGAGAAAATGGGGGGCAAACTGGGTAGTTCTTTTGGGGTGCAGGGGAGGCTGGCTTTGGGGATGTGTGTCCTGCTGTTCACCGCAAGGTGGGGGCATTGGGCAGTGGGTTCCCGTGCTCCTGAAGGGTGGCCATTGAAGGGAGGAATTGAAGAAGTTGACCGGGAGCGGTGGTTCATGCTTGTAGCCCCAGCACTTTGGGAGGCTGAGGCAGGTGGATCCCTTGAAGTCAGGAGTTCGAGACCAGCCAGGCCAACATGGTGAAACCCCATGTCTACTAAAAATACAAAAATTAGCCAGGTGTGGTGGCGCATGCCTGTAATCCCAGCTACTAGGGAGGATGAGGCAGGACAGTCGCTTGAACCCGGGAGGCGGAGGTTGCAGTGAGCCAAGATTGTGCCACTGCGCTCCAGCGTAGGCAACAGAGCAAGACTCCGTCTGAAAGAAAAGAAGCTGACCCACGCAATCAGATTGACACTTGTTTCTAAAGCATGTGTCCTTTGTAGATGAGATGGCCACCAGCCCCTCCGCGGCCTGGTTTCTCGCCCGGGGGGTGGTTAGCTGGTAAACCTGATATTTTGCTGTGCACCTAGAAGTCCGTTTTCCTATTTCCTATTCGATTCATTTTTCTGATCACTCCAGGGACAAAGGGGAAGAAAAGACCATGTTTCTGGGCTGAGGAAATCACCTGTTTAACATGGGCTTCGGCGCTTTTTTGGATTTCTACTTAAACAATATTTTGTATCGGAGAGATGGTGGCAGGAGAAGCCATCTTTGTCAGATGTTCTTGGGGACAAAGAGGAGACACAGAGACTCAAGGAGGGCGAGGCTTGTGGGACACAGGTGTGTCCAAGAAGCTCAAGCAATGAACACATCTCTGGTGACTTCCTGTGAGCCCATTAAGTCACCAGGCCGAGGAGGACAGAGGTGGTGGGTCTGGCCCCCTCACACAGCCCTCAAGCCAGTGGCTGCTGTGCTAAGTCATTCTGAGAAGCCACCTGTGGAGAAGTGACTTCAGGTATAAGGCATGGTGCCCCGAGCCTAGCGCTAAGGTCCCCAGGAGGCAGCCTGATGGCCTGAGCTAGGCCTGCGCTGCTTCCTGCCCTCTGCCATGCCACTGCATTCCAGTGTCAGTCCAGTCCCTAGGGGGTCGCTTCTGAGCCCCTGCAGGCCCCACGGCTTCCACCCCCTGGGTGGCCTGTTGCTGGCGTGGTTTTCCTGGTTCTGCCCCTGGCTCACTGCCGTTGGACTTCGGGAGCCCTTTGCACTTGCTGGGATTGGCACCGGGGGCGGGGTCGGGCTATGCCGCCCACACTGTCCCGCAGTCACCTGATGTTTATGTGGAGTTGGATTCTGTTTTATAACAGTTCAGCCTAATTATTGTCGGTTTTAAATTCCCAGGGACCGTATACATGCGTTTGTGGTGATGTCTGAGCTGTCAGTTCAGGGTCATCGAGATCCCATCCTGCCTGGTTTGTGGCAAGGTGGGTGTTTCATGTCTAGATTCTCAGACAGTTGCTGACCTGGGGGCACGTGGCCCCCAACATGGCCGAGCCGGGGCTTAATGGGGCTACCCTGCAGCTCCACACTGGCAGACAACTGAATCTCTCGGGACTCAGCTGGATTTGGGCCAGCCCTTGTTGAGTGGAGTGGATGACCCTGAATAATGCCACACTGCTCCCTGGAACCCAGCACAGGTGCTGATGACGGGGACAAGGAGTAAGAAAAATTAGCCAGGTGCTTACCAGTTAATGACTTCTCAGTGCCCACCACCTTATTAAGTTCACTGTCATGACCGCCTTCTGATCAGGGCCAGCTACGGACCCTCTGCTGAAAAGACTGTAAAGGATCTCAGGAGTTGAAGTGCGTGGCTGAGGTCATGTGGCCTTCCTGCCAGGAACCTCCAAAGCCTCCATCCTCTCTGATCTTCTGTCTGGACCAGGGCTGGCCCTGGGCTGGGGGATTTGGAGGGGGAGCAGGTGGCTTCTGGAAGGGGCGTGGAAGAGGGGATGTTTGTGGTGGACCTTGAAAGTGCAGAGCGTTGGGTCCCCTTGGAGAGGTTGTGGGATGTGGTGCTCGGGAGCGGGGCACAGCGTGAGCAAAGGCATGGTGGTCCCTAGCTGTTCAGGGGAAGGCAGGAGGCAGGGTTACGCTGGAAGGAGCAGAAGAAGGTGCCAGGAAGGTCAACCAGGCCGGGTGGCAGACAGCTGTGTGCTGGGGGTGAATTCTTGAGACGCCGTGGGGTGGGCTTGGAGAGGGCAGAGGCCAGGAGCCCTGAGACTTGAGACCCGGCGGAAGCTGGCGCAGATGCCCTGGCTGTCATAGGTCCAGCCCCCGTCGTGGCCTCCGAGGGTTCCGCCTGACGCATCTGGAGGGGGTAATTGAAGAAGCTGACCCATGTGGCTTTCAGTCTGAAAAACCAATCAGATCGTCACTTTGTCCCTAAGGCATGTGTCGTCCTCTACAGATGAGAAGCCCACCGGTGCCTCTGTGCCCCGGTTTCTCTCCCGGGTGGGTCAGCTGGTAATGCTGACATTTTACTGGGCACCTAGAAGTCTTTCTTGCTATTCTCCTTCCCACAGACAATTTATTTTTCTGCGGTTCTCACTTGCTGATCACCCCAGGGACAAAGGGGAAGAGGAGCCTGTGTTTCTAGGGCAAGGGAATCATCTATTTAACATGGGCTTTTTTTGTATTTCTACGTAAGCAACTTCTCCTATGCAGAAGACCCAGTTTCCCTGAGCCAGATGGGCTCCTTCCATCTCGGTGGTCTGTGCTTTGGATTCCTGCAGCAGGTGGCTGGTCTGAACGCACGCCCCGGGAGGTGAGGCTGGGGGGATGTCAGCTCCAGGGCCTTTTGTACCAGCAGGTCCCTAATTGTGGAGCGGATTTCTTCTGAGCCCTCAGCCTCTGCATGGCCACATCAGGGTAATTGGGTTCCCGGTGACCCACGACAGCCAGGCTAATGGAAACCTTAATGGAAACCCTCTTTTTCCACCCAATTAAGTGGCTGGAGGTAGGAGGCTGTGTGAGAGCCGTCTGTTTCAGTTCCTTGACTTTCCCGTGCAGAACTTATCTATTCGGCTCCATTTGGCTGCATAAGCTTAACATTTGCGCTCATTTGTTCATTCCTTCCACAGATATTCACAGAGCAGTTATCCACGTATTGGTTTTACACAGGATGCGAGGCCGCGGTCATGAATGGGACGTGGCCCCTGTGCGCTCCTTGTGGGGTTGGGGGGTGCAGGGAGGTGAGTACACCCCACAATCACATGACTGGGGAATAGGATTTGTCGTTGTCATGTGTACGGGGGTGGGGGGAGATGTGGGAACCCAGAAAAGGGGCCTGAACTGCGCCCAGGGGTAGGGGATGTACAGACAGTGCTTTCCAGACAGGTGGGGAATGGGATGGAGCTCGCTGATCTAAAGTGAAGGGCATTTCAGGTTGTGGGAACAGTTGAGGCAGAGGGGAAGAGCTATGACCCACAGAAGCGGCCTGAAATGGCCTCATGGCCTCATCGGACAGTGAGTAGAAGCCTGGGAGCTGCAGCTGGATTGAGAGGAGGGATCCACTCATTAAGAGTCACTGGGTACCACTATGGAGGGTTTGGGTTTTACCCTGGAACTGGTGGGAGCCATGGGATACACTGAGCAGGGAGTAACCAAAGCCAGCTTTGTGTGTTGGAAGGATTTCTGCATCGAACAGGACTATTTGCTTTGCAAAGAAAACTCAACTCAAAATGGCTTAAGAGCAAAACAGAATTCACTGTGCATTTGACAGAATGGTCTATGGGAATGGATGGGCTCAGGTAAGGTTTGATCCAGCACATAGAGGGTGTTGCTAGATTCTAGATTCTGTCCTCTCCTTCTCTGAGCTCTTTCGATCTGGTGCCTTTATCTCCAGGCCCTGTGTGGTGGTAAGATAATGGGACAGCTTCAACCTGCATCCTTTCTGGGTCAAGGCCAGTGGGAAAGAGTGCCTGTCTCATTCTCTGTTCCTGGTGAAGTCTCAGTGCAGCTCATTAGCTCTAACTGGGCCATGCCCATCCTGACTGTGTTCCTGGGAGGCCAGTGTGCCAGCTGGCTTTGTCCAGGGATGCCTGCTCCATCCCAGGGCTGAACTACAAGGCCTGAGCATGGTGGCAGGAGGGGTGGCTCTCTCCAAGGGAGGCTGAGTCTTGTTTACTTGGAAGGATCAATGGATGCTGGGGAAGAAAAGCTGTGGTGTCCAGGACAGTCACCTGCAGAAAGGGAGAGGCTGGGATGGGGTGGGAAGAGTTTAGGGCAGGGCCTTCAGGGGCCAAGGCGGGCGTTCTGGTGAGAGAGCCCTGCTGGCCGTCCTAAGAATTGGGCACAAGATGGTCCATGGGGATGGATGCTGTCAGGTAAGGCTTGATCCAGCACATGGAAGGTGTTGCTAGATTGTAGATTCTGTTCACTAGTTGTGAGTCTGCTGCGGGTACTCCTAGGTCCAGCATGTTGGTTCCTCCTTCTGTGTTCTTGACATTGACCCTTGTGCCAGGGCCTTTGCTGTCACTCATAGTCTCGGAGTCAGGTTATTGTTCTGCAGTCATCTGTAGGGGTGAGACCGTGCAGGGCTTTCCCTCCCTAGCTTCCTCCCTCCCTTAGGGTAGCTCACTGTGTCCCCTGAGGCTGCCAGTGCTTCCAGGAGAGGCCCGAGGCTCCTTCTAGGTCCCAGAGCCATTTCTGTGGTTGAAACCACTTTTGCATCCTCCCTGTAGAATTGGCTGCCACTTACTTTAGGGCCCTGTTGTACCCTGTACATAACCCTGCCAGGACATCTGTTTATTTCCATTCTTGTAGCTTTATTTTTATTTCGGAAGGAGCATAAGAACACAGTCTGGTGGGAAAGCCTCCCTCTGTCTCCTCCTCACCGTCAGCCACTTGGCCCTTGCAGAGGTGATGCTGCTTTTGTCATTCTGGAGCATGCCCTTTCATTCCTTTTTCTGTGAATTTGGATACATACACATAAAAATACATAGAGCTGAGTTTTCTAGTTGGTATTTTCTACATAAGTATCATGCTGTATTTTTAAAAGGGTCTTACTGTGTTGCCCAGGCTGGACTTGAACCCCTAGGCTCAAGTGATCCTCCCACCCCAGTGCCAAGTAGCTGGGACCACGGATGGACACCATGTGCAGACTGCACCACCCAGACTTTGCTGTATTGTTTTACAACTCTTTTTTTTTTTTTTTTTTTTGAGACAGGATCTGGCTCTGTCATCCAGGCTAGAGTGCAGTGGTGTGATCTCAGCTCACTGCAACCTCTGCCTCTTGGCTTCAAGCTCTCTCCCCAGTCTCCTGGGTAGCTGGGGCTACAGATTCACACCATCATTCCTGGCTAATTTTTGTATTTTGTGTAGAGACAGGGTTTTGCCTTGTTGCCTGGGGTGGTCTCAAACTCCTGACCTCAAGCCATGTGCCCACCTCAGCCTCCCAAAATGCTGGGATTATAGGCGTGAGCCGCTGCACCTGGCCTGACCTGCTTTTGCTTTTGTAAAAATCTCCACACCGTGTTATGTGTTGCACGTGATTAATTATGCATTGAATCCTTCACGAGCCTTCGGTGCCAGCTGCGAGGTTGGCTGCTGGGTGGAAGTGATCAAGATACGTCTTCCCTTGGCTACATGCATTCTCTCCACAGTGCAAGGGCAGGATCTGCCCAGCCCTTTGGCATCCATCTGCCAGTGTTTTCTAGAGCAGCAGGCTGCCATGCCCAAGGCTTGCTGCCACCTGAATAGGACAGGGCTTCAGCTGTGAGCTCTTGATGCGGAGTCCACACCACCTGTTGACCTTCTTTGGATTTTACCTTATTGAAATGTTCACACATTTATTTTAACTTCTGAACTTATTTCACCTTGAGAAGTGAGCTGGAATCTCGTGCCCCAGCAGAACAAGTCCCATAAATCAGACATTCAAGCTGAGCGATCCTTCTGGTTTGGGCCACGGTAATGGCTCACTCCTTCCCCCCTTCCCTCCCTCCCTCCTTCCGTCTCTCCCTCCCTCCTTCCTTCCCTCCCTCCTTCCTTCCCTCCCTCCCTCCCTCCCTCCTTCCCTCCCTCCCTCCCTCCCTCCTTCCCTCCCTCCCTCCATTCCTTCCCCCCCACCCTCCCTCTTTCTTGACGGACTTTCGCTCTTGTTACTCAGGCTGGAGTACAATGGCACAATCTCGGCTCACCACAACCTCCACCTTTGGGGTTCAAGCAATTCTCCTGCCTCAGCCTCCCAAGTAGCTGGGATTACAGGTGTGGGCCACCACGCCCGGCTAATTTTTTGTATTTTTAGTGGAGAGGGGGTTTCTCCATGTTGGTCAGGCTGGTCTCCAACTCCTGAGCTCAGGTGATCCACCTGCCTCCGCCTCCCAAAGTGCTGGGATGCTAGATATGAGCCACTGCGCCCAGCCATCACGGTGCTTTCCTACCCCTCTGGCCTTGTGAGCACAGTTCAGAAACTCATCCTCGGCTTAGAGATGACAGTGAGTTAAATGTGCATAAATACACCGGCCTCATGAGCCTGGGCTGCGTCCTGCGTGACGAAGCCCACACCCATCTCTCAGTAAAAACAAACTGTACCTGCCACCTGAAAGGTCAAGAAGCGCTTTCTTGTAAGTTGCGCTCCGTGGATCACTGGAAGTCCTTCCGGCCTTTTCCCGTATCTGGGCCAGGAGGAGCAGCTGCTCTCTGGCACCGCTGGCCTTTGCCGCCTTTACCCTGGGCAAGACACATTGTCATTCCTCCGATTTGTAATCTCAAGAAACTTGGAGACTGGACTCAGAGTTCATCACCTCCTGGGGAGGACCAGGCCTCACATTTCAAGGCCTTTCCACGCGTGACATGCTAGAAATAGCTCAGTCCTTTGGATGATGATCCTCAGCTCCTTCCAGCCACCTTCTTTCTGGATGTCGGAAAAGACTGCCCGACAGCGTCTCCTCCCAGCTGCCGAGGCTGATGATGTTTTTATTCTTATTTAGATCTTACTTCGGTCTTATTTTAACTCCACTGAGCTGTGAGATCTTCACCAAAGTACAACTGGACTTATTTTTAGAAGAACTGCTCTGTTCAGAAGACCTTCGTGCCTGATGAATTTAATTATTCTGATAAATTACAGCTTCTGTGAAGAAACCACACCCCTCCGAGTGCAGATGGAAGTTGGAAAATTCATAGAAAGCTGCCATTTCCTGGCGGAGGCCTGGAAAACAGCATTTACCAGAGATGTCTTAGGGTTCCCTCGTCAGCACGGGCGAAGGATCCCGATGCCCCTCCCCAGTTAGGGAGAGGAGCTGGTGGCGTGGACTGGCATGGAGCCACGCCTTTCCCCTCCTTTATCCTCCCGCCCGCTCCGAAGACCACTGCGGTTCTTTGAGCAGGATCAGTTGTAACTGGAAGTGGGTAGGGCTTGGACAGGGCCGCTGAAGTGTCTAACGTAAGCCAGCTCTCCTGCCGTGTTCAAGTTCTTCTTTTCGATGTGTGGCAGATGGAGAATGGCGGTTTTTGTTGGGGATTTCTCTTTGATCCTGGTTCAGACGAGGCCTTCTGAAATCTCTCCCCCTGATCTTTTGTTCTCTATGAAAACCAGGAAGTGCAGGGCGGGTGTAGCAAGTCCCCATGGGTGGAAAAGCATCTCTGCTCTTGAAATGACTCACTTAGAAAAGTCAGAAAATGGAGTTGCCATTGCTCCGGCCTCCCAGGGCAGTGGCGCAGCCTCCACTGGGCCTTTGTGTCTGGGCTGGACCCTCCAGACGAGCCCC
This sequence comes from Sapajus apella, assembly GCF_009761245.1. Taxonomy (NCBI): domain Eukaryota; kingdom Metazoa; phylum Chordata; class Mammalia; order Primates; family Cebidae; genus Sapajus; species Sapajus apella. The sequence goes on from NW_022437063.1 coordinate 1,394,181, forward strand.
CAGGGGGGTTGCGGTGCCCTTCATTGCAGGGGGGACATCACCATCCCCCCGTCCTGCCCTGGTTCCCCTCATGAAGCAAGAAGCTGGTCGGCCTTTTTGTGTTCCAGATTTCTTCTCTCCTTTAAGGTAACCTTGTTCTTTAAATCAGCCTGCTTTCAAAGTTGTTTTCCTAATAATATCAAAAGGCGGCAGTGGGGGGGGGGGAAGCTGCCTGAAAATCCTTTTTTTGGAAAAGAGCCTGGGTATAAATAAATAAATAGAACCATACAAAGGAGAAGATGAAAACAAATCAGAGATGGAACCTTCGCGTTTGGCCTGAGGTGTAAGTGGCAGGATTTTTATGACATACTTTTAGTTTTTGATTCTTTCCTTCCTTTCATGTTGTTGTAATTTCTCATCAGGAGAGATGGTTTTTTTTTGTCTGTTCATTTTTTTGCTTTTTTTTAAAAAACCTTGCCCAACATTTGGAGGCTTTGGAAGCTGCGTATGTGCCACCATTACAGACACTCGAAGCTGACGCTCCCCGAGGGGTCGCTGCACGCTGGTGACTGTGCTGAGTGCACATCTCGTTGAACCTTTGTGATCTCTCTCAGGGGTGTTAGGCCCCACTTCATAGATGGAAACTGAGGCACACAGAGCAGTCAAGTAGCTTGCCCGAGATGACACACCTGGTCAGCGGTTGAGCTGGGATCCAAAACCAGCAGCCTGGTGCCGGGGTTCTAAGCCCTCTGTTGTGCTGCTCCTTGAGCATATGAAAAGGCCTACTATGTGCAGGAACTGAGTTGGCACTGGCAGGCAAGGACATTTGGGAAGGAGAGAGTTACATGGCTGTGTGGCTTGGGCTGGGGAGAGGGGAACACCCAGGAGGGCTTCTTGGAGGAGGTGGCCAATAAGGTGAGGTTAAAGATAGGTAGGATTTAGTAGGGCACAGTGAGGTACAAGGTCAGGTAGAACTGGGTTCAGTCCTGACACTGGGGCTTCACACCTAACGGCACAGGACCAGCCACTCCATCACAGACTTGTTTATTATTATTACTATTATTTTTGAGACAGATGGAGTCTCGCTCTGTCACCCAGGCTGGAGTGAAGTGGTGCAACCTCGGCTCACTAAAACCTCCGCCTCCCAGGTTCAAGTGATTCTCCTGCTTCAGTTCCCAAGTAGCTGGGATTACAGGCGTCTGCCAGCACGCCTGGCTAATTTTTGTATTTTTAGTAGACACAGGGTTTCTCCAAGTTGGCCAAGCTGGTCTCAAACTCCTGACCTCAGGTGATCTGCCCACCTCACCCTCCCAAAGTGCTGGGATTACAGGTGCGAGCCACAATGCCCAGCCTCCCTCACGGACTCGTTAGGAGACGAAGTGAATGGCCGGCATGGAAGGTGCCCTGCACTTAGTAGGTGCTCAGGAAACGTTCGTGGCCCCTCCCCCGTTCCCACGGACAGCCAGCAGTATGGGTTGGATATGTATGTGCTGTAATCCTTAGTTATGTGCCCTCTGGCTGGCCCACAGAATTTGAATCATTTGCTCACATTTATAAATGGAGATTCCACACCAAACCCCACATTTCCAGCTTTTCTTGAAAACTCAGATCTGGTGGCTACAGCCAGCACTTCCCACTGGGCCGTCCTGGGCTGAGCAAGCAGTGCCTATCTCCAGAGACAGTGTGGCAAGGGGCCTTCGTCCTATCCAATGCCCTCCTGTCTCTCCCGACCTGGTCCCCCCGAGCAGGCCACGGCAGTGCTGCAGGTGGATTCTGGCACAGTGTGAACGAGTTGGCGTCAGTTCCCTCGTGGCTGGTGCTGAGTTTCATGTGGCCAGAGACATTCATCTTAGAACAATGCAGACACTTAGGAAAACAAGCACAAGGCTGTCTTTCCCCCTTAATCACCCATCCCATGAAATTAAGCCCCAGTCCCTTGGAAGCTCACGCCTTCCACACCCACCAGACACCAAGAGAATGCATGCCAGCGTGCCTGTGCCAGCGTGCCTGTGCCAGCACACCCAGGCCAGCAGACCCTTCTCCGTGACTGAAGATAGCCGCATTTCACATCTTTCAAGTGTTTGTCTTTCTGGCACGTGGACCAGTACTTTAAAAACCAAAACATTCCTGGGATTCACTAAAAGCCACTGAACTGACACCATTCACATAGTAGGGAGTGGCGTGGGGGAAGCCAAAGGTGCCAGAGGATCCCCTCCTTCCAAAAATCAGACCAATCCTCTGGAGATGACAATCAGATCCAGGTTTAAAGTTGCCCTGCAAAGGAACTGTGTTCTTTGGGGAACCCAGGCCGCAAAATGCAGCAAGGCCCAGACAGGCATCCCTTGGATCCTCACGGGGTTCAGCTTTGGATATGCTGCCTCTGGTTTGTCACCCCTTCACTCTGCACAGAGCCCCAAATGCCCTTTTCTTAGCCTGGCCATCTTTCAAGGCCGGTTCAATTGCTGCCTCCTCCAGGGAGCCTTCTGTGTTTCACCATGGAATGGGGGACCTCGCCTGCCTTGTGGTCACTCTTCCCCCAGTCTATGTCTCTCTCTCGGAACCTAATCACAGAGACTCTGTACTTCCAAAGCCGCCTCTCCCACTTGCAGGGGGGTTTAAGGACCCTGTGTGGAGTGCTCACGATTCCCCTTATTCTTCAGGACCCCTGTGAGGCCGGTACTCCCACCACCTCATGTTACAGATGGGGAAACTGAGGCTGAGCGAGGTGAAAGGACTTTCATGAGGGGACACACCAGCAAGTGGCAACGCAAGGTGTGGACTGTAGCTCTGTGGCCATGGGCCTGGGCTCCTCCTGCCGGCCGAGAGGTCTGCCCGCCTGTGCCCCCCTCTTCCTGGTCCCTGAAGCCTTTGCACCCCTCAGGGAATCATGCATAACCAGCTCCTGCAGAACGTGCTGCTGAATGGGCCCTGGGCAGTGTTCCTGAGCGCGCTTCTCATTTATTAAGGTCGCAAAATCCCTGGCCCTGTTTAGTGTCATTTTTGATGTTCAAGGGCGGTGTGGAAATCTCTGTTTTTATGTGACCCAATTTCTAGGCTTTCAGAATGCGGATCTTCTCCTCCCACTCTGTGTTTTTGAAATCAGGTGGGCAGGGCTGCCTCGCAGCATTGCTGCTTGCCCCGGGTCTCCCTCCGCACCCCTTAGGCCCAGGTATGTGGGCACAGTGCCAGCTCTTGGGCCCTGCCAAGAGGACTCACGGGCATGGCACACCTGGGCGATCCTCCACCCGTAGGGTAACTGGGTCTTTTGTTCGTCCTCTGCCGTCAGCATGAGCACTGCAGCAGCTGTGCTGGACGGGACCTCCCTGCACCTGTTCCAGTCCTCCCATGATACCAGCGAGGACATGGGACTTCCACCCGGACCCCCTGTGCTCCAGGGTTATCGTATTCCGGAGGATTTCTGTGAAAAATCACTTTTCCCTGTTTCCTTTCTGCCTTGTAAGACTCTGCTGGCTACAGCCCTCTTTGTAACTAGTCATGTGATACAAAGAATTGCTGAAATTTGGTCTCTGTTTTCTCAGCTGATCTGGGTGACCTGTGGGGGATCTTTTGGAGTATTTTTAGGGAGCTGGGGCGGAGGGAGTCTCAGAACTCTATGTGTGAATCATTTCCCCATGAAGGCGTTCAGCATTTGTCCACTGCTGGCACGGAGTTATGCCGTGGATTTTGGAAAATCAAAGACGAATGGTGCCCGGGTCTTCCCTTGGGATGCAGGTGCGGAGGGCGGCGTGTGCTGGCAGCCGGGCTGGCTCGTGGCTAGAACGTGCATTACCTGGACAGGGCCTGCTTTTTTTTTTTTTTTGCTTTAAAATATATTGTCATAAAATAGACGTAACATAAACTTCACCATCTTAGCCGCTTTCAAGAGCAGAGCTCACGAGCAGTAAGTACGTTCTCACCGTGCAGCCGTCAGTACCACCCACCCGCAGAGCCCTTGCATCTTTCCAAACCGAAGCTCTGTCCTTATTCAACGCTAACTATCTGCCTTCCCCCTGCCCCTTTCTCCTCTATGCGTTTCCTACTCGAGGGTCCTCCTATTGGTGTACAGCATTTGACTTTCTGTGTCTGGTTTATTTCACTGAGCATAACCTCCAGGTTCACCCATGCTGTAGCCTGGTCCGAATGTCCTTCCTTTTTTTTTTTTTTTGAGATGGAGTCTTGCTCCGTTGCCAGGCTGGAGTGCAGTGGCGCGATCTCGGCTCACTGCAACCTCTGTCTCCCAGGTTCAAGTGATTCTGCTGCCTCGCCTCCTGAGTAGCTGGGATTACAGGTGCGCGCCACCACACCCAGCTAAGTTTTATATTTTTAGTAGAGACAGGGTTTCACTATGTTGACCAGGATGGTCTCAATCTCTTGACCTCATGATCCACCTGCCTTGGCCACCCAAAGTGCTGGGATTATAGGCGTGAGCCACCGTGCCCGATCATGTCCTTCCTTTTTAAGGCTGGGTGATATTCCATTGTATGCATGGACCATGTTTTGCTTACTCATTCATCTGGTGTTCTCAAATACCAAGACTCAGTGATTTCAGCAGTGCCTGCAAGCTCCCGTGAATGAAAAACCTTCCTAACCGCAATCTGTACCTAGGCTCTGACCCCCGCATCAGGCAGTCCTGCAGGATAAGGCGTCTGTTTAAAATGCAAATGTGTTACCTTGCGGGGAGTGAGTAACTAGCATCCCGGGGCCCTGCTTCCATTGTCCTTATGAAGGATGGAGGTTGTGTTGTCCTGGAAGCTGGGTCCACAGCCGTGTCCCGAGAGCCCCTCACATGCCACGCTCTGGGCTGGGGACTCGACGTTCATGGTTTGGTTACATGTAGCCCTTCTGGCTGGGTACTGTGGCTCATACTTGTAATTCCAGCACTTAGGGAGGCCGAGATGGGTGGATCATGGGGTCAGGAGATGGAGACCATCCTGGCTAATCTGGTGAAACCCTGTCTCTACTAAAAATATGACAAATGAGCTGGGCATGATGGCATGTGCCTATAGTCCCAGCTATTCAGGAGGCTAAGGCAGGAGAATCACTTGAGCCCAGGAGGTGGAGGTTGCAGTGAGCCAAGATCGCGCCACTGCACTCCAGCCTGGGCGACAGAGCGAGACTCCATCTCACAAAACAAAAAACAAAGAAAAACCAAAAAACATCTAGCCTTTCCAAAGACCCTGGCATTTTTGCAGTATTACATATAAATGCCATGTGCAGAAACATGGGTTATTTCCACTTTTTTTTTTTTTTGAGATGGACTCTCGCTCTGTCACCCAGGTTGGAGTGCAGTGGTGCGATCTCAGCTCACTGCAACATCTGTCTCCCAGGTTCACGAAATTCTTCTGCCTCAGCCTCCCAAGTAGTTGGGACTACAGGTGCAAGCCACCATGCTTGGCTAATTTTTTATTTTTAGTAGAGACAGGGTTTTACCATGTTGAGCAGGATGGTCTCAAACTCCTGACTCAAATGATCCACCCACCTCAGCCTCCCAAAGTGCTGGGATTACAGGCATGAGCCACCACACCTGGCCTGGGTTATTTCCACTTTTGGGCTGTTTTGAATAGTGCTGCTGTGAACACAGGGTAAAAGAGGGTCCGCTTTTTAAGAAGGTGAGTATCAGGACCTTTGCTGACGTGAGAGGAGCCGGCCTCCTGGGGCCCCGCTGCCGTTACGCGGGATGGAGGTTGTGTTGTCCTGAAAGCTGGGTCCACGGAGTGTCCTGAGAGCCCACTGCGTGCCGTGCTCTGGGCTGGGCACTCAACATTCATGGTTACGTTCAGTCCTTCCAAAGGCCCTGGCATCTTTACAGTCTTATCGATAAACGCCACGTGCGGAAACAGGCGCAGAGAGGTGAGTGGGACATACCTGGGGTCTCATGGCCAGCATGGGTGGGGCCCCGCTGGCCTGCTGCTTCAAAGCCATCATACCACACCCCCCTGCTGCTCCATCGCCTGCTACAGTGGAGGCTGGGTGCCCAGAGCTGCAGGTGTTCAAGGTGCGAGGTGACTGTGATGTTAAAAGAGGACATAGTTTAGTTGGAAGAAGCAAGTCCTGCTTTGTGGGTTCCTGCCCCAGTCTTAAAATGTAAGTTTAATTATTCAGGTAGTGAAGCCAACAGATCAGGAGAAGGCTGACTTGAAGAGATGGTGTGTTAATTCAGATTTACCTCTGCGTCTGTTTCATCAAGAAGGAGGTAGAGCTCCGGGCATACTGGCCTGGCTACTTTTGTGGCATGTGATCAGGGACTGCTCCCTGTGGCCCTCCACCAGGGCCATGAAAGCTGCCAGGGCCCTGCCTCCACCTGGCACCACGGATGTATCTTGGGGCCGGAACCTGGGGTCCCACGTGCAGCAGGGGCCGAGGCCGTGGACTTTGGAAGAAGTGTGACATTAGAGAAGCAAGGGGGTTGGCCCCCGGCATTCTGTGGGTGGATATTCCTCCCTGGTGGGTGTGGCTGAAAGGCCTGGAGGGTCTCACTGGTGCAGGGAGGCAAGGGATCATTTCTTGTTCTGGGATTGTCCCTAATCACTGGGCATTCCAGACCTTGTAACTGTCCAGGAGTGCCTTGAGACGGAAGGTCGCGGTATTTCTGACTGGAAGCCTCTGGCTCTCTCTGTTAGATTTTGTTGTATGTCCCAGCAGTCCTGACCTGGATGTTCCATCAGATTTCTGTCCCTGTGAATGTGGCTGTCACCAGTGACCCCACTTTGAACTCCAAGCTCACCTGTGTGCATGACCGGAGGGGGTTAGCCTCTCGAGTCCGTGGCTCAGGACGCAGTCCCGCCACAGAGGGAGGGCAGCCCCACCCTCTCACGCCCCATCGCTGTGGTCTGTGTTTTGTCTGCCTCGGCAGCCTTGGTCAGATCTGGAAGCATCTGGAAGCTTTGGTGTCTTAGTTATGAGTTTCAAAGAGCAGTGAAAACAGACTGGCAGGGCTCCGTGAGAATTGGGAAATATTTGGGGTGGGGAGGAACTGCAGAATGTATTCCTGATTTGGTGCATTGTTCCCTCTGACTCTTTCTGGGCAACAGACCTTTAGGAATGTCTGTTAAATGCCGAAAAAGCAGGAACTGATTTCTCTCTGCATCCACAGCCGACACATGAGGCCGTGGCGCTCCGTGTCTGCTAACCCGGTTTTTCTTTCCTTTTGCTCAACAGTGAGTGACCTGCAGGAAGAAGGGAAGAATGCCATCAACTCGCCGATGTCCCCTGCCCTGGCGGATGTTCACCCTGAAGACACCCAGCTCGGTAAGGGCAGCCCCTCCTCTCCCTGCCCTGAAACAGCTGAGCGTCTATGGCACAAAGTTGGTCTTGGGGAGGCCAGTGAGGAGCCCCATAGATGTGGCCTCTTGATCAGATGCTGGGGGTATTTGGGAGTCTAAGTTCTTAGCTCAAGGTGGTGTTTGGAAGAGTCCACTGGGAAAAGCAAGTCCTTTGTGGGTTTCTGCCCCAGTCGTAAAACCTAAGTTTTATTATTCAGGTGGTAAAGCCAGCAGATCGGGAGAAGACTGACTTGAAAAGATAGTTTGTTAAATTCAGTTCTGAAAGCAGGTGTAGCAGGCCACTCAGGGCTATGCCATGCCACGCCACACCATGCCACGGAAGGCCACGGAAGGCCACGTGGAAAGCATCAGGCAGAGGCAGAAGGAGCAGGGCCAATGTCTTTATTTTGTATTATATATATACGTATTTTTCTCAGGCCGGGTGTGGTGGCTCACGCCTGTAATCCCAGCACTTTGGGAGGCCAAGGTGGGTGGATCACAAGGTAGGGAGATCGAGACCATCCTGGCCAACATGGTGAAACCCCATCTCTACTAAAAATACAAAAATCAGCTGGGTGTGTTGCTGTGTGCCTCTAATCCCAGCTACTTGGGAGGCTGAGGCAGGAGAATCGCTTGAACTTGGGAGGCAGAGGTTGCAGTGAGCCGAGATTGTGCCACTGCACTCCAGCCTGGCAACAGAGCGAGACTCCATCTAAAAAAAAAAAAAAAAAATAGAGAGATAGAGTCTCACTCTGTCACCCAAGCTGGAGTGCAGTGATGTGATCATGGCTCACTGCAGCCTTGACCTTCCAGGTTCAAGTGATCCTTCTGCCTTGGCCTCCTGAGTAGCTGGGACTACAGGGTGTGCCATCACAGGCACCTAACTCTGTGAATTTTCTGTAGAGATGGAGTCTTGCCATGTTGCTCAGGCTGGTCTCTAACTCCTCGGCTCAGGCAATTCTCCTGCCTTGGTCTTACAATGTGCCGGAATTACAGGTGTGAGCCACTGCGCCTGGCCCAACACCCTTACTGTGGCTTTCTCTGAAGGAATGGGCAAGACTGGGTGAACAGGCCTGGGCCTGACTGGCTGGAATCATTTCAGTGGGCTCTGGGGTACAGGGACTATCCTGAGTCTTCTGGTACCTGGTCCTGGGGAGATGAGGGTAAGGACATTGGCTGGGAGTGTAGGAGCCACATAAGAGCCAAGAAAAGAGGTGGTTGGGGGCTCTGGGGGCTTGGGCTCTGAGTGGGTTTATGTATGGAAGGTGCGGTCACAGAGCGTGGTTTACCAGCTCTAAGAATTAGCTCGCCCTGGAGGTGTGGCCTCTCCAGAGTCAGCAAGGCCCCAAGATGCCAGGTACCAGAAGATACAGAAAACAGGACGGACACTGTGGCTCACGCCTGTAATCCCAACACTTTGGGAAGTGGAGGCAGGTGGATCACCTGAGGTCAGGAGTTCTAGACCAGTCTGGCCAACAGGGCGGAATCTTGTCTCTAATAAAAATACAAAAAATTAGCTAGTGTGGTGGAGGGGGGGTGCCTATAATCCCAGCTACTTGGGAGGCTGAGGCAGGAGAATTGCTTGAACCCGGGAGGGAGGTGGAGGGTGCAGTGAGCTGAGATTGCACCACTGCACTCCAGCTTGGGTGACAGAGACCATCACCAGGTGGCTGGGAGACCCCTGCAGGATCCGCAGACACAGCCACCTGTCTGGGGCCCTCTCAGGCCCACTGTCCTCCTCCAGGTGGGGTCAGGAATGAAACCTACCCCACAGGGACAATTAGAGGCCAGAGATGCCTCTGAGACAGTGTTTGGTGACGCTAAGCCTCGAAATGGCATCTCTGTCCTCCTCCACCCTTCACAGTCTCTGGTTCAGATGCTCCGTTCCCCTTGGTGGCCGACTGAGGCAGGACCCCTCAAGGAGCCCGCAGCCCTGGGACATCAGAGCAGGCATGGCATGCTGCCCAGTCCAGGGGTTGCTGGGGGGTCGGACGTGGGCTCAGAGCCTTCAGCAAGGAGCACGAAGCTCCCCTTGAGGTCCACATGAGCTGGCTGGGTCCGAATCTTGATTCTTCTCTGTTCAACGAGAGCAAGGAGTGGGGATACAGGGCAATGCTGGGATGATACAGGGCAGGCAAATACAGGGATGTTCCCTGAAATGGCCTCTCTGAAGGCTGGGATTGGGTAGTGACCTACTCACTCTCCATCCTGCACCTTCCCCATACGTGTGTGGACTCACGGCCTGGCCCTGCTCCTTGCCAGCCTGAGATGGGTGGTCTGGAGGGGGTCTCAGACATGGGTCATCCAGGTACACCAAGGCTCCTTCGGGTAGGAGAGCTTGGAAGATTTGGCGTTTGGACTCAAGGATCTCAGCTGGGGAGCTGAGGTCTGAAGAGTGAAGGAAACATGGGCCAGGGAGAGAGGGTCAGACAGCGGGAGCAGGTGCCACGGCCCGGGGAAGGTGGCGGCAAGGCTTCAAGGAACGAGGGAAGGCCGGACAGGCTGGAGCAGATTGCACCAGGAGGGTGGGAAAGGAGGCTGGAGAGGGTCCTTGGAGGCCGTCTGGAGGCTGCCAGCCTTGATCCCAGCAGGAGTGGGAGGCTGCGGAGGCCTTCGAAGAGACATCACCAGGACTCCTGAGTGCTCCCTGCACATTACCTGGAGTGTCCTTCCCAAGCATCAGATCTGCAGGACTTCAAAAATAGTTTCTCCACATTGTCAGAGTTCAGACGCTGCCGCTGGGAAGTGACATCACATCCGTGTCAGCAGCAAAGTTTCACTCAATCGGATGTCAAGAAAGATTCACTCAAAGCCATTTTCTTTCTTTCTTTTGTATTTTATTTTATTATTTATTTTTAAAAATAGAGACGGGGATTTCACCAGCCTAGGCTGGTCTGGAACTCCTGGGCTCAAGCCGTCCTCCCACCTTAGCCTCCCAAAGTGCTGGGATTACAGGCATGAGCCACTACACCCAGCTTCAATGCTGTTTTCATTTTGACCAACACAGTCAGTATGTCCAGCCCTGTGGGAGCCCGTCTGGGCCCTGGGACCTGGTCTCTACTGTGTCCTGGCTGTTTCCACATGTATGTCCTCAGGGTACCTGGCTTCTGCCTGGAGCCCTCTTGTGCCCTTTCTCCTCTTTAAGAGAGGAGTGTGGTGTAGAGCCTCCTGGCGAGTAGACCCTGGGCCCCACCCATCCCACGCTCTGCCCAGATCCCGGAGCTGGACAGCGTGGGCAGCCTGAGACCCCCTTGCCCTTCCCTGAGTGTGTTCAGAGGTGCTTGGAGCCTGCTGGCTTCTGTGTGGCGCTGGGCATTTCTGCCACGGAGCATGCCTGGCCTCTGGGGGTGTCCCCTCCACAGTCCCGCCTCCCCCGCCACCACCTCCATGGCACCGTCCTCTGTGAGGGGCCCAGCTGGCTGCCTGGTGTCCGTGGGATCCATTGAAACATGGAGGGAAAGCAAACAGGTAGAGAAATAGAAAGAGGATGAGGATGAGCACATTTCGCTGATAAACATTATCCCCCCCCCTTTTTTTTTTTTGCCATTTCTTTCCCAATATGTTTTCTGCATGTTATTTTACATACAACCTTGCATGTTGATTCTTTTCCACTCAATGTACCGAATGTTTTCCATCTCGTAACCATCCCAATTCTTCGCATGTATTTTTAAATAGTGGCACTGGGGAGCTACCTGGTGCCTGAAGCTTTCCCACATGTCAGATTCCAGGCAGGGGACACGTCTCATGACCCTGTGAATGCCACTCTCTCATTATTTCTCCTGAAAAGTGGAAATGGTTTGGACCGGTTGTTGGTGAAGTCTGGGAGAGGCAAGGCTGGGCAGAACGATGGAGTTTGACTTCATCCCTTTACAGAAGACGGGAGGATGCCCCATCCACCTTCCAGAAGGTGGTTCTTGCAGTCACACAACCCCCAACTCCGTAGTGCTGGGCTCTCTGCTTCTTCATTTGACAGAGATGAGTCTGGCCTCCCCCTGGCTTCCCGAATCCCTGCTAACCCTACAATCGCTGACCGTGACTTCCTTTTGTCCCTGGCAGAGGAGAACGAGGAGCGCACGATGATTGACCCCACCTCCAAGGACGACCCCAAGTTCAAGGAACTGGTCAAGGTAAGGAGCTCCATCTCAGCTAGAATCTTCTCCTTAGGGTGAGGGCTTGGCTTTGGGGTTCAGGGCTCTCATGGACAAAGGGAGCTAAACCCGGGAGCTCCTGAAAGGGATGCTGGTGCAGCGCGAGAAGGTGGACGGATGTGTTGGCAGAGCAGGATGGCAGGGAGGATCCGTCCGGCAGTGCTCAGTGCCTCCTGTGTGCCCTGCTCGGCTGGGGCTTTAACAGCCAGGCTCGTGAGCTCTTTGCTGGACAGAGCTCGGCAGGAGGGGATTACAGGATTAGGAATGAGTGCTCGTGTGAGCTAGTGCGGCTCCTTACAGATGGAGTTGGAACTCCTTCTGGAGCCTGGTGGGGTCTGGATTCAGACGCAACTCTAAAACACAGGAGGCAACCCTCCGGCCACTCCTGCCAAGGAGCCAGCTGATGTTGACCCCTGTGCTGGGTGGACATCCGGTTTCCACCACGCCTGGAGGTGTGAATCCCAGCTGGGCAAGGAACCTGGCTGCCCCACTTTCAGAAGTCAGGGAGCATTGAGGGGAGGGGCCCGTGGCTCTGGCCTTGGGCAGCTGCTGTCCTCCTCCAGCGTGACTCCTGCTCATTATGGGGCAGTGCTTGTGTGGGTCCAAGTGCAGAGTGCAGTTTTGTCGCTCTGATCTAAACCATGGCAGGGCTTGGGAGGGAGTCCCCTGAAGAGGAGACGCTGTGGGCTCCGCCTGACCCTGGTGGACCCAGGGCTGGCTCTCGGGCAGATGGCCATGGTAGACACTTGGCTTCTGCAGCCCATGGCCAGCTTGGGTGCCCTGGGAGTCTTGAAAATGTTGATTATGACAGTGTCTGCCAGAAAGAGACATTTTTTCTATTAAAGGGGCTTTTTAAAAAAAGCTTCTCCACCTTAAACACCTCATTGGACCCAACGCTGGGCTGTACAACTGCATTTTCATGAGGGCTCATTCAGAATAAGTAAAATGGCTTGCAAGTTATATTCTTTTAAAATTTACATTGAGGCCTGACGTGGTGGCTCACGCCTGTAATCCCAGCACTTTGAGAGGGCAAGGCAGGTGGATCACCTGAGATCAGGAGCTCGAGACCAGCCTGGCCAACATGGAGAAACCCCGTCTCTACTAAAAATACAAAATCAGCCAGGGGTGGTGCATGCCTGTAATCTCAGCTACTCGGGAGGCTGAGGCAGAAGAATTGCTTGAACCTGGGAGGCGGAAGTTGCGGTGAGCCAAGATCCCGCCACTGCACTCCAGCCCAGGCACTAAGAGTGCAACTTCATCTTAAAAAAAAAAAAAAAAAACCCATTAAAAATGTCAGTTTTAGGTCCCACCCAAAGATAGTGATTCTTAATAACTTAAATTACTTATTTTATTATTATTTTTTCCTGAATACCTGCTCTGTTATTTTGAACAGAATAATGTCGATGAGGAAATTCGCTGTCTTTTAGCCACTAGAATGTTGTACTTGGGGGATATTTAAGCAAAGGCTGCAAGAGAAGTCAGGCCTCTCTAGATAAGCAGACCCAATTGTGTCAATATCTAGAGAGAGGCTGATTATGATATTGGCTCATGTGACTATGGAGGCTGAGAACTCCCACGACCTGCCATCTGCAGGCTAGGAAGCTGGAGGGCCAGTGGTGTAGATGCCAGCCTGAGTCTGCAGCCCTGAGGAACAGGAGCAGGGTGGGAGAAGGCCCACATGCTGGCTCGTGCAGCCCCCGGCAGAGAGAAGCGACTCCCTGCTTCCTCCACCTTTTTGTTCTATGGGATCAGATGAGGCCCATCCTCCTCGGGGAGGGCTGTCTGCCTTACTGCATCTACCAATTCAAATGCTCATCTCCTCTGGAAACACCTCCGAGACACACCCAGAAACAATGTTTCACCGGCTACTTGGGCATCCCAAAGCCCAGGCAAGTCGACACAGAAGATGAACCATTCATGCACCTTTCTCAACATTTTTCCTTTGATTTTTGAGCAATGCTTGAGAGTTCACCAACTCCATTCACAGGATTATCTCCTTGAAACAACTCCGTGGGGGGCTGTGTCATCCTTGCTGCCATATGGAGACTCAGAGAGGTGAAGGAGCCGGGGGAGGGGAGGGTGCCGTGGCTCACGGCTGAAATCCCAGTGCTTTGGGATGCCAAGGTGGGGGGTTGCTTGAGCCCAGATGTTTAAGATCAGCCTGAGCAACATGGTGAAACCCTGTCTCTACAAAACAGTACAAAAATTCACTGGGTTTGGTGGGAGGCACCTGTGATCCTAGCTACTCAGGAGGCTGAGGTGGGAGGATTGCTTGAGCCCAGGAGGTCATTGCTTGAGCATGTCTGTGAATAGGCACTGCAGTCTAGCCTGGGTGACAGATCAAGACCCTCTCTCAAAAAAAAAAAAAAAAAAAATGGAGAGGTTTAAGTAACTCCCCACCCCCAGGTGCTGGGGTTAGTGATGTGTCTGTGCTTGAATGGCTCTGTCCATTTGGTGTTGCCTTCACTGAGCTGGGTTGAGTGTGGGGTCCTGTGCTCGGCCCTGGGGCTGGGGGATGGATAAGTGACTTCCCTGCTGCGCAGGATTTGATTTACGCTCCTCCCAGATGTATGCAGCGCCACTCACCCCTGCCTCCCAAGACCTCCAGGCTGTTTCAGCCTTGGTGAGGTGAGGGCTGGGCTGCTGTGTATCTGTCAGCCCAGCATGGTGGGGCTGCAGTGTCTGCGGCAGCCAGCGCCAAACTGGAGGGATCTGTGGAGGCTTCAGCTGTTCTCTCTTCCAGGTTCCAGATTGAGAAGAAGGCCACATCGAGGGGCTTGGGGTGGGCTGGCTGTTTGGGAAAGCTAATTAACATTCTGCAGGACAAAGTAGGACTAAGGACAGGAAGGAGCTGAGGAACAAATGCCTCTCCCCGACTTCCCTGAGGTGTGCTTCTGAGACCATGGCTGGTGGAGATGCGCCGCATGGCTGAGCACCATCTGGGTTTTCTTCCAAAGCCATAGCCAGCTCATGCACCTGCCTCACCTCCCTTCCCCTCCCTCTTGCTAGTCTGGGATGCCCTTCCCTCACCTCCAAGCCCCTGCCAAAGAAAATGCATCAGCAGTGAGCTTTGCCCTGGCTCTGTTTTGCAGGGAACCTGGGCCAGAATCATGGCCCCCAAAGATAACCATGCGATAATCCCCGGAGCCACTGACTAGAACCTTGCATGGCAAAGGGACATGGCGGGTGGAGTTAACCTTGCAATGAGGAGGTCATCCTGGATGATCCAGGTGGGCCAGTGTGTTCACTTGTGTCCATAGAGGGACGGGGGAGCTTTGACTGCTCATGAACATGGCAGCTTGACCCTGGAAACAAGGTGGCCGCTTCTGGCTCTGAAGATGGAATAAAGGGCCACACACTGATGGATGCAGGTGGCCTCTGCCTCTAGAATTGGAAAAGACAAAAGAAGTGGAGAATCCAGGAGGAACCCTGGAACCTCTAGAAGAAACTAGCCCTGTAGATGCCAGCCCAGTGAAACAGATTTTGGACTTTGACCTCTAGGACTGCAAGAGAATCCACGGAGCTATTGGAAGCCCCTGGGTTTGTGTTAATTGGTTATAGCAGCCACAGACAACCAACACGATGCCCTTCTCCAAGCTGCTGCCTCTCCCCCTGCAGCTGGTGGGCCCTGGCCCCTGGGGCCAGGCAGGGTGGGTTTTGGTACGTACAGCAGCGGCAGCATCCTTGGCCGTTTCCTGGTAGGGCTAGTTGCCAGACACTGAGATGCCTGGTACGGCAACTGTCCCGGCAGGCTAGAGCACGTGTTTCTGGAGACAGGCAATTTCCCGAAGGCTCCACCTGCTCTCAGGCTGCAGGTTGCGCCTCAAAGCAGGGTGACAGACATTTTCCATCTTTGATCAATCATTTCCCAAAATAAGCATAGACACAGCAACCAGGAGAGCAGCATTGGTTCAGCTGTCGGTGGTGTGTCAGTTACTATAGTGGCGGCACAGAGGGGATGTGCACTAAATATTAGTTCTCACCAACGACAGCCTTTTAAACAGAGGATTGTGGGTGGTGGCAGGTGAGATGGTGGTGCTGAGCTTGGGCTGCGTGTGGTTCATTCTCATTTGTCAGGCGTGCAGGGGGCTCTCTGTGTGGCCAGGGTTTTCCCTGAATCTGAATTTACTCACGTCTGTCGATTCTCCGCACCACCTTCTGGCTTGGGAGGGAGTCTGATGCAGAGTGACATGCGTGTGCAGGTAAGGGTGAGCAGGGGAGGGTCAGCCCGCCAGCCACTTCCTGAGCTGGAGGCCAGCACTGTGGCCCGTCCTTGGGCTGCTGCTGAGCTGGGCACCCTCAGACATGCTCTGTCCAGACCCTTCCTGTGTCATTCCCAGCCTCCCCTCCTCCTTCACTGCCCCTGCCACCACGGTCACCTTGCTGTTCTGAGGACACACTGAGTAAGTACCCACTGGGTGTTGGGTGAAAGGAGACAGTCCCCCAAGCCCACCCTCACTTCTGACACCAGTGGCAAGTTCAGGATTTCCAACACTGCCCTGAGGTTTGATCATTTGCCTGAGGGACTCCCAGAGCTCACTTAAAGCTGTCCCACTGCCAGTTATGGTTTCCAATGGTGAAGGGAAACAGATGAAAATCAGCCGAGGGAAGAGTCTCCCAGGGCGGAGTTGAGGGCACCCACACAGCGCCTCCATTGTCCTTTCTCCATGGGCTCATGGCAGCGTTACTCTCCTGGTGACGTGGGGCCATGTGCACGCAGTACTGTCAGCCGCGGAGTCGTCTGAGCCTCCGTGTCCAGAGTTTCTGCTGGGCGTCCCTTGCATGGGCGTGGCTGACTGTCCACATGGCTCATCTGTCTCCAGCCTGTCCAGCAGGTGGCTGATACAGTGCGACCAAAAGCCCCCTCCCTGAATCACATAGTTACTCTCTGGCTGGCCCGAGGCCCCTGGGTAAGCAGAGGTGCTTTATCAGACAGGGTATTCTGGGGCTTAGGAGGTTATGTCCCAGGGGCTGAGGGCACAGGCCTGACCTCTCTTTGGTGAAGGTTAGGTTCATTATCACGTACCTGGCCTCTGCACTTTCAAAGGTCCATGCCTGGAGCTCTCTGCTCTACTTCTTTCAGTTTTCTCTCCATGTTTCCTCCTTGGAGATGTATTTCCTGCCCCTGTCACTCTATCGCTCTTTTCCTAACTCCAGTTCCCTTTTCTTTGCCGGGCTTCCTGCTGCCTGGAGTCAGTTCTCATTTACTGATTTGTTTTCCATCTTTCTCCTCCCCCAGAATGTGATTTTATGCTGTGAGGGACCATGAGCATTCTGTTCCCAGCCGAATCCCCAGGGCTGGAGTCCTGCTGCACATGCAGAGCCCATTCATCCTTGATGGATAGTGAGAGAACGGATGGCGGGTTTGTGTCAGCAGCACCAACATGAGGTTCTCACCAGGATCTCCCAAGATGGCATGGGGCTTAGAGACAAGACAGATGTGGTTGCTTTTGGTTGTTGTTTTGAGATAGGGTCTTACTCTATCACTCTGTCGCCCAGGCTGGAGTGCAGTGGCACGATCTCAGCTCATGGCACCCTCTGCCTCCCAGGCTCAAGTGATTCTCATGCCTCCGTCTCCTGAGTGGCTGAGATTATAGGCATGCGCCACAACACCTGGCTAATTTTTTTGTATTTTTAGTAGAGAGCGGATTTCACCATGTTGGCCAGGCTGGTCTTGAACTCCTGACCTCAAGTGATCCACCTGTCTTGGCCTCCCAAAGTGCTGAGCTGACAGGTGTGAACCACCGCACCTGGCCAGATGTGTTTTTTTTTTGTTCCACCCCAAACCTGTGAGATGACCTTGTCAGGAAGGAGGCCCTGGGAGTAGGGGTGAGGATTGGTGTAAACCTGTGGATTGGACGCTCATGTAGATGGTCCCAGGTGCTTGCCTTGGGAAGAGATGGCCAGTCTGGATGGTGCAGATAAAATACATCCACATGACCTGCGCGATTCTCTCTGCTTTTCAGAGCGTCCTTTGTGGGCTGCGGGCTGTGGTGATCTAATGCTAGCGGATTACAACTAAGTAGCCCTTAGTAGAGGCCACCTCCCAGTGGTTCCTTGGAGGCATTTGGTCCAGAAGCAGATGTTATTAGTGCAAAGCATAGACCATATGCATGCCTGAGCAGGTCAGGGGGCAGGCAGGTCTGACTGACACTCTGATCTGCTGGACATGGTGGTGTGGCCATTGCCTATGGCCACATCGCAGCCTTGAGACTGGGGGACATTCCCAAGGAAGTCTGGCTGGTTCTCTAGTTTTATCTTTCTCTGTTCTCTGTCTTCTGCACTTTTTTCCTCTTATCTTGATTACCTGTCCTGCCTCCCCCCTGCAGACACCCACCTCTGACTTATGCTGCCTCGGGACTGTTGCTGTATAAAATGTGAGCTGCCCTCTGCTCCTGTTTTTTTTTTTTTTTAAATCCTTAGCTGTGGCTAAGGCAGGCACAGAGAATGAGGCTGGTCATTTGAAACTTGTCTTGGAGCATCTATTATACTCACGTATTATACTGTTAAGGGGCGAAGGTTGGCTCTGGGGTCAGCTTCCTGGATTCAAATCCAAATTCAGATTAAAGTGGGATGTTATATGTAAATTTCTGGTGCTGCAAAAGCAGTAGCACTTGAATATAAATTTCCTCAGCAAGGCAATTTACTTCTACAGAAGGGCGCGTCTCACAGATGGAGCAATGGCAAGTGCACACCTGGACAAGGGAGGGGAGGGGGTTCTTATTCCTGATGCCGGTAGCCCCCACTGCTGTGTCATTGTTCCCCTATTGGTTAGGGTTGGACCGCATGGCCTAAGCTAATTCCGTTTGGCTATTTTAAGGGGAGCAGGAGTATGAGCCAGAGTGGTGGGATGAGTAATTTGGCAGGAAGGACAGTTATGGGACGGGTCAGAGCAGGTGACCAGGGGCAACTGGACAACTCAGGTCAGAGCAGGTGACCGGGGCAACTGGACAACTCAGGTCAGAGCAGGTGACCAGGGGCAACTCAGGTCAGAGCAGGTGACTGGGGCAACTCAGGTCAGAGCAGGTGACCGGGGCAACTCAGGTCAGAGCAGGTGACCAGGGCAACTGGACAACTCAGGTCAGAGCAGGTGACTGGGGCAACTGGACAACTCAGGTCAGAGCAGGTGACCAGGG
>NW_022437063.1:1412715-1423803 GCF_009761245.1 Sapajus apella
GTGACCAGGGGCAACTGGACAACTCAGGTCAGAGCAGGTGACCAGGGAAACAGATGTGAACTATGGATTAGAACTGACGGGAAGTTGTTTACTGAAACTAGCGGCAAGGGGGCGCAGAGAACCAGGATGTTAAACTTTAAAATGGAGAATGAATAAGAGAGGTGAACATACTGACATACGATTCTCTGAAGAGAAAGTTGGAGTTCACCATAACTAACATGGAGAATAGCACCAACCTCAGAGTGACTTTGTAAGGATAACGTGACGTCACACACCCAGTCGCCCGTTATCACTGTCAGGGCAGTGCTGAGAACATGAGTGTGAACAGGGCAGCCTGGGAGGGAGGTGGATGGACAGACGGGCAGTGCCAGTTTGGAAGTGGGCACATGCATCCGGTGGGTTCAGGAGCCTGGAAGACTTATCCTAAAGTCATCTTTGCTGGCATTTCTCCCTGCAGTATTTTCTCCAACCTTCTCCAGCAGTGACCTGAATTTCTTACGGGTGAACAGCTGCCCAGGCAACGATAGGATTATAGATGAGATACTTTATATTTTTAATGATTCTCAAAGGAGAGAGTGGTTATTTTTATGCTTTCCAGAATGAAAAGCCAGGGGAAACCTATACACTTGTGGTATCAGGGGAAGCCTGGACCTGGTCTTGGCCTCCAGGTCCTGGTGCAGATTCCTAGCACACGGTGCCTAAAACTTTGGGATTTCCTGAGTGATAGGTGCATCTTTTGTTTTTCATGATGAGACCTGGGTTTATGCTAATGAGGTGACTCAGGGTGGGGGCTGGCCCCAGAGTAACCAAGTATAGGATTAAAGGGTTGGGGCTATCAGTCCCACCCTGCCAGCCTCTGGTTGGGGCGGAGAGGGGCTGGAGAGTGAATCAAATCACCAATAGCCAATGATGTAATCAGCCACGCCTACGTAATGAATCCTCCACAAAACCCACCAACAGTGGGAATCGGAGAGCTTCAGAGCTGGGGAAAGCATGGAGGTGCAAGGAGGGGGACACACAGAGAGAGGGCATGGACACCCCAGCCCCTCCCCCAAAACTCTGCCCCATACAGCGTTTCCTATTCATTATGCATCCCTGAGCTCTAACCTTTATAGTAAGCTGATAATCCTAAGTTAAGTGCTTTTCTGAGCTCTGTGCGCTCTGGCAAATCACTGAACTGGAGGTGAGGAGTCCTGATTTGTAATCAGTGGGCAGAGGTGCAGGGAGCCTGCGAGCCCCCTCTGCAGCTGGTGTCTGGGATGATGTGTTTGGTGGAACTGAGCGCTTCGCCTGTGGGGTCAACTTCAGGTAGTTAGTGTTAGAATCAGACTGAATTGTAGGACACTTGGTTGGTATCAGTTAATCACAGAATTGCTGTTGGAATGACACGTTTGGTGTCAGAAAAAGAACAACACACACAACACTTCCTGAGCAGATTGGCTGAAAGCAGGCTGACTGCATCTCATCTGGGGGTACATGTCCCTCCCAGAGCAGATTTCTTATCTCATTCCCTGGTTGATAAGACAAGACCCTTCCTGGTCTTCAAGTTCTGTTTGCTTCCTCCCTTTGTCTCCATGAAGAAAATCAGCTGCATGAAAATGATCCTCTAGGCAGAAACCGGTGCTGTTGGAGCCACGTAGGGTGCCCTCCTGTGCCCCTGGCCCCTGCTGGGCCACATCTCCTCCTGCCTGTTGCAATCAGCCCTCGTCCGACTCTTTTCGGAAGTGATTAAAACGTAACTGTCATAGCTCTGGGGGAGACAGGCTGCAGATCCTGATTATAATTCAGAAGGATCTAAGGGAAAAGTAATTTTTTAAAATTCTGGTTAAAGCAAGCTCGTAAGATGTGCATGATGGAGTGATGTGCAGGAGCATAATTAATGTACGTCCTAGACATCTGCCCGCAGGATTCGGGGTTGGCAAATGAGTGTGTCCCTAAAAATAATGACTGGTGCTATCTTTAAAAAGTCTTTTGTGACACAGCGGATTAAGATGGATGGCTGGGAAGTATAGTGGCAGGGTGAGCTGTGGCATGCAGGAAGAAGTTGTGCCTCCTGGGGCTGGCGGTGAAACTGGGCTGTGAACGGCTTTTGCTCCCCAGAGCAGACCGCCATGAACTGCTGCATGGAATTTGATTGTAATCTCTTTCTGTTGGTTATTTTTAGGTTTGGTCTTGGATCAGGTTCGAGATCCAGATGTGATTCTTTTTTTTTTTTTTTTTTTTCCCACTTTTTTTTTTTTTTTTTTTTTTTTTTTTTTAAATAGCAGCACCATTGTGTCTTGTGTGGTCCCTAACAAGTCAGAGCTCTGGGCAAGGTGGCCTCTGGAACCAAATGTCTGCATGCCCAGGAGACCTTTCTAGAAAGTCCACAGGCGGTTCTGCAGTTCGAGCCCTGTCTGTGGGTCTGTGCACGCTCCAGCTGCTGGAGTTGTGGCACTGAGCAAACACCAGCCCCGCCCGCGAGGAGCTGCCAGGCCAGCTAGGAAGACAGACCTGACCAGTGGAAATGAGATCACGTGGCCTGCATGCTCTGAAGACTAGGACGGGAAACAGGACTGTTTTCTGCCCGCTGAACTGTCTTGGTTTCCTTATTAGTATCAGTTGACTGTGACCTGAGATTTATCCTAGACCCCCGTTCTGTTCCACAGGCCTGTGTGTCTGCCTTGATGTCAGTACCACAGTTTCAATGATTGGAGCTTTGTAGACAGGTTTGAAATGGGGGAGCCTGGGCCCTCCATTTTGTTCATCTTTTTCAGATTGTTTTGGCAATCCAGGGGTCCCTTGAATTTACATATGCATTTTATTTTAATTAGTTAATTAATTTTTTTTTTTTGAGACGGAATCTTGCTCTGTTGCCCAGGCTGGAGTGCAGTGGCACAATCTCGGCTCACTGCAAACTCCACCTCCTGGGTTCCAGGGATTCTTCTGCCTCAGCCTCCCGAGTAGCTGGAATTATAGGCGTGCACCACCATGCCCGGCTGATTTTTGTATTTTTGGTAGAGCGGGGTTTCACCATGTTGGCCAGGCTGGTCTCAAACTTGTGACCTCAGGTGATCTACCCACCTCGGCCTCCCAAAGTGCTGGGAGTACAGGCATGAGCCACTGCGCCAGGCCTGTATGTGCATTTTAAGACCTGCTTGTTAAGTTCTTTACAAGCCATCTGGATAGTGATTAATTTGTAAAAATGATACTTATTATCTTTTCGAACTGCCAAAGTAATGTATGCTGCTGAAAACCTGGAAGACGGAAAAATCCAACAGAAGGCAGGCAGGGCTATTTTTTTTTTTTTTCATATATGTCCCTTCAGGCTTCTGTGTTTCTCGTGTTTCCTGCACAAATTTGGAATCATTCTACAGCTAGTGAACGTCTAGGGCCACAGTTGGTTTAGTACCTTGAGATAAATCGGAGCTGGGGTTGCTGGGTCATGTAGTGTGCACAGGGCTAGGGACTGACTGATTTTCCTTTCTGAATGAAGGTGCTGAGGTCCAGAGAGGTTATGTGAGTGACTCAAGGTCACAGAGCTAAAACCCTGGTGGAGCTGGGTCTTTTTTTTTTTTTTTGAGACAGATTTCTTGCTCTGTCACTCAGGTGGAGTGCAATGCTATGATCTCAGCTCACTGCAACCTCCACTTCCCAGGTTCAAGAGATTCTCATGCCTCAACCTCCTGAGTGGCTGGAATTATAGCCATGTGCCACCACAGCTGCCTAATTTTTGTATTTTTAATAGAGATGGAGTTTCACCATTTTATTCAGGCTGGTCTCCAACTCCCAACTTCGTGATCCACCCACCTCAGCCTCCCAAAGTGCTGGAATTACAGGTGTGAGCCACTGTACCCAGCCGGAGCTGGGTCTTAATGAAGCCCCTCCGTATTCATGCCTTGCTGTATTCACACAGGCGTGTACACCAGCAGGTCAGGATTTTAGGGGGTGTTTTAAAATTCTGCCTACAAACTTTTTTTTTTTTGAGACAGGGTCTTGCTTTCACCCAGGGTGGAGTGGAGTGTCACCATCACAGCTCACTGCAGCTTCCTCTCAGGCTCAAGCAATCCTTCTGCCTCAGACCCCCAAGTGTCTGGGACTACAGGTGTGCACAGGAGAATCGCTTGAACCCAGGAAGCAGAGGTTGCAGTGAGCTGAGATTGCACCAGTGCACTCCACCTGTGTGACAGAGCAAGAAATCCATCTCAAAAAAAAAAAAAAAAAAAAAAAAAAAAACAACCCAGCTCCACCAGAGTTTTAGCTATGTGACCTTGAGTCACTCACTTAACCTCTCTGGACCTCAGCATCTTTATTCAGGAGGGAAAATAAGTCAGTCCCTAGCCCAGCTGGCTAATTTTTATTTTTTATTTTTTTGTAGAGACGGGGTGTCACTTTGTTGGCCCAGGGTAGTCTTAAACTCCTGGGCTCAAACAATCCTCCTGCTCTAGCCTCCCAAAGTGCTGGGATTGCAGGTGTGAGCCACTGTGCCCAGCAAACCCATTTTAAAGCCGTTAGCCAAAAACTATAAAAGACACACAGAGCATTATGGGGAGTCACTTACCTGGTATTTGCAGCATCTCTTGGGCTTGGGGCTTTGCTGGGTGCTCTGAGGAGGTGGAAGAGGCACTGTCACTGGTTTTACCTGGCTGTCGAGGGCTGAGTGGTTGGTGAAGGGAAGAGGTCTGGAGCATGGGGGGCTGCAGGTGGGAAGGAGGTCAGCCAGGGAGCTGGGAGGATCACGGGGAATCCGGGGTGGAAGTCAGGCTGGCGAGAGAGTGGAAGCAGGCGGAGGAGAGCTTTGAAGACCAAAAAGCATAGTTAGGATTGCTGCTCAGTGTGTCTGTAAACTTAGTGTTCTCTCTCACATTTAAATGACACACTTCAAAAAAGAAAAAAAAAAACCCATAAAATCTCCCCAAGTGGCCAGAGCAAGTTCCTGAGGGGCAGGGCATAGAGGCAGGGGTCTTGGTTCTATGGCTGGGGGAGCTGGCTCGGGGTCAGTGGCTGGGTAAGTCTTCAAGAGCCACTTTGGGTAGCACTCCAGGTCTCTTGGTCTGGGGAAATACCATGGCCTGAGTGGCTTCATGGCCCTCTCCCCTCCCAGCCTGGGGGAGGGTCCAGGGTTAGCCGTGTCCTGCTCTTGTCACTATCAGTCCCCTGTGCCCAGCTCACTGGCAGGGCTCCTCCTGGCTGTCCGCTCTGCCTCCAGCCCTCTTCCCTCAGGTGTCCATGCAGCTTGCCCTCACCCCTTCCTGTCTCTGCTCAGATGCTTCCTCATCCCACAGGCTCCCAGAATAGCCACTGGGTCTCAATACAGACCCTACCTATTCATGCCACGCTGTGTTTACACAGGCACCTCTGTTCCAGGAAAGCGTGGTGCTGGCTGGGCGCAGGAGCTCATGCCTGTAATCTGAGCACTTTCGGAAGCTGAGGCAGGAGGGTCGCTTGAGCCCAGGAGTTTGAGACCAGCCTGAGCAATATAGTGAGACTCCCCACTTTTTACAAAAATTAGCTAGGTGTGGTGGTGTCTACCTGTAGTTCCAGCTGCTCAGGGTGCTGAGGAGGAGGGATCGCTCCAGCGCAGGAGGTGGAGGCTGGAGTGAGTGGTGATCATGCCACTGCACTCCAGCATGGGCGACTGTCCCTACAAAAGGCGTGCCATGTGGAATTGCACACTGGGACTGTGGGTAGCATGATGAGAAAGGGTTCTGTGACTCCAGCCCAGGTGGAGCTCCAGCTCGGTCTTCCATCCTCTGCTGGGTACCCAGCCACTTCTGCCAGCCCAGCCTCCCCCTGCCCTGTGTGCATCCCTTTCTGCTCAGCTTTCCCCCTCTGGCCCTCCACAGCACCCTGGCTGGATGATCCTCATGTCTTTGAGATCACCCTGACTTATATTTCATCTCTGTCTGCCTCCCCCTTCCAGCCTGAGGGCAGAAGACACAGTTACCTTGTCTCCCGCAGCCTGGCAGGAAGAGGCTTAGTGATGTTGTGGAGCTGTGTGTGACACCATCACCCAGGTCAGATAATCACCGTACAATCCTTCAGCAAAGGACAGGGTCATAAATCCTGGATTGCAGTGGAGTTGAGGGGCCCAAGGACGGGGTTTGTGTAATACCGTCACCCAGGTCTAGTAATCACCGTAAAATTCTTCAGCAAAGGACAGGGTCATAAATCCTGGATCACAGTGGAGTTGAGGGGCCCAAGGACGAGGTTGGTGGGGAAGGCCTGGAGGAGCTGTCCTGGTGGCTGGTGGGTGGGGCAGATGTGGGTAGGGGCAGGTTTACTTTGCCATTCTGCCAAATCCGTGGTTTGTGGCTGTGTCACCAAGGCCTAGAGAAAGGTGACATGGTCAGGATGGCTGAGGGGGTCTCTGCCTTGCCCCATGGGTGTCAGGGCCTGGGGAGCTGGCAGGTGTCCCCCCACTCCACGCTCCATGGGCGTCAGGGCCTGGGGAGCAGGCAGGTGTCCCCCCACTCCACGCTCCATGGGTGTCAGGGCCTGGGGAGCAGGCAGGTGTCCCCCCACTCCATACTCCATGGGCGTCAGGGCCTGGGGAGCGGGCAGGTGTCCTCCTCCTCCCTGCCTTGTGGGAGTCAGGGTCTTAGGGGTAAGCAGGTGTTGCCCCCACTTCCTCAGTGCTGCTTCCAGACCTTCCCCTCTCTTCCTTCCCCAGCCCTGCAGGCACAGGGCTGTACCTGTGACTTTCACCTCATGCCCCTTTGCTCAAAGGACAGGGTTGTAAAACCTCTGAGCACTGACCCACTCCCTTCAGCCTAGATACCCCCAACCTCAGGGGCAGTGTCTTCCTCGGCACCCCTTGCCTCCACCATTCCTGGCCTTGGCAGCATCCGTGGAGGGCGCTTACTTCCTCCATCTCTCCTCTTCTAATTCCCATCCTCTGACGGATGGTGCCCGCCCCTTCCCAGGCCTTGCCAGACCTGCTGCCGTGCCCCTCCATGGGCTCCATGTCCAGCATCCTATGCCCACTAGTGTCTGAGATCACCCTGACCCTAGCCGTTTCATTACCTCCCCCCCTCCCATCCTGGGGAAGAGTCCAGGGTCGGCCTCTCCCCCTTCTCCCCTCCTGACACTATCAGTCCCCTGTGCCCAGCTCACTGGCAGGGCTTCTCATGGCTGTCCCTCTGCCTCCAGCACTCTTCCCTCAGATGTCCGTGCAGCTCGCCCTCACCCCTTCCTGTCTCTGCTCAGATGCCGCCTCATCCCAGAGGCTCCCCAAACAGGGTCTCGCTCTTTTCACCCAGGCTGGAGTGCAGTGGTGCAATCACAGCTCACTGCATCCTCTACCTCCCGGGCTTAAGCGATCCTCCTGCTTCCGCTTCCTGAGGAGCTCAGACTATGGGCACACCGCCATGCCCCACTAATTAATGTTGTTGTAGACATGGAGGTCTCTCTACGTTGCCCAAGCTGGTCTTGAACTCCTTGGCTCAAGTGATCTACCTGCTTCAGTCTCTCAGAGTTCTGGGATTACAGATGTGAGCCACTGTGCCTGGCCATCTTATTATTTTCTTTTAGAAAGTTTTGATCTACAGAAAACCTGGAAAGATCATGGGGCGCTCCATGTGCCCCACACTCCTTTTCCTAATAGTTAGGCTTACACCAGTGGTGGTTGTTACAATTCTTGCATCAAGGCACATACATTGTTACCAACTAAGTAAGGCCCTGAATCAACACAGATACATCGTTACTAATATAAACACAAATACATTGTTACTAACACAGACACAGATACATTGTTACTAACAAAGGCCCTGCCCCGGTACAGATACCTTGTTGCTAAGGCAGGTGCTTTACTCAGGTCTCCTGGGTGTCGCCTGCTCTCCTTTGGCAGTCTCAGGGTTCCTCCCAGGACACCACATTGCATTCAGTCCTGAGGCTTCTCTGGGCTCTGACAGTTTCTCAGACTTCCCTTATTTCTGATGACCTGGACAGTTGTGAGGCGTGTAGCTGAGAGAGTTTGTAGACTGTCCCTCTGTTGGGGTTTGTCTGATGCTTTCTTCGTGATTCGATGGGGGTTATCGCTCTGGGGAGAAAGGCTGCAGAGGTAAAGTGCCATTTCGTCGTGTATTGGGGCACACCCACGTGCGCACCTTTGCGATTGGATCGGCCTTGATCACCTGTGCAGGTGTGTTCGTCTGCTTTCTCCACTGGAGCCAGCTTTACTTTCCCTCCTAACAACCATCACAGCCCAAAACTGTGGGCGTCCATGTGTCTCTTGGAGTCTCATTAGAATGTAAGGCCCTTAAGGCAGAGGCCTCATTCGTCCTGTTTGTCACCTGCAAAAAAGGCTCATATCCATATTACATAAAAATATCCATCACAGCCATCTTCATCATTAGACTTATTTCTACAGTGTTTACGTGCAGAAACCACGAAGTCATTATCTCAAACTGACATTGAATGACAATTCAAATTCTTTTTTTTTTTTCCATTTATTTATTTTACTGCATTTTAGGTTTTGGGGTACATGTGAAGAACATGCAAGATTGTTGCATAGGTACACCCGTGCAGTGTGATTTGCTGCCTTTCTCACTCATAGGAGGGTGTTGAACAATGAGAACACATGGACAATTCAAACTCTTAAGTTATCACTGAGCTGCAAACTAGACTTCTCCACAGTCTTTATCCTGGCCCACAGTAGTGCCTAGTGAAGCAGACCGTTGATTCACCACATCCTTACAGAGCTCTGGTGCCAGGGAGCAAGTTGCTGGTGCTGGGGAGAGCCACAGACGAGCTGGTTGCAGCTCCTGACCTCATAGACCTTGAGGTCTGACAGAGGAGAGCCTTTCAAAGCTTTGCACATTGCTTTGTGGGACAGGGTGAGACTGGGTGCCGGGGTACTGGCAGCTGTGATGGGGTGCTGCCTGGAGGAGGGAGTGCTGCTCAGGCAGTGAAGGAGGGGTGGCGTATGCAGAGTGGGGCGGGGGAGTGTGCAGAGGCCCCGCTGCGGAGATGAGCCTGGGCATTTGAAGAACCCCAGTGAGGAGGCAGAGTGTTCAGGTGTGGCTGTGGCCCTGGCCCAGGGGCAAGAGGAAGATGGGGAAAGTGGAGCTGGTTGAGAAGTGGACAGAAGTGGGGTGATGGACAGAAGTGGGGTGAGAAGGCGAAGTCCAGGCTCCGAGACTAGGATGGAGGCCCGCCTTCCTTCCTGCCTTCCCTGGGAAGGGGCAGGCCTGGAGTGTGGCGAGTCCTGCTAGAGGCTTCCATGGAACTCCCGAGTGGGAGGAGCATGGGGAGGCGGGCCCTGTGCTTAGGGGTCCTGGGTGAGGGATGAACAAGAGGGCATAAACAGGCCTCCTTGGAAGGGAGTGGGGAGGGAGAACAGGAGCTGTCCAGGGCCCTCAGAAATGCGCCATGTGAGGGCAGGAGAGTCAGGGATGATTCCCCAAGGGAGGCTGCGGAGGGCTGAGGGAGGAGGGCAGGCATCCAGTGAGTGTGGGAGTCAGTGGCCCATGGAAGGTAGCATGAGGCAGCTCCTTGGCAACTGAGGGGGTTCGGGTGCTGTCGTGGGACTCCCAGGCCAGTGCTCTCCCTGCCCCTGCCACCCACCTCGCAGAAAGAGCCCCGGGCGGAAGCAGGGTAGCTGGTACTGAGCCCTTGACCTTCAGAGGTGGCGTTGACAAGACCAGAATGCCACCGGGCCATGCACCTCTGCCTGCAAACCGTCCTTCAATTTATTTTTACCTCTGTTCCTCGTGGGCTTGTGTATCAGGTTTGATATTTTTGTGCTAGTGGGAAAATAGAATGTGCTTCGCAGAAATCTGCCTTGTGTCCAATGTCTTGAGCTGCAGCTGTTTCAGAGTGACGGGAAACAGGATATTCTGGGCTTGAGCCCTTTTGTTCATCTCTGAGAGGGACATAAACTCCCATTTCCAAGAGGTTCCTGGGACCCATGAGGTCGGTGCATTCACTTCGCTTGCACAGGAAAATCATGCACTCCGTGTCATTGGTGGAGCCTGTTTTATTTTGTGGAATAGACGTGTCAGAAGCAGGACGGGCCAGATGGAATTGTGTTAGGCAGGAGTCCTGTCTTTCCGTAGGTATTTTCACAATGGAAGCGATCTTCTTCTAAAGTACAGCTCCCGGCGAGCTGAACAGAAAATCTGCTGTGAAAAGGCTTAAGAGGAAGGCTGGACTGGAAGAATGAGACTGACATCCACAAAGAGGCTTGCACCCGAACGTTCATGACAGCACCACAGCCACCCCTGAACATCCTGCCTCCTTGCTGAGGTTCTTCAAATCGCGCAAGCTCATCTCGGCCGCATGGCGTCCGCGTACGCCATTCCCCCTGTCTCAGACACCACCCCCTCCCCTCCCCTCCATGGCCCACAGACCCCCACACTCAGTACCCAAAAAGGGGTGAGAACCCAAATAACCATCAACCAAGGGATGGAGAAAGAAAATGTGGTCCCCCATGAGATGGGATGTGATTCAGCATAGGGATGAAGGAAGGGCTGAAACGTGCTATCACATGGATGAACCGTGAAAACACGCTCAGTGAAAGAAACCAGACATGGAAGGTCACATATCACCTGCTCTTGTTTGTATGAAATGTCCAGAAAGCAAAATCCATGGGGAGGGAAAGTACATGGGTGGCTGTGAGGGGCTGCGGGAGGGAGATGTGGACAGTGGCTGCTAACGGGCATGGGTTTCTTTTGAGGGTGACGAAAATGTTCTGAAATGGATGGTGTTGGTTGCACAGTTTTGTGAATATACTAAAATCCACCGAATCACACACTTTTAAAGGATGAATTGTGTGGAGTGAGAATGCTGTCTCAATAAGGGTGTGTACAAAATGCAGCTGAGGGTGGGTGCTCCAAGCTTGTCAGTAATGATGTATAAACCCCTTTGCCATCCTGGGTTGGGGTGGGTTGAGGCTCAGGGTCACCAGGGAGGAATGGACATCTTGTAGGCTACTTGACTGTCTCGGGGTAGGGGGGCGCAGTATTACCAATGCTTTATCTTTTGGCCCTCTGTACATACCAAGGTGAAAACCAGGTACTCTGGTCCTGGTGGCCGCAGAGCTGACCCTATGTTTGCCCTGGTCCTGGTGGTGGCTGCGGTGCTGTGCAGCCTCTGTCCCTGCGTCTG
>NW_022437063.1:1423813-1478566 GCF_009761245.1 Sapajus apella
GGTGCTGTGCAGCCTCTGTCCCTGCGTCTGCCCTGGTCCTGGCGGTGACTGCGGTGCTGTGCAGCCTCTGTCCCTGCACTTTCCCTTTTCACTACCGCATCCCCATGGTGCTGGCGGAGTGAGGCTGTAATGTCCACGTCTCCTGCAGGTCCTCCTCAACTGGATTAACGATGTGCTGGTGGAGGAGAGGATCATTGTCAAGCAGCTGGAAGAAGACCTGTACGATGGCCAAGTGCTGCAGAAGCTCTTGGGTGAGTCCCCAGCAGGGACAGCTCTGTCCCACCCCCATATCCCTGCAGCAGCCCGGGGCTGGACCAGGATTCTCTGCATAGTGACATTGGTCACAGGTCCTAGGAAGACATTAAAAGCTGAAGTGCACGCCTCCCAGGTGGTGCCCCCAGGCCCCAGGCTGTGGCTTCAGGGTCCTCTGTCCCCTCACTGTTTCTACAGAGCACCCAGCCATGGGGCAGCTGGAGGCACAATATCCAGAGCTGCCTGCGGCTCCCCTCCTGTTGGGCTCAGGCCCACTTTGTGTCTCACCCCTCTCCACGACCCCCTTTCAACTTGAGCTCCTTCATCTCTGGATGGGAGGCAGCAGGAGGGAAGTGGGTCCCCAGCAACATTCTGTGAGTGAATGTGTCACCAAATACATTTTTTGTACACTAAAAATGCAAAAAATTAGCCAGGTGTGGTGGTGCACACTGATAGTCCCAGCTACTTGAGAGGCTGAGGCAGGAGAATTGCTTGAACCTGGGAAGCGGAGGTTGCAGTGAGCCAGGATCACGCCACTGCATTCCAGCCTGGGCGACAGAGCAAGAGTCTGTCTCCAAAAAAAAAAAAAAAAAAAAAAAAAAAGTGAGTTCCCACTGATACCTCTAATTCCAGTTCAATGCTACAAGTTTCTCCCTTACCTGTCAGCATTCTCTATTCCAATCTCCAGGGTAAACCTTGGTTCCAGAAATATATTTGCTGTTTACTCTGATTGCATATAAAATAGTGTCAGAATTATGGTATCAATACCTCTGTCAACTACAAACATGCTAAGTATAAGATATTTTTCCGTTATTTTTTAAGTATGTGATATATCCACTAAGAGTATATAGTCAGAATTCTGTGTTCAGAGCTTAGCTGAATTATCTCCTGTTCTAGTGGTCATGTCATCCATTTGATGTATAAATAATTTGTTTCTGTCTGTATTTAGTTTTTGGGTATATGTTTGCATTTACTTTTATTTAATATTACTTTTAAAAATATGAAGCATTTATGTGCTTCAAAAGTCAAAACGGTGAAAATGACATACCTTGAAAGGTCTTGGCCACGTGTGATGGCTCAGCCCGATCATCCCAGCACTTTGAGGGACTGAGGCAGGAGGATCACTTGAGCCCAAGAGTTTGAGATCAACCTGGGCAACATAGTGGGACCTTGTCTCTACAAATTACCAGATGTGATGATAGGCATCTGTAGTCCCAGCTGCTTGGGAGGCTGAGGCAGGAGGATTACTTGAGCCTGGGAGGTCGAGGCTGCAGTGAGCCATGATTGTCCCAATGCATTCAAGCCTTGGCAACAGAGAGAGCCTGGAGGCGGGGGGGACGACTCACTGCTTTTTCTCCCACCTATACACTCTCAGGTAACCATTTTCAATGGATTCTGATTTTATCCTTATGTTTCTTTACAAAAATGTCCGTACACACACCTACTCATTTCCCTTTCGTTCCGTGCATGAAAGATGGTATACGCGATACACTCTTTGATGCACCTTGCTTGTTTCACTTAATAATATGTTCTAGGAATCCTTCCATGTGGAGATCACCTTTCTTTTTCTTTATGGCTGCATAGTACTTCGCCGTGTGGCTGTTCCTTAGTTTATTTACCCAGTCTCCTGTATTGAACGTTTTTGTCATTTCCAGTATTTTTCTATCACCAATAATATTATGGGAATATCCTCATGCAGATGTTGAAGAAACTAGAATCATTGACCTCAAGTGTAATGAGTGGTTTCCTTGAGCTCACCGCTGCAGAGGAGGGAATTCCCAAATTGTGAGATGGGTCACCTCTCACCTCTGGCTTTCCCAGGTCTGTTGTGCCTTGGTTGATCTTTTCTGTATCCACTTTCTGTGTTCTCTGGACTGTTGAGTGTGCAGACACGATGTAATATTTCTGTTAAAACAATGGTCCCTTGCTCCTGCAACATTGCAGTTTCTCTGCGTCACACAAATGCACTGACCACTAGATTTGGCATTTGGTTGGTCACTGGTGGCCCGGATGAGAGCAGATTCAGTGCAGTGGTGAGGGTAACATCCTGATCGGGGAGGGCTCAGGGGCAGAGAACTGTGCCTTTGAGGTGCATGATTTTGAGAGGAAGAGAGAGGAAGGGAAGTGAGACTCTTGTCGCTGTGGCTCCTTTTCTTTTTGAGACAGGGT
This sequence comes from Sapajus apella, assembly GCF_009761245.1. Taxonomy (NCBI): domain Eukaryota; kingdom Metazoa; phylum Chordata; class Mammalia; order Primates; family Cebidae; genus Sapajus; species Sapajus apella. The sequence goes on from NW_022437063.1 coordinate 1,426,235, forward strand.
CTTAGCCCATCACCCATGCTGGAGTGCAGTGGTGCAATCAAGGCTCACTGCAGCGTCCACTTCCTGGGCTCAGGTGATTCTCCCACCTTAGCCTCCCGAATGGCTGGGAGTACAGGTGCTCACCATCATGCCTGACTAATTTTTTGTGCTTTTGGTAGATACGTGGCCTCGCCGTGTTGCCCAGGTTGGTCTTGAACTCCTGGGCTCCAGCAATCCACGCACCTCAGCCTCCCAAAGTGCTGGGATTACAGCGTGAGCCACTGTGCCCATCCATAGTAGCTCCTTTTCATGTCTGTCCACCGGGCACCATCCAGGCTGCCTGCTGAAATCACGTGCGTGGCGCACTTGGCACTGCACCTGGCACAGGTCTGTCGTCAATAAGCAGGAGTTGCTATTGTTATCGTTGTCATTTTCTAAACAGACAAATAAAAGCCAAGAGCAGAACTGAGGAGCGTCTGGCTCCCTGCTGGTCCCCCACCCACTCCAAGTCCCTCGGGTGACTGGCACATGGTAAATATTTGTTGATTAAGTCCATGAAGAAAGCCCTGCAGTTTCATTACCTATGCATATTGTGGGGTCCTCTTGCGGGAAATGAAAACGGAACAGATAGATGAGTATTTGTCTGGATTTCTGGTCTTCAGTGCCATCCACAGACTCGGGAAGGGACCAGCTATTTGCTGAACAATCTTTCAGTTCTCTTAGAGTTGTGATATGTTTTCAGGTCCCAAAGTGCCTGTGACAGTGGCCTCGAGAACTCAGTGTCCCCTTGTACCTGGGATAGCACACCTCTTAAAGATCAGGAGGAGATTCCACCCGCGTCATCCCCAGCACTGGTGGACTCAGCAGATCCTGTGTCTGGGGTTTCTTTTCTGCTCAACCTCCCCTGCTTTGATGGACTGCACAAACAAGCCCCATCCTGGTGGAAGGGTCTCCCCATGGGCCATCCTGGAGGGTCATTCCTTCAGGGCAGGGCTGGTGACTGGGGTGGGATCGTGTTTTTCTGCACTGTTGAGACAGAGGACTGACTGCTGCAGGGGATAGGTGGGCTGCGCAGGGGCTGCTGAAGGATGTGAGTGGGTAGGGGGGTAGGGCGTGGTTCAGGAGAGAGAGAGACTGGGGGAGCCCCTGTAGGAAAAACCCAGGGGTTCAGCATCGGTAGTTGCCTCTGGACAGAGTTTGCACACTCTGTACAAAGGGCTCTTACAGATCAGTTCTTGGAGGGAAACCTCCTGGGCTTGTGACAAGTGGTGGGTGGGGTGATGAGGTGCTAGGGAGGCCATGTCCCATAACTCACTCTGAAGGACACAGTGATGCTTGGACCACGCTGTGTGTCCTTATTCAGCTGGCCCTCAGGAAGTACACTTGGAGGGAAACATGCCTGTGTTTGTTTTGGTCACACATTCATTCATTCATTTATTCATTTGTCTGGTGGATGAGTGTTCATTGGCTGACATGTGTTGGGTGGGTCTTGGCTCTGGAGACGCAGTCGGAAACAAGAGAGATGAGCCCCCTACCCCACCCCCATCCACTCCCCCAGCACACAGTCTAGCAGAGCGAGGAAAGGGAAGTATTATGGGGCAGGGTGGTTCAACCTGAGACGTAGATGTTTTAAGGGAGTGACAAGTGCTAGGAAGACAGTAACAGAAGACTGTGGGGTAGAGTGGTGGGTGGGGATGGGGCAAGCAATCCAGGGCAGCTCCTCTGGGGAGGCGACATTTGACCACACATCTGCACAGTGAGCTTGGGAAGGGCGTTCTGGGCTGAGGCTGTAAAGCGAGAAAGAGCCTGCTGTCTTGGAGGGGCAGTGAAAGGAGGTGGAGGCGGGGCTGAGATGGCAGAGAGGGAGGGAGAGAGCCAAGAGAGGAGGCTGGGGCCAGATCTCATTGAGCCCTGGGAGACAATAGCCTTTGTTCCAGGTGATAGGAAGCCACTGGAGGTTTTGAACAGGGCTGTGACGTGGACTGGGTTAGAGTTTAAAAGGGCACTTGGGCTTCTGGGTGCAGGGTGCATGGGGAGGAGAGTCAGGAGTTGGAGCTGAGAGGTCAGTCAGGACACCACTGCCACGGCCCAGGCATCCGATGAGGTGGCTCAGCCCCCAGAGTGAAAGGGCAGACATAGGAATGTTCTGTGCAGTTAAATTGTCAGAGGAATCAAGGCTGATGGCCAGGTTTGTGGCATGAGCGACTGGCAAATGGGAAGCTGTTGGGAGTAGGGTGGGAGGTGGAGAGGGTGCAGGTCTGTGTTGGACATGCTAGGGCTGAGATCCCTGCCCTCTTGGAGGCGATACTGGGCGGCTAAGCCTGGAATCCAGGCTGCAGTGTACATCTGAAGCCAGCAGCACTGAGCTGATGTTTAGTGCCATGGGTCCACACGGTTTCATCACCTAGAGAGGGTGTTCCAAATTATATTTGGCCAAATGCCAAATGGCCAAGAATTAACATCTATATTTGGCTAAGGTGAGAATCCCCATCTCAGAATGAGCTCCCATGATGCAAGAATAAATCTGAAATGTTCATCAAGATGCATCATACTTACCACAGTTTTATTCTAAAAACATGAGGGGTCGAAGTTTTGATGTTTTGCATTGCAGTGTCAGTAGTCATGCCCGCCCAGCACTGTTGGGTGCCAGTTGCTCTCAAGGTCTTCAAACCAGACATTTGTGTTGCTAGATGCTGTGATGCCTTCAACTGGGAAGGCTAGAGGAGCACATGGACCTTTGACTGATGCTGTCTGAAGGGATGCGCCTCACGTGAAGCCAGCCCTGGGTTGTCAGCCTTTCTCCCTCTCTGAGTGGTGGGTTATGGTAGAGACTCACCTCCTCTTGGACCTTGCATGTGAAGTTTTGGCTGTTGCTGGTGACGGCCCTCTGTCGAAACAGTCCCTCTGATTGGTACTTTGCTCCCTGCCGGAAGCAGATATGTTTTAGTATTTTCAGAAGCAAACCTGAGTGTCGTGTTCACTTTTTTGGGGGGTGGGATGGAATCTCGTCTGTCACCCAGGCTGGAATGTGGTGGCATAATCTTGGCTCGCTGCAACCTCCACCTCCCAGGTTCAAGCGATTCTCTGGCCTCAGCCTCCTGAGTAGCTGGGATTACAGGTGCATACCACCACGCCTGGCTAATTTTTGTAATTTTAGTAGAGACAGGGTTTTGCCATATTGGTCAGGCTGGTCTTGAACTCCCGACTTCATGATCTGCCTGTCTCAGCCTCCCAAAGTGCTGGGATTACAGGTGTGAGCCACCACGCCTGGCCTGACTTTCATTTTTTATTTCTGATGCTTTTGTCTGTACCTGTGGCTTCTCCCACGCAATCACTTGAAGCAGTATGTCCACAAGCTCTGTGTCTGGCAGCCTGACCGTGGAACCGACCCTCGGAATCTCAGGGCAGGTTCTGAATTTGTGTCTGCATCTCAGCCGTGGTTGCCTGTAGACAACACCAGTGCCTTCTGTGGAGTAGAATTGCAAGGGCATCTTTAAAGCCGGCATCCTCCCCTCTCCAGGTACATCCTTTTGGTTCCCTCTTCGGTTAGCCCTGGCAAATGCAGCGCCTACTCCGGAGTTGCTGTGATTGTCCATGAGCTGTGTTATCCATAAAGTATAACATGAGGCTTCCTTTGGATCAAGCAGCCTTTTTCTTGTGGAATAGCTGCTGTCCCATCTTGTTTGAATAATTGCATAAGCACTTGAGAAGGCAGTTCTAAAATCTCTTGAGTATCAAGTGGTTTGACATATTAATACCACTTTTTTTTTTTTAACTGAAAAAAAGAACAGTGGATGAGAATATTCAGATAGTAACAGAACATCAAAATGTCTTGGCTGGTTTTGTGAACACTGTTCGACTGAAAATACGTAATATGCTACTCATGTGATATACTATTGACGTGATAGGACTGATGTGGTCACCGATCCTCGAGCCCCGGGATGCCAGGAATGACCATGGTGTAGGCATTCAGCTCTTTGGCTTTCCAAAGGCAGAAGCCCAAACCAAACAGGAGATTTGGGCTGAAAACCAAGGCGGAAGCTAACTTTTGTGCATCTGTGGTAGAGAAGAGGTCTGAGGACTGGGCCTGGGCTGTCAGCCGTTCATGGTCAGGAAGAGGAAGTTCCGGCAAAGGAGTCTGATGGGGGTCAGTCGTGATGGGAGGGAGCCAGAGGAATGTTGCATTTGGGAGGGGTAGACGAGGTGTTCCTAGGAGGTGGGAGGGAGTGAGAGGAAGAGAGTGGGAACAGATCCCTGGTTTGGCCATGTGAAAATTGCCTAGGAGTACCACCATGCCTGGCTAAGTTTTATAATTTTACTAGAGACAGGGTTTTGCCATATTGGTCAGGCTGGTCTCGAACTCCCGACTTGTACTCCTCTCCAGAGGAGTCCTTTTTCATTTTCTGCTCTTGAGATAGGTCTCACTCTATTGCCCAGGCTGTAGTGCAGTGGTGTGATCACAGCTCACTACAGCCTCGACCTCTTTGGTTTGGATAATCTTCCTACCTCAGCCTCCCTGGGTAGCCGGGACCACAGATGCATACCACCACACACAGATAATTTTTGCTTTTTTTTTTTTTTTCTTTTGTAGAGTTAGGGTTTTGCCGTGTTGCCCAGGCTAGTCTTGAACTCCTGGGCTCAAACGATCCTCCCACTTTGGCCTCCCCAAAGTGCGGGGATCACAGGCATGAGCCACTGCACCCAGCCGAGCCCCTCTTCTTGAAAGTAGATTCTGGAAGCAGCTGCCAAGTTCTCTGCCACATACCAGGTTTCTAGGGGTGTAGCTCCCCTGTGTTTGCAGTGCAGCTCTCAAAGTAGACTGCATGTGGCCAGAGTGAGGTGCTCACCCTGGGGGAACTCCTCTGGCTGTCGCTCTCCTGCTGCTCACTCATGGGTATGCCCTCTCCTTACGAAGGTCAGGTCCTTCCTCACATGTGTACCCAGACCCACATGTGGCCATCACCCAGGGTCACCTGCTACATGGGAGAATCCTTCTCAGCTTTCTGTGTCTCTTTTTGTGCAGGGAAGATAGGGGTCCTGGCCATGACAGAGCCCTGAGCGGCTCCTTCAGCCCCTGTCAGTGGTCACAGTGATGTCTGGTGATGCAGGTGGCCATGTACCATATTCTCTGCTGTGCAGGAGTCACCCAAGACCCAGCCTATGGCAGCACGCGGGCATGGCCCGTCTCTCTGGTCTCTGTTGCGGGCTGTTTCCACCACCAAATTCATATGTTGAACCAGGCAAGACATTTTGATGCTCTGTTACTATCTGAATTCTACATGTGGGGCCCACCCATGGGACCTCATTTTACCTTAATTGCCTCTTTAAATACAGGTACATAGGCCGGGTATGGTGGCTCACGCCTGTAATCCCAACACTTTGGGAGGCCGAGGCAGGTGGATCACCTGAGGTCAGGAGTTCGAGACCAGACTGGTCAACATGGTGAAACCCTGTCTCTACTAAAAATACAAAAAATTAGTCAGGCATGGTGGCAGGCACCGTAATCCCAGCTACTTGGGAGGTTGAAGCAGGAGAATCATGTGAACCCGGAAGGTTGCCGTGAGCTGAGATCATGCCACTGCACTCCAGTCTGAGTGGCAAAAGTAGAAATGCTGTCTCAAAAAAAAAAAGAAAAGAAAAGAAATACAGGCGCATTGCAAGGTATGAGAGCCTCACCCCCTAGGAGAGACGGGCAGCCTGGCTGGCCCCCACTGGCCCTGCTACCAGCCAGCCCTGCAGGTTGAACCTCAGAATGTGACTGTTTAAGGAGGTAATAGGCTGGGTGCAGTGGCCCATGCCTGTAATCCCAGCACTTTGGGAGGCCGAGGTGGGTGGATCACTTGAGGTCAGGAGTTTGAGACCAGCCTGACCAACAAGGCAAAATCCAGACTCTACTAAAAATACAAAAATTACCCAGGCATGGTGGCAGACGCCTGTAATCACAGCTACTGGGGAGGCTGAGACAGGAGAATCGCTTGAACCTGGGAAGCGGACGTTGCAATGAGCTGAGATGGTTCCATTGCACTCCAGATGGCATCACTCCTGGGCGACTAGAGTGAAATTCCATCTGAAAAAAAAAAAAAAAAGAGGTAATGAAGGTAAAATGAGGCCATATGAGTGGGCCCTAATCCAATATGTCTAGGTTCCTATAAAAAGAGATCAGGACACAGACATGCACAGAGGGAGACCGAGTGAGGACACAGGAAGGAGAGGGCAGCCATCTACAAGCCAGGAGAGGGGCCTCAGAAGGGTCCGCCCTGCTGGTGTCTTGGTCGTGGACTTCTGGCCTCCAGAGCTGGGACATACATCTCTGTTGTCGAAGCCACGCGCTTCGTTACAACAGCCCAGGCAACCCAATCCATTGTCCTCCACTCCTCTGCCGACTCCTCTTCCTCCACCCTGGGTGACGTGGCTGTGTTCTGTCTGCAGGGCTGCATGGTGGCAGCTGCAACGGGAGCACGTCAGGCCCCCCATCTCCCTGGTGTATGAGGCTCTGCGACCACCCAGCTCTGTGCCATCCTCTCTCTCTCCTTCCTTCTCCAGGCTGCCCTGCCCTGCCCTGTTGGGTAGTTGAACACCTGTGGGACCTACTTGCTTTCCACTTCCAGGGTGCGAATTCAGACAGACAGCTGTGGATGACTCAGCGAGGAGCTGTTAGATCCAGATGGAGGGAAATCAGATGAATAAGCGGGGATCGTTTTCACTCCCCTGCAGGATGCGCTTTGTCGGGCTGCTTTTTTCCCTCTCTTACAGTCACTGCCACCCAATCTGATGTTATTTACGGGTGTCTCTCTCCACTAGGGACCTCTGTTATCTGCCGTTTCCAGCACCTAGGACAGTGCCTGTCACACAGTGGTGCCCAGTCCCTCTCTGTGAGTCAGCAAATGAATGATTGAAGGTGTGTTCTGAGCCCAGCAAACCTTGCTGTAGAATTGTATTGTCCTGAAAGGGTTACCAAAGCTGTTTGTTTTCCAATTGAGAAAAGGGAGGCTGTTGGGGAGATCATGCTGAAGACTTGGGGGCCTCCAGCTAAAATGATTTAAACGGAACCTTGCCCTGGGAATCACTTGCAAAACAGAAACCCCATTTGTGACCAGCCTGGACTTGATTGCTGTCATGATCGCCCGTCAGTGCTGGCGTCACTGACAGCAGCTGTGTATGGAAGGCTCCATGCTGAGAGCTTGCCGTCACCCTCCCAGAAAACCATCTCATGATGCTCTGTGATGTTGCTTTTGTCGTTTTGCAGAGGGGATCTATCAGTAAAGACAGGAGTCTTAGAATCGAAGACTAGCAGGGAAGCTGGGGGTCCTTCCTGCCGTGTGGCCCTGCAGCAGGCGTGGGGTGGGGCGCTGGTGGCCAGCACCCCTGCCAGCACCTACTGCTATCAAAAGGGAAATTGAAGGAGGTGCGGGCCTGGCTGGAGCTCAGTCTCAGTAATTGAATCTAGACGAAATGTGACAGTTCTTGTCCGCGCTCCTCCAGATTGCTTCCTGCCCATTCTTGGTAATAAAGTCGTCGCCTGCTCTGTGAATATCTAATCTAACTTCCTATTGTGGTGTCAGAATGTTAGAGAAACAGGAATTGGAGCCTCAGGTGTGTGGGGAGGCAGAGGCAGCCTCTAAGACCGTTTCTATTATTGCTATTATCTCTATCCGTCCTCTCCCTTCCGGGACCCACTGGGACAGTCTCCTTCTCACCTGCTGACCCCCACTCTAGGTCTTCCCGGGTAACCCCCTTGCCTCTCAACTGCATCTCAAATTACGTTTTTCCCATTTTATATGCATGGAATGTTCCCGAGTATAACACCCACAGTTTTATCCTTAACTCTTCTTCCCTTTCCAATCTGGAGTCATTCTCTAAGAAAGATGAGTGACCTGAAAGCTCAGAGTTCCATGGCTCAACATCTCAAGATGCCTCCATGGCCACATGGTAACCGGCCCTGCTTCGGGGACCTCCTTGCAGCCAGGGTCCTGGTGGTTCTGAGTTCCGCCAGCTAGATTCTTCCCTTCCCCCTGCCTCCCTCCCCCGCTTCTTCCCTCCCTCCGTCCTTCCCTCCCTCCCTCCCTCCCTCCCTTCCTTCCTTCCTCCCTTTCTCCCTCCCTTCCTCCCTTCCTTCCTTCTTTCCTTCCTTCCTTCCTTCCTTCCTTCTTTCTTGACAAGGTCTCACTCTATTGCCTAGGCTGGAGTGTAGTGGCACAATTTCGGCTCACTGCAACCTCCGCCTTGTGGATTCAACTGATTCTCCTGCCACAGGTGCGCACCAGCACACCCAGCTAATTTTTGTTTTTTTTTTAGTAGAGATGGGGTTTTACCATATTGGTCAGGCTGGTCTTGAACTTCTGGCTTCAGGTGATCCACCCATCTCAGCCTCCCAAAGTGCTGGGATTACAGGTGTGAGCCACCACACCTGGCCCTCCCAGCACTTTCTGACCCTCTCCTCTTGTCTTTCTCATTGCAGAAAAACTGGCAGGATGCAAGCTGAATGTGGCTGAGGTGACACAGTCAGAAATAGGGCAGAAACAGAAGCTGCAGACGGTGCTGGAAGCAGTACATGACCTGCTGCGACCCCGTGGCTGGGCGCTCCGGTGGAGTGTGGACTGTGAGTTCCATGCCACGGGGCGGGGGTGGGGTGGGGGGTGGGAGCATCTGCAGGGAGCCCGTCCTTTCGACATTCGTCATCCACATTTGTCATCCACATTCGTCATCATCATCCCATCTGGCCTTGCATCTTAAAACTGGGTTCATCTCCCTGCTCTGTGAGAGGTAGCATTGCAGGGGAGGGAACGGGAGTAGGGTTAGGGAGCTCCGAGGAAAGGGACCTGGTCAGGCCGAAACTCTCCATCCTCCCCAGGCTGCAGAGGAGAGAGGCATTGTTTCTGGCTAGGTGGATCAGAGGGACTTTGAGAGAGAGAAGCAGCCTTGAGGGGTTCTTGATGGGACTCAACTCCAAATGCCACTGGCAGCGTCACCCAGTGGGCTGTTTGCCTGTGACCCTCTGGAATGTGTCCCAGAGTGGGCTGGCATTAGGAGGGGTGAGATCACGGTATTCCCCAGAGAAGACATGAACCCGGAAGGTGAAAGACTAAGCCAGAAGAAGGTGGAAAGTTCTCCTCGGTCTTGCCCACTCCTTCCCCACCTCCTTCCCCTTGAAGCAGGGCCCTCAGGGTGTGGCTTCAGGACTCTCTGTGCTGGGCCAGAGGTCTCTGTGCTTCGCTGAGATGGGCCCTCAGCAGTGGGCAGGAGGCCCTGGAGCCTGGCCCTGCACCTGGTTTCTCGGCATCGAGACTTTGGGCAGACCCAGGCTGCCTCGTGGGTTGCTGGGCCTGTGGGTGGGGAATCGGGTGCCTTGTAAGCTCTGAAGCCCTCACAGGAGAAGTGGTGATGATGAGCAAACCTGAGTCCGCGTGCTGAGGAAGAGGGAGGAGGGAATCAGGCATGGCGGGGCTGATGTCTAATGTCCCCAGAGCCATGTCTGCCCTTGGCAGCCTACCCTAGTTGGGAGGGTTCATCGCATAGAGTGAGCCCTTTTGTAGCACCAGAGAAAGTAACATGCATCCTTGTGAAGGGGTACATGGCCGTGACCTGCTTCCCATGATCTTTTCCCTTTTGTGCTAATTTTACTACGCTGTTCCTTCCTTCTCCTCATCCCTGCCCAATTTATGGCTTTTAAGAACAAAATTGTGCTTCTAAAAGTGGTTGCACAGGTCGCCTCAGGCCAAGAGGAAAGGAGGCATTGAAACTAGAAATGGATTCACCCAGGTTACACATCGGCCGTCTTCATTCGTCCACGTTTCGGTCCGTCCTTGCCTCGCTGGGGTCTCATTTCGATGCTGCGTGTCTCTGTTGGCTTCTGTATGTGGGTTCAGGTTCCTGTCTGACCCAATCTAAAGCATCTCCCTTCCTCCTCCCTCCCACAGCGATTCACGGGAAGAACCTGGTGGCCATCCTCCACCTGCTAGTTTCCCTGGCCATGCACTTCAGGGCCCCCATCCGCCTTCCTGAGCATGTGACCGTGCAGGTGGTGGTGGTTCGGGTGAGTATAACCGAGAGATCAGCCTGTCTGTAATGCCGCCGGAGAGGCAAAGTCTTCTTCCTCCTGTGGCTTTCCTGCCCTCCCCGCTGTTTTCCCCCTCCCCGCAAGAGGCTACCTTCTGTTTTTCCCTTTTGACAACATGTGTGTCTCACCCTGGCTCCGAGATAAATGATTAGGATGGGAACAATGGCATTGATTTGATGAGAGGCAGAGGCATGAGGGTGTTGAGGTTTAATTTTCCACAGTTTTGAAAAGAACATTCATTTCTCTCCAAAGGCAACTGGTTGGAATTCAATCCCCTTGAATGTGCTTATTACTCATTGGAGGAGGTTGGCCCTGTGGGATGAAACAGACACCCAGATTAAAGCCGCTTTGCATTTGCTGGGGATTGTTCATCATGCCCCATTATCTCTTTTTTTGGGTTCATTTCTCTTGATTCGTTTGGAGAAATGGAACCAGGACCCAGGTCCTTCTAACAGAGGGTGAGGTAGAGTCACCTTTCTCTTGCTGTTTCTTTTATGTTTATGTTTTTATTTATTTATTTATTTATTTATTTATTTTTGAGACAGAGCCTTGCTCTGTAGCCCAGGCTGGAGTGCAGTGGCACAGTCTCGGCTCACTGCAACCTCCGCCTCCCAGGTTCAACGGATTCTCCTGCCTCAGCCTCCTGAGTAGCTGAGATTACAGGCATCCACCATCACGCCCAGCTAATTTTTGTATTTTCAGTAGAGATGGGGTTTCACCATGTTGGTCAGGCTGGTTTTGAACTCCTAAGCTCGTGATTCGCCCGCCTCAGCCTCCCAAAGTACTGGGGTTACAGGTGTGAGCTACCGTGCCCGGCTATTTTTTATTTTACTTTTGAGACAGGGTTCCACTGTGTCACCCAGGATGGAGTACCATGGTGCAGTCACAGGTGACTGCAGCCTCAACCTCTTGGGCTCAAGTGATCCTCCCACCTCAGCCTCCCAAGTAGCTAGGACTACAGGCACAGGCCACCACACCCGGCTAATTTTAAATTTTTGTAGAGATAGGGTCTCGCTATGTTGCCCAGGCTGGTCTCAAACTCCTGGGCTCAAGCGATCCTCCCATCTCGGCCTCCCAAAGTGCTGTTATGATGGGCAGGAGCTGCCGTGCCTGGCCTTGTTTCCCGCACACTTAAGTGGACAGTCGCTGCATAGGGTTCATGTGCGTAGTTTCCCTAGTAAATGTGCACTGCGCGTCTGCCATCCTCCAAGCACTCAGCATAGGCTGCCGAGGCAGGAAAGGAGAAACACGCTTGGGGTCTGCGGGGACGTCCACTGCTGCCAGAGTTGAGGTCACGCTGGAAACTTGGACGCCTCCGTGTTTATTTGACTCGAGACATCTGGCTCCACTTTCCTCTGGCTTTTAAACTTCTCAGTCCCGTGGTCTCTGTGGTCCGGGAGGACCTGGCTGTGGCCGTGTTTTCCGAACCCATTCTGACCCCTCTGTCACCCTGGGAGCTTGGTCTTGACCTGACGGGAATGCCCGTCTCTGGCATCAGGCGAGGGCCATCTCATGTTGCTGTAATTTTCCTTCCTAAGGTGGATGTTTGCGGTTGGTGGTGGTGACTTAGGACCTCGGGGTCCATTCCTATTCCCCTTATCTTGGCCACGGGTTCACAGGCAGCCGTCCTGGAAAGGCTTCCCTAGGGTACACGGGGATGTGGTTCCCAACCTTACCTACGTCAGCCCGGGGCCCCAGGAGCCCTGTGCAGCCTCCAAAACCCCAGTATTTCCTTTCAGCCTTGCACTTGGGGCCAAGATAATCATTGGGGTTTGCAGCAAGTTTGAACCAGGAAAGCACTTGTGGTGCTTCCTGCCATAACTGGGGTTAGAGGAGTGTTGTTTGGACCATCACAGTGGAATAAAACAAGAAGCCGGGGGTCCTGTGAACTGGGCCATGACTCCCCAGACCCTAGAGCTGCCTTCTGTCTTCCCTGCAGCCTCCTCTGAGCTTCCTCAGGGGTCCCCTTATCAACTCAAGACAGGGTGATGCAAGGGATGTCGCATTTCCTGGGCGGGAAGGAAGGAAGGGAAGGGCCTTATTTGCTGCCTGGCCACATGGCTTTGGGCTGATCACCTGCTGTTGGAAATAGATGTTGGAAATAGATGCTCGGTGCCACAAAGAAAAATGAGCACTGAGACACAGGATCAGCACGCAGTTTTTACTTTCTGGACTGCAGGAAGGGCACTCTCGGGTTTTAGTTTAGATTGTGAGGCCTGGCTCCAACCGACAGAGATTAGACACGGCAGTGAGCACAACCCCAAATGTGTAAGGAATACATTTGTCTGTTTTCCTTTGCTCATTGTACTGCCGTGGCAAGATGGCTGGTGCCACCAAGCATCTATTTCCAACACTTGCCTTTGCTGAGCTCCAGTGCTTTCCCCCATAAAATCAAATTTTACTATAAACCTTTAAAACATCCAGCTTTATGTCTCCAGTCCCTAGACGTGGGCCCAGCACCTGGTGGGTGGGTGCCTCATGCATGCCTGGTCTGTGACTAAGTGAATACAGTCTCTCTGGACCATCCTCGGCAGACCCTCCTGAGAATCAGAGTTGTTCCGTAACCAGCACCTTCCCTGAGTGTTCGCTGGAGGCCAAGCTCTGGAAAGGGATGGAAGCCCAGATCTTGGTGGTGTCCATGGTGGGCTGGCCCAGTGGGAAGTGAGTTCCCGGTCCCTTGAGGGGTTCAGCGGTGCTTGGATCAGCTACCCAGCTCTACCTGGAGCTCCCGTGAGAGGTGGGCTGCCGCCCCTACTGTCACCACTGCCATGCCCCCACTTGCCAGCATCATTGCTTTTTTTATACCTGTCATGCTCTGGGAGAAGTGTGACCTAGGGCACAGTTTCCTAGGGCAGTGGTAACAAAGTGCCACAAAGCAGGTGGCTTAAAATAGCAGGCATTTATTCTCCTGCAATTATGGAGGCCAGAAGTCTGAAATCAAGACATCGTCAGAGCAGTATGTCCTTCCTCACGCCTCCTCCTCTAGGAGAGGGGTCTTCCTGCCTCCTCCAGCTCCTGATGGTGCCCATCAGTCCTTGGTGTTCTTGGCTTGCGGCCGCATCTCTCTAGGCTCTGCGTCCGTCATCACATGGCCTCCTCCCTCTGTCTGTTTCTGTGTCTATTTCTCCTTCTAATAAGGATGTGAGTCATACTGGATTAAGGTGGGGCTCACCATAATCATTGCAGCCTCATCTGAGCTGGTATCTGCAAAGACCCTTATTTCCAAATGAGGTCAAGTGCTGAGGTCCATGGTGTATATGAACTTTGGGGGACCCTTTTCAGTCCCGTGCATACATGGTCGCAGGGGGTGTTCTCTGTTACTTATGTTCCTTCCAATTGTGAGCCTCATCTCTCCTGGCTGCAAAGTGTAGAGGATCCCTTTGGGGAATCCTGACCTGGGGTGTTTCTCCTGAGACCTACCCAAATGCCAGCTCTCAGGGCCATGGGGAGATCAGAGGGTGGGGAGGAGGATGGGGACAGGTTGTGGCCACTGAAAGGCACCCTGCCCAGGGTCCCCTGCTGTGCCCTGACCAAGGCCCGGCATGCATGTTCAGCAGCACCCCTCCTTCACCGTGGCTGTCTTCTAAGAGGGTCTCCGGCCCCGCAGCTTCATCGCCCCGTCGGTGCATCCTTTCTCATCTCTCCACTGCCTGATTTTGTGTTTGTTTATGCCGGGGTTTTCAGAAGCGGGAAGGCCTGCTGCATTCCAGCCACATCTCGGAGGAGCTGACCACAACCACAGAGTAAGTGGACGCCTGCCCTGTCCTTCCAGGCCATGCTGCTCTGAGCGAGCTGGACCCCGGGCTGCCACTTCAGCCAGGAACGCCAGCGCACGTGGGGCTGCTCCTGGTCCACGCCCCTTCACTTTAGCATGTGATTCTCATGCTGCTTCCTATCCCAGCTCTCCCTCTGCACTCTTCCTTCAGAGCTTTGAACATTAGAGCAGAGTTACCTTCCACAGCCTTTGAATTTTTCATTCCTTATCTTAAAAGGTGAGCTTTAAAAATGTTCAAACTGGGGCAGGCAGAGTGAGAGTTCAGGACGGTTAGAGAGACCCATTGTCTCCGTTCGTTTATTTGCCTACATTAGCCCTGTCAGAGGTGGGAGCTGCATGTTTAAACCAGAACTTTCCTTTGACAGACACGGCTAAGCCATCTCTTATCTCTGAGAGAAAGCCAGGGGGCAGGTGTTCAGAAGTCCAAAAGGCTTCGAATCTATTGAAAGTAGCAAATCAAACAATAAATATCTGTGGTGTGTGGTTTTAAGGACCCCTTGTGATAACCTGTTAAGGGTCTTTAGAATTCACCGCATTTGTGCCTCTTGACTAAACCTGTTTCAGATGAAACAGAACATTTAAAAATTGATTGTCTCAGCTAATCCATCAGCTAAGTTCACAGAGTGATTAATTACTGTGTTGTGAATTCATGGATGGTATTTCAAAAATTGGAGCTGACACAGGAAACCACTCGTGGCTTGCAAGCTGTCAGGGAAGATGACGGGATGGTGGAGTGCAGGCTGACGCCTGTGCGGAGGCCGGTGAAGAGGCCTCGCAGTCTGCCCCAGGCCCGGGAAGGGAACAGGGAGAGCTGGAGGAGGGGAGGAGGAGACTGTGGTTCTGTGCCCGGCACAGTGGGCCTTTGGCAGCAGCTCTGCCTGTTCAGCGGTAGGAGAAGGGCTGCTTGTGAGGAACTGGGATTGCGCTGGTGTCTTACTGTTTATTGTTGTGTAACAAATCACCCCCAAAGCTGAGTGACTTAAAACAACATCTGTTTCATTTGCTGCTCACAATTCTGTGGATCAGCAATCTGGGCTGGGCTCAGCTGGGCGGCTCTTCAGCCAGTCTTACCTGGGGTTGCTCGTGTGATGCAGACACCTGAAGGCTGGATGGAGGCTGGGGAGGCTTCTCGGCCTCTCCCTACCTCTGGCGGTTGGTGTTCGCCTCCCCTGGGTCTCTTTCCTCCTCACGGAGCTGGACACCTTCCCAGAGTGCCCTCAGGGTCCTTTGAGAGTGAGAGTGCAGCTGCAGGCCCCTTGAGGCCTTGTCTCAGACATCCATACCCATGTCCTCAATTCTGTGAGTCAAAGTGAGTCACAGGTCATGCTGGATCAAGGTGCGGGAAACAGATTCTGCCTCCTTGTGCAGGAATGGCCTAGGCACATTGCTGGAGGTGGACACGCTGTGAAAAGAGTCCCCTTCCAGGTGAGGGCAGCAAGGAGGAGCTGGGGCCCCCACAGTCATCCTAAGTAAAACCAGAATGGTCCAGAGACAGAGAATGAGCAAGTGGATGGGAGAATAGCCTCAGCTGTTCGCCAGCGGTAACTGGCCCCCAGGACCTGCTGCATGCCAGGCTCCCTGCTGGGTCCACAGAGACATGGAGAGGTGGGCTGAGCACAGTCCCTCTCCTCCGGGGCAGCCCGTCCTGCTGGTGAGAAAGGACGCATCCAAGGACATGTACAGTCCAGCACAGGGGGCTTGTGGGAAGTGCCTCAGGGCCCTAAGGGGATTTCCAGGAGGAGGGGAGTGCCCCAAAGTCAGGGCAGGGGAAATTCCAGTGGAAGCCACCTCAACCAGATGCCAGGTAGCCCTGAGCAGCGAGAAGGGGAGCTGGGGTTTTCTAGCTGGAGTCAGCGTCCCTCTGCAAGCCAGGGCATCCCCTCTCCAGGCTGATGCCCCGGGTGGGTCCTCCTCAGGGCTCGTCATGCCATCCTGGTCACCTGTTCCTCTTTCCACCCCCCCCCCACCCCGTGGCCACAGAGAGTCTGACGGAGCATCTGAATCATGGGATGTCTGCTGAAAATCAGCGGCCCAAAGATCCATGTTCAGTTTCCTAAGGCAGCATCACCACCTCCCATCCAGTCTCAGTGTTCTCCTTTCTCTTTCTAGAGGCAGCTACGAGGTCACCCCCTCCGGGAAGTCCTCCTAGCTGCTAAGCAGGAGTGCTTGGCTTCCTGTTAGTTCCTGTAGCCTCTGGACACACGTGGCCAACACTGAAATATTGGCTTAGGAGGTCTCTCACCCCCGGCCATCCCGAGGGCAGGGCCACACAGTATTTATCTCCAGGGGATATTAATTTCTGTTATCTGCACAGCCTGCACATAGCAGGTGCTCAAGTAAGTGCTTGTTAAATAAGATGCAGCCGAAGGACTTGAGTCTAGAGGGATCTGGGGACAAAGTAAGGACTTCCTTGCCTCTCAGGAAGGCAGTGCGTGGAAAGGCTCTGGGCACTCAGGCGCTGGGAATCTTTGAGAAGATCCTCACCAGCCCCATCTCCCTCACTGCTTTTACTGCCCACTGCCTGAGGTCAGGGCCCGGCCTCATGCTTCCCCAGAATCCTTTAATTCCATGAGTCCTGCGAGTACATTGTGTTTATCCTGGAAACATAATACTTGGGTAACCAGCAACCTTGTGTGTTTATTTATTCATTTTTTTGAGAGAGTCTCGCTCTGTTGCACAGGCTGGAGTGCAGCGGTGCGATCCCAGCTCACTGCAGCGTCGACCTCCCAGGCTCAAGTGGTCCTCCCACCTCAGCTCCCGAGTCGCTGGGAGCACAGTCCACACCAATACACCCAGCTAATTTCTTTGTGCTTTTCTTAGAGGGGGTTTCGCCACAATGGCCAGGCTGGTCTCCGGCCTTGGGTTTTTGTCTGTCTGTTTTTGAGACAGAGTTTTACTCTCATTGCCCAGGCTGGAGTGCAATGGCAGTCTCGGCTCACTGCGACCTCCACCTCCTGGGTTCAGGTGATTCTCCTGCCTCAGCCTCCCATGTAGCTGGGATTACAGGCACCTGACACTGCACCTGGCTGATTTTTGCATTTTTAATAGAGATAGGGTTTCGCCATTTTGGCCAGGCTGATCTCGAGCTCCTGACCTCAAAAGATCCATCTGCCTCTGCCTCCCAAATGCTGGGATTACAGGTGTGATCCACCGTGCCTGGCCCAGCTTGTGTTTTGAGCCTTCCATGGCTGCCGGAAGCCCTATCATCTGCTGAAATCTTCAGGTTAACTAACCACTGTCTTGATTTAAGTGCCTCCCCTCCAAAAGGCATTCACGGCATGGCTAATGCACAAATAGAGGTGGTGATTTGCTGCTGATCTTGTGCAAACGTGAATAATCCACATGAGCACCTCTTGTTTATAATTAGAGTGGGCTGGAACATGGCACAGTGTGACCTGCTTTATCAGTCGGCCTTCACGTGGGCAGCAAGGGGCCTGGCTTTCTGGGTGGCCTGTCCCTCACCCTCCACGTGCTGCTTGTGAAACTGCATTCGGAGTGACCTATCTGACGCCTTTCTCTGTGCTCTTGTTTGCAGGATGATGATGGGCCGGTTCGGTAAGTAACCCCGGGGAAAGTGGGGAGACGGAGGTGTGTTAGGGCTGCCCCAGGAAGCTCCCCGAGAGTGTACATGGTCATCTGGGGGGAGTGGGAAGCTGGGTGGGTCTCACTGCCCCTGTAGTTCTGTAATCCTAGAGAAAGTACGCTGTCCGCCCCCACCTTTCGGTATAATGGGCTTGTTTCTCAGAGCTGAGAGGGGCTGGGTAGTGCTAGGTAGAGTCGGGTGGGGCCTGGCACAGTGACTCACACCTGTAATCCCAGCACTTTGAGGGGCCGAGGTAGTTGGATCACCTGAGGACAGTAGTTCAAGACCAGCCTGACCAACATGGTGAAACCCCATATCTACTAAAAAATACAAAAATCAGCCAGGTGTGGTGGCAGGCGCCTGTAATGTCAGCTACTTGGGAGGCTGCGGCAGAATTGCGTGAACCCAGGAGGTGGAGGTTGTAGTGAGCCGAGACCACGCCATTGTGCTCCAGTCTGGGCGACAGAGCGAGACTCTGTCTTTAAAAAAAAAAAAAAAAAAGGGTGGGGTGGAAGGCTGGGTGGCTAGCCAGGGAAGTGGGAGGGGGGCCTGGGACATCACTGGCTGGAACCGTCCAGGGCTGGGGCAGGAGCAGTCAAGGGTAAAGGGGAGGGAGGAGAGGCAGCTGGTATATGGCGCATCGTTAACTGGCTGGGAGAGAATGGTTCACCTCTGTGATGTCCTTCCACATGCATTACTTCCTCTTGGAAACTGCCTGGTTAGCAGACTTCCTCAGAGTCAGGCAGCCAGGGCCCAGCCCTGGCTGGTGGCCTGTGGCCTGCCCTTTCCTCTCTCTGCTCCTCATCTGTGAAATGGGAGCGTAAAAGGCTCTCCCTGAGCAGGGCTGCTGTGAGGATTGGGTGAGATCACAGGTGAGTGCCCTGCGTGGCGGGGGCGGGGGCGGGCAGCCCTCTGTGTGGTGGTTTTAGTGTTGGTTTTCAGTGGCTGTTCCCAATTGCTCTCTCTTCCCCCCAACTGAAGCCTGAGACCCCATCTTCATCTCAGCAAGAGATGGCAACATTTCAACCCTCAGAGCCAGGCTACCCCAGCCCTCGGCCTGGCCAGGCTCCCTGCTTTGGGGAGCATTTCAAAAGAGAAACCCCTTGACCCCCAAATACCATGTTCTCCAGTGAGCAGGGAGGGGAGAACAGTTCTTAAGAGGAAAAATGGAATCCAAATAGAAATTTCCCATCTGCCTCTCCAGCCTGCCAGCCCGGAGCTGATGCCTGTCCCTTTGGGGGTCCTCCGGCTGGGGGTGCCACCCCCTGAGTACTATACATTGAGGGCTGGGCCAGCTCGGCCATGGGGCTCTGTAACTTCAAAGTGATTATGGGGACCAGCTAGGATGCCATCGCTGCTTACCTGTTGTATTAGGGTTCTCTAGAGGGACAGAAGCGATAGCACAGACATATATATATATTAAGGGGAGTTTATTAAGGACATTAGTGCGTACCATCACAAGGTCCCACAGTAGGCCGTCTATAAGCTGAGGAGCAAGGAAGCCAGTCCAAACCCCAAAGCTGAGGAACTTAGAGTCTGATGTTCAAGAAGCATCCAGCATGGGAGGAAGATGAAGCCTGGGAGGCGAGGCCCGTCTAGTCTGTTCACACTCTGCGGCCTGCTTTTTATTCTGGCTGCGCTGGCAGCTGATGAGGTGGTGCCCACCCAGATCAAGGCTGGTCTCCCTCTCCCAGCCACTGACTCATGTCAGTCTCCTTTGGCAACACCCTCACAGACACACCCAGGGACCAAACCCTGGATCCCTCAGTCCAATCCAGTTGACAGTGTTAACCATCACGCCTACGGTGAGGGGACGGGGCTCAGATCCCACGGGGCTTGAATTGAGAAGATGCAGTGAGGATACGTCCGAGAGGCTTCCTTTGTGAGACCTTCCGCTGTGCTGGGGACATTCACAGGCCTTCGCTTTTTTTTTTTTTTTTTAAGGAGACTTTCAGCTCTTTTAAAACATCTCTATTATAAAAAAACAAAGGACAAGAAAGAGAAACCTGTGTGTGGTTGCTGAGGGAGGCGAAACCGCCGTGGGGCCACAGCTCATGGGGCCGGAGCGAGGCATCTCCCCACCCTGCGTCTAGGTGTAGGCACACTTTGAGGGCACAGTGCCCCCCTCTGTTACCCTCTCTCCACCCTTTCTTCCAGAGGAGGCTCAGCACCCCTTTGGAATTGTAGAGGCCTAGAGATGAGGAGAGTGGGCGCATCAAGCATTTCCGAATGTTTTTGGCTTTCTGTGGCGCTGTCACTTCTGTGTTTGGTACGGGCCTCGTTGGAGATTTAGGAAAAAGCCTGTACCATTGAGTTGGGGGCACACGGGCCTCGGGCTGTGTGTGGCACCCTGTGGCCCGAGGGCCCGGAAGCCTGGCCGCGGAGCCCCTGCCACCCTAGGAATGAGCTTTAGGGTCTGATGTGCAGGGCAGTGGCTCTCCAGGTAAGAGCCAGGTGTCACATGTGGAAAGTGGACCCAGCTGCCTCTCCAGGGGCATCGGGACTGTGGGATCACAAGACCAATTTGCACAAGAGGCCGATGGAGTGTTCTCATTACGCTGTAGGCTTTATGCTCTGTGCTTCAGAAAATGCAAACAGCCTATTAGTCGGTGACAGGCAATTAGTTCTGCCCCCGGGCTTGCTGCTTCCGCTGACGCAGGCTCCCAAGTCTCCTGGTTACCCAGCCTGCCACCCTCAGGTGAAGCAGGGCTTCTGGCCCAGCCCCCGCTCCCGTGGGGGCAGCAGCATGCCTTGTCTTGGCTTCCCTACCACGCCACTTGCCTCCTCCAGACCCCAAGAGCACCCTGGGGCGCTCTCTCCTCCAGCAACCTCCACCTGAATGCTCTCCCTCTTGATTACCCCATGGCTCACTCCTTCAGCTCCGCCAGCTCTTGGTTCAAATGTCACTGATCAGGGAGGCCCTCTCTGACTCCACTGCCCTAAACTGCCTTCCGCTGGCAGTCCTCCCCACCCCGCACCACGGCTTAGTTATTTCTGTAGTCATGTGATGAACCAAGCCTCACTCTGCTCTGGGGCATGGCCTGGCTCTTCTTCCCTGCGCCAGTGTTTACACAACGAAGCCTGCACGTGCCTGGCAGACACTGGTGCCAGCAAACTTTCAGGAGCACCCAGAGCCCCTGCTTTTCTCCCTTCACACATGGCTCCTTGACCCGAGGAGGTGCCCTGTGGGCTGGAGCTGACCCTTCCTCAGGCTGCCCCTTCACCCCACCCCACCAAAGCAGCTAGCCTGGCCAGTCTGCCATGCAGCTGGTGCCAGATGTTCTAGGAGCTTCTAGAAGGCCGGGCAGACCCTCCTTGGCTCATGTGCTGAGCTTTGCCAGAAGCAGTCTTCTGGGCCTCAGTTTCCCCACGAGCACCCTGAGCCAGGGAGGGGTGGGGGCTCTGCTCCACCCACTCTCCATCATTCCAGCAAGAGAGGTGGCTCCACAGATCCTCGCTGCCTCTTGATGGTATCACTGCCCTGGCCGAGGTGGGTGAGGAGGCCTCTCTCCACGGAAACAAGTCTCAGGGGAGCCAAAGAGGTTGCAGCCTGGTCTCCATGGCAACGGGCCAGCTGCTGCGCCTTCTCCGCTGGCCCTTCCCCCTCCTGAGCCTGCCCTGGGCTGGAGGGGAAAGAGGGGGGTGTGCCTTCCCCACCCTCTTCCCCCTCATTATAACTCCTAGTCATTCCCCTTCACGTCCCTCCCATTTCTGCCAACAGAGCTTGTTCCGGAAGCGCCAGCTCCACCCCGGCCCCCCGGCTCCTGACCGTGCCCTCCGTCACTCCCACGCTGCTGGCCACAGCCCTGTTCACAGCTCTCACAGGCCACCCGGCTCTTTTTTTTTTTTTTTTTTTTTTTAGGAAAAAAAAAAAAAAAAAAAAAAAAAGTTTTTAAAAAAAGAAAAAAAAAAAAGAATAAAGGAAAGGAAGAAAGAGGACGAGGGAGAGAGAACAGGGGTGTTGCTTTATTGCCCGGGCTAGAATGCAGTCTAAAAATGGGTATGCCTGTAATTGTGTTTAATAATAGAGACATGAAAAAAAATGAGGGAAGAAAATAATTAACAAGCAGCCAACCAATATTTCATTTAAACCTGTAAATACATGTGATGTAGTACTGATAAGAGTGTATATTTTGTGTATTTAAAGTGGAGAGTTCTATGAATGTTAATTAAGTCTACTTGTTCCGGATCTGAGTTCAAGTCCTGAATATCGATGTTAACTTTCTGTCTCATTGATCTGTACGTCTTCCACTATTATTGTGTGGGAGTCCAAGTCTCTTTGTAAGTCTTATATATCTGGGTATTTCTGTATTGGGTGCATATATGTTTAGGATCTTTAGCTCCTCTTGTTACATTGATCCTTTTATCTTTATGTAATATCCTTCTTTGCTTCTTTTGATCTTTGTTGCTTTGAAGTCTATTTTATCAGCAAAAATTGCAACTCCTGCTTTCTATTTATTTTTGCTCTCCATTTGGTTGGTAAATTTTTCTCCATCCCTTTGTTTTAAGTCTTTATGTATCCTTACATGTGAGATGGATCTGGATGTAGCATACCAATGGGTCTTGGCTTTTTTTTGCTTGTCTGTGTCTTTGGATTGGGGGATTTAGTCGATTTAAATTTAGAATTAATAACAATATATGTGTGTTTGATACTGTCATTTAATGTTAGCTGGCTGTTTTGCCCATTAGTTGATGCAATTTCTTAATTATGTTGATGTTCTTTATTTTTTGGCATTTTTTAGAAAGGCTGATACTGGTTGTTCCTTTCTATTTGTAGTGGTTCTTTCAGAAGCTCTTGTAAAGCAGGCCTGGTGGTGATGAAATCTCTGAGTGCTTGCTTGTTCACAAAAGATTTTATTTTTCCTTCGCTTATGAAGCTTAGTTTGGCTGGATGTAAAATTCTGGGTTGAAAGTTCGTTTCTTTAAGGATATTGAATATTGGCACCCACTCTCTTCTGTCTTGTAGGGTTTCTGCTGAGAGATCTGCTGTGAGTCTGATGGGCTTCCCTTTATGGGTAACCTGACCTTTCTCTCTGGCTGCCCTCAGTATTTTCTTTCATTTCAACCCTGGTGAATCTGGCGATTATGTGCCTTGAGGTTGGTCTTCTTGAGGAATATTTTTGTGGTGTTCTCTGTATTTCCTGGAGTTGAATATTGTCCTGCCTTGCTAGGTTGGGAAAGTTTTCCTGAATAATATCCTGAAGCGTATTTTCCAGCTTGGATTGATTCTCTTCGTCACATTCAGGTACACCTATCAAGCGTAGATTAGGTCTTTTCACATAGTCCCATATTTCTTGGAGACTTTGCTCGTTCTTTTTTATCCTTTTTTCTCTAATCTTGTCTTTTTGTTTTATTTCATGAAGTTGGTCTTCGACCTCTGATATCTTTTCTTCTGCTTGATCAATTCGGCTGTTAAAACTTGTGCATAGTTCGCGAAGTTCTCGTGTTGTATTTTTCAGCTCCATTAATTCACTTATATTCCTCTCTAAATTGTGTGTTATTTTTAACATTTCGTCAAACCTTTTTTCAAAGTTCTTAGTTTCTTTGCATTGGGCTAGAACAAGTTCTTTTAATTCCCAGAAGTTTCTTATCATCCACTTTTTAAAGCCTGCTTCTGCTAATGGAACACAGTCTTTCTCCATCAGGCCTTGTTCTGTTGCTGATGAGGAACTGTGATCCCCTGCAGAGGGAGAGGCATTCTGATTTTGGGTATTCTCAGCCTTTTTAGGCTGGTTTCTTCCCTTTGTTATAAATGTATCCATCTGTGGTCTTTATGATTACCGTCTTTATAATTGGGTTTCTGAATGGACGTCCAACTTGTTGATTCCCGGCGCTAGAATCTGAGCAACCCACTACGCCAGCCAAAACAGCGGCTTTAAGATTGATGGTGCTTTTCTGACTCTGCACCAAGAACCGCCGCACCAAAGCAGCGGCAAAACCGCCTCAGCGGCCTCAAGAGTCGCGCTGGCGACACGTGGGGCTCCTCCGCTGGGAATCTCCTGGTGCGTGAGCAACAAAAATTGATCTGAAAGTGTGGCGTCCTCTCGTTCTCTGCTCTTTCAGTGGGAGCTGCAATCCCGAGCTGCTAGTGATCAGCCTTCTTCGACCTCTGTCCCACCACCTGGCTCTTGAACCTGCTCTGGGCTTTCTGGCATCTCTCCTTGTGCCTGCTGCTAGCTCAGTGGAGCACCTTTCCTCCTCCTCTTGCCCCAGCAAGCCGGGCTTGAACCCCAGGGCTGCCTCATGAAGCCTTATTCAGGTCCACCAGCCCTTGGTTCAGACTCAGGTGCCTCCAGGGACCAGGCTGGTAATATAAAAAGGGAGAGTGGCTAGATTGTGCAGTGATAACGCCAGCTGCCCCTTCACCCCCGCTGGGTGGCAGTGGGGAGTGGTGGGGTCTGGGGCACACTGCAGAGCCCACACCCCCATCCCTGGGGCTGCTCCCTGCTGCCAGGTGCAAGCGCAGGCTTACTGTTGCCAAAGCCTCCAGTTCTTCAAGAGAGGCCGGAAGTTCAGAACTTTTGGACAGACCTTCCCATTTAAGAGCTGTTGACTCTGGCCGGGCACCGTGGCTCACGCCTGTAATCCCAATGCTTTGGGAGGCTGAGGCGGGTGGATCACTTGAGGTCAGGAGTTCAAGACCAGCCTGACCAACATGGCAAAACCCCGTCTCTACTAAAAATACAAATATTAGCCTGGCGCGGTGTTGCATGCCTGTAATCCCAGCTACTCAGGAGGCTGAGGCAGGAGAATCGCTTGAACTTGGGAGGCAGAGGTTGCAGGGAACCAAGATTGCACCACTGCACTCCAGCCTGGCGACAGAATGAGACTCTGTCTTAAAAAGCCAAAAAATCAAAACCAAAACAGAACATGACGGGGACCAAGCTGAGCGTTCTTGCAGGTTGAACTTGGGCAGACCCGGCCTGGACTCCTCTTTTCTGACGCTAACAGGATTGCACTATCAGAGTTGACTCCCTCTCCAGGCCCTCCCCCGAGTCTGTGCCTCTCCCAAGAGCAGGGCCGCTCCTTGTTTATCTCTGTGGCATCTCCAGAGCCTGCGGAGGCTCTGGGGGATAGGACGAGAGGGAGCTGTAAGGACTGAGGGCCAACATCGCTCCTGCCAGGCACTGCACTCCTGCCTCTGCTCACTGTCCCGCTTCCTTCCACACCAAGGGCGAGGCAGGGGCCATCAGAATGCCACCTTTACGGAGGAAGAAATGGGGTTGGAGAGGGGAGGATTTGCCCAAAGTCATGGGGTGCGAAGTCAGGCAGCTGGGATCTGCATTTAGTTTGTTCCCAAGGCCAGGCACGTCACAGCAGTACAGTATGTGCGTATGCGCTCGCTCTCCCTCTCCCTCTGTCTCTCTCTCTCCCTGCTAGTCTGGGGCAGTCCCTGAGGAGGCCCCTGGGCCAGCCCTAGACAGGCAGGAGGAGCTTCCTACCCTCCCCTTCCTGTCAAGCTGGGTTCCGCAGCTCCCCAGGCCTGCTCCTTGTGTTGGGATCCCAGCCTGGCTGGTAACAGAGGGTCTCTCTGCTGGGCTGGGCCTTCTGAGCATGCTCTGCCCCCAGGAACCTGGAGGACAGAATTTGGCGGCCCTGGATCCCTTCCAAATGCCCCGGGTCCTGTGGCTGGCCCCCAGCGCCCGTTTTCAGAGCTGGGGGTCCCTCCCTGCTGTGTGGGCTGTGTGACGTGACGCCAGTCCCCCAGGTCCAGGGGCACGGTGGCCTGCAGCGAGGCCTCTGCGGCACTGATGCCTCCCTGGTGGCTTGACTCTGCCAGCCCAGCAGTGGCCCAGCTAAATATACCCTGCTGACGTCAAGCACTCTTCTGCTCCTGGGGTTTTTCTTAAGCTGCATTTATAGTTTGCGTGCTGCTTTGTAAAGATTTCACTTTTTTTTTTTTTGGCCCCTTAGCCGACTGTCTTATTGAGTGTGCTCTGACTTAGATGATTATAAAAATACTTTACAGCTGCTGCATTAGAAGGCTGGCAGGTGTCCAGAGGCTGGGGCATTTTGGTCAGTGTCAGTCTTTAGGTGAAGAAAACTTCCCTCCCCTCCCCCAACGCGTGCACATGCACACACATACACACGTGTACACACGTGCTCACGTACACTTTCCTTCTCTCCTTTCCACCTTGTTTGTCACCACCTCCACAAGGCCAAGGAAGAGGCTACCTGGGCTGGGCTGGGCAGGGGGCTGTGAGCTGCCTGCTGGGCAGCCGGCCTGGCAGGAAGGGACCAGCGTGCTTCCTCTGGGAGGAGGCCTGGCTGGCGTCTCTCCCTGGGCCTCTGGCTTACCTGGGCCTAATCCCTTCCTCCTTCTCTTTCTGGGCTTTCTCTGTCTCTCTCACTCTGTCTCTGTCTCTCTCTCTCTTTCTCTCTCTCTCCCCTAGGCCAGGGTGGTCCCTGAGGAGGCTCCTGGGCCAGCCCTAGACACGTGGAAGGAGCTTCCTACCCTCCCCTTCCTGTCAAGCTGGGCTCTGCAGCTCCCCAGGGCTCCCCCTTGGTTGGAGTCCCAGCCTGGCTGGTAACAGAGGGTCTCTCTGTTGGGCTTGGTCCTCTGTGCATGCTCTGTCCCCGGGAACCTGGAAGATGGAAGTTGCTGGGCCCTGGATCCCTTCCAGATGCCCTCGTCTGCCTCTCTTCTGCCCTGGCAGTGACACCCCACAGCTCTATGTCTGCCTAGAGACCTCAGCCCTCTGCCTGGGGTCCAAGTCTCTGTCCCTTATGCCCCTGTGGGAGCTCCCTCCATGGCAGCAGGTGCAAAGGCTCTGAGGCAGGGCGCCCCAGTGTCAGGAGCAGCTGGGAGGCTGGTCGATGGGTGAAGTCACGGAGGGTGTGTGTAGGAGGATGACTCTGAGCCCAAGAGTCCCATGGCCCGTGAAAGAGAGGATGGATTTTCTCTGAGTGTCCCATGGCCCATGGGAGAGAGGATGGATTTTATTCTAAGCATGATAAGAAGCGGTTGGAGGGTTTTCGTTGTGGAGGGAGTGGAGAGGGGGAACAAATTATTCCGTTTGCACTTGAAAGGGCTTACTCTGCCTGCTGTGAAGAAGGGATCAGGGGCCGGGAGTGGAGTAGGAGGCTGCAGCTGCTCCCAGGCAAGGAGCAGTGAGGTGTGAGCGGCTCTGCCACGGCCGCGGGGGAAGTGGTTGGATTCACAGGTGCTGTTTGCTGGTAGACAAGGAGCGTGGGAGCAGGGAGAATTCAGGACGCCTCAAGTCCTAGGACGTGGCAGGGGCGGATGCCAGGTGCCATCGACGTGTTTCATGTGAAAAGGTAAAGAGCAGGCGGAAGGGACCCCTTGCAGCCTCTAGTCCACGCTGTTCTGGTTGTGCCGAAGCGCGCTTGCTCACTTTGGTCTGGCCAGGACTGATCGTCGGGGTCAGCTCTTTCATTCTGGCAGGAATTGGAAGGATTCTAGGCAGGTGTGGGAGTTCAGGCTGAACCTCCTCAGGGATCAGAAGCTGGCATGTCCCCGGGGGGGCCCAGGATTAGGGCAGCACCGCGGGCCTCCATAACTGCTCCTCTGTGTCTCTCTCCATGTCCTCAGAGCGGGACGCCTTCGACACGCTCTTCGACCACGCCCCGGACAAGCTCAGCGTGGTGAAGAAGGTAAGCTGTTGGTGGGGTGTTGGATGTGTTCTCCTCTGGCTCTGGCTTTTTGACAGCACAAATGCCCGCTGGGAAGAAGGTGGGAAAATGTTTGGAATCTCAGAAATGTTTGCCACATGGATTGAAATGTAATTACAGTCAGAAAACGTAACCACAGTGCATAAAATTAGCGCCTTTTAACTCAACATCTCTGCTCCCTGGGTATCCTCCTGCCTGCCCGCTCCACTTCTGTTAAGTGAATTACCCAGCCAGCAGTTCTGACTCGAGGCCTTTTTTCAATGTGGAAATGTTTTTAAGCATGTCAGCCTGCTGCTCTCGCTGGCCTCATGACCGTCCCCGGCCTGCCCCATAAACACGCAGGCCTGTGCGGCTGAGCCGTGCCATGCATGGACTTGGCCCGTTTCCCTGCAGACAGAGGATGGGCCCTCACCAGCCCAGGCAGCCTGCTGGTCAATCTGTGGATGGAAAAAATGCCAAGTCTCTGGAGGTGGGTGCTGGGAGTGCTCAGCTTTGGGGGACCTGCCAGGAAGGCTTGTTCCCCTCGAAAGGAACAGGGGCCCATTAGCTGCACATTAACTTACCTGCAGGCATCCCATTCGGGAGGCTGCAGTGGGGTAAATGCACATGCATCCCTTCTTCCCATAACATCGGAGGAGCACTTATTTCTAACCATGGTGCAGGTGAAGGAGTTCTCCTTTCTAGGACAGCTTACTCAATCAAACAGCTTGCTTAGTGCAGGACTTGTCAGAGCCTTTAATAGGCTGACCTGTACTGTACTTCTCCAAGAGGGAGCTTGGTAGGAAGCATTTTCCAAAGGTGTTTGTTGATAGTGCGGTTTATTTATCTATTCATTTTGGGGTGGAAGGTGTTATATTTCTGTGGAACCCACTTTTGGAAAATGTTGGTCTGGGTTTAAACAATGAGATCCTTCATTCTTGGAGGCACTTTGTAAAAGGCTGTTGGAACCGTGCTAACGGCCCTTCTGGGACAAAGCCTTCTGAGCACTCTTGGGTGGTGAGGGATACACTTGGAGCCTCAGAGGCCCCCACCTCCACCCTGTCACATGTGGCCCCTAGAGGCCCTGACAGAACTGGTTCAGGGAATGAATCAAATCCAGCTCCCCCGATTGTGTGACCTCCGGCGAGGGGTGAGATTATACCCCAGCCTCAGTTTCCCCATCTGCCAAGTGGAAACAGGGATGTTACCTACCTCTCGGGGGACCGTGAGGATAAACTGGGATTCTGTGCATGGGCTTCGCCTGCGGCATGTTGAACATGGTGTAGCCTAAGGTCCCTTCATCTCTCAGTAGATACGATGTTCATTCATTCTTTGAAAGACACATTTTGGGCACTGGAGCCACCGGCAAGAAACGAGATGGAATCTTGTTTTGCCTGCTTCAGCCTGCCCTGTCCTCACCTTCACATGCAAGTTTCGGTGTTTGTGGTTCTCTGGGCCCCAGAATGAAATCAGGGGTCCCTTCCCCCATCTGTAGGTTTCTCCCTGGGTCGTCCCCTCCTATTCCCTCCCATCCCACCCACATCAACCACAGCCTGAAGACCCCAAAGTGTTTGCAGATGTCTCTCTGTCTCTCTTTCTCTGTCTCTGTCTCTGTCTCTCCCCCCTAGGCTGCAGCAGTCCCTGAGGAGGCCCCTGGGCCAGCCCTAGACACGTGGGAGGAGCTTCCTACCCTCCCCTTCCTGTCAAGCTGGGCTCTGCAGCTCCCCAGGGCTCCTCCTTGGTTAGGGTCCCAGCCTTGCTGGTAACAGAGGGTCTCTCTGTTGGGCTTGGTCCTCTGAGCATGCTCTGTCCCCAGGAACCTGGAGGATGGAAGTTGCCAGGCCCTGGATCCCTTCCAATGCCCTCATCCCCCTCTCTTCTGCCCTGGCAGTGACACTCCACAGCTCTGTGTCTGCCTAGAGACCTCAGCCCTCTGCCTGGGGTCCAAGTCTCTGTCCCGTATGCCCCTGGGTACCCACTCAGCTCACTCCTACTTGGCACTGGTGCACCCTCAAGTCCAGCTCCAATGCCCCCTCTCCTAGGTCTTAATGGGGGTCTGCACACCTCTCCTTTGGCTCATGAAATCTCCCCTGCACTGCATGTTTCCCTGCAGTGCCCTAGCTCCTGATGACTCCGTCCCACCATTACATGCATGCGGAGAACTACATCCCAGGCCCTGTGTCAGGGGCCGGGGATGGAGCTCTCTTTACTGTGTTTCTGTCCTTAACGCCAAGCAGCATGCTTGGCACATAGTAACTGCTCAGTCAATTTGAGCAGAATGGGTAAGAAATCATATGGGCAGTGGTGGGTAGTATTGAGTTTCCAGAAAATTTCAGTTCAGTCGCTGAGGAATTACAGATGACAGGTTTTGAACTGCTGGAGAGAAGCCACTGCCCCTTGGTACCTACATAACAGGGCTCAGAAAATCCCTGCTGCCTGGAGAGAACCCCCTGAGTGGATCTCCCCATGCACTGAAAATCCACAGGCGGGCCGGGCATGGTGACTCACGCCTATAATCCCAGCAATTTGGGAGGCCCAAATAGGTGGATCACCTGAGGTCGGGAGTTAGAAACCAGCCTGACCAACATGGAGAAACCCCGTCTCTACTAAAAATACAAAATTAGTTGGGCATGGTGGTGCATGCCTGTAATCCCAGGTACTATGTAGGTTGAAGCAGGAGAATCCCTTGAACCTGGGAGGCGGAGGTTGCAGTGAGCTGAGATTGCACCATTGCACTCCAGCCTGGGCGGCAGAGCAAAACCCCATCTCAAAAAAAAAAAAATGAAAAAAACCTCAATAGGCGTGGCCCAAGGCAGTGCCTCCCTGTCAGTCATTCTGAGTGTGCCGTTCATGGTTCCAGGTCACATCTAAGATACATTTGCAAATGTAGCGATCCTCCCCTGGCAGTTTTGTATCTTTCTTAAGGGCATCGAGTGTTCTTCAGTGTGATTGTTAAATACGGCACGCGTGTGCGGATAGGCATATGTGCGCATGGGTTGGTGAACAGGGACACGCATAGCCAGGATAGACGCGGGCACAGTGCCATGAAAACTTGGGGCTATTGTCGGGATGTTGCGTTTGAAACACGGGCTCTTTATTTCAGCAAACGGGAGATGATGAAAGCGTTTCACGGCGCCAGGGCTGGCAAATGTCAAGCCTGCCCCTCCAGATGGGGCCTGCACGCGGCCACTCATGGCTTCTGTGTCTCTTTTGTTCTTGGCAGTCTCTCATCACTTTTGTGAACAAGCACCTGAACAAGCTGAACCTGGAGGTGACGGAACTGGAGACCCAGGTATACGCGGTTTTGCCCGCCGCTGTGTTCAGTCGGTGTTTTCATCCCAGGTGGGGCGGTGAACACAGCTGGGGCCATTTTGCTCATCTTGCAAGGAATTCCCGTGGCGCGGGCAGAAATAACCACCGCGGCCTTCTCAGCCCCTCTGTCTTCCTTTCCTGGGGCTGTTGCCACAAAGCACCACGAGCCAAGTGGCTGAAACAACAGACCTCTGTGTCCTGGGGTGCTGGAGCCTCGGAATCCAAACTCAAGGTGTGGTCTGGGTGGGTTCCCTCCGAGGCCGTGCGGGAGGATCTCTTCCTGGCCTCTCTCCCAGCTTCTGGGGTTTTGCTGGGATCGTCGGCTTCCTCGGCTTGTACACGCATCGGTGTTGTCCTTGTGTGCGCGTCTCTGTGTCCAGATTTTCCCATTTAACCAGGACTTGGTCATGCTGGATGGGAGCCCGCCCATGACTTCATCTTTACCTGACTGCATCTGTGTGAACCCGTTTGCAATATGCCACATTCACAGGTTTTGGTGATTAGGGTTCCACTGTGTCTTTTTCTGGGAGATGCAAAACCCCAAAACACCTGAGGGTGATATTCAACCTCTAACACTCTCCAGGGCTCCACCCAAGCCCACCACAGGGCCTTGGCACCTGCAATTCCTCCATCTAGAACGTGCTGGCCCTTAGGAGGCCAAGGTGGGTGAATCACCTAGGGTCAGGAGTTCAAGACCAGCCTGACCAACATGGAGAAACCTCGCCTCTACTAAAAATACAAAATTAGCCAGGTGTGGTGGTGCGTGCCTGTAGTCCCAGCTACTCTGGAGGCTGAGGCAGGAGAATCGCTTGAACTCGGGAGGCGGAGGTTGTGGTGAGCCGAGATCACACCATTGCACTCCAGCCTGGGCAGCAAAAGCGAGACTCACTTTCAAAAAAAGAAAAAGTAAAAGAACACACTGGCCCCTTCAGCCTCTGTTGAGCGCCGCTGTCACCCTGTGGCTGGGACCTGGCAAATGTCCTCCTGGTCAGTATGTGTAACATATTCCTTCTGCAATGAGTATATCAAGTTTACTCCTCCAGCCCCAACCCCCGCTCAGAGCTAAAGGAGCATCGTGAAAATATGTTTTTGAGCACTCAGCAAGCATTAATGACAAAATACAATTTTCCCAGGATTAGCGGGGTACTTGGATGCGGAGGCTTTTGAGCACCTGGTACAGACATCCCTAATGCACAGCTGATCCTTCTTAAACCCCAGGGCAGCCGAATCCATTCCCTTCTCCTTCTTTAACTTTTCTCATTTGCTTTTCTAATTAAAAAAGTAATTCAGGTTCATTGTAGAAATGTCTGAAAATGCAGATAAGCAAAACAAATAAAAACCATCCGTAATCCCATCACCCGGGGATGACTGTGCAGAGGGTTTTGTTCAGACCTGTTCTCTACGTGGACAGCGAGTCACGGGCAGTGTGGGTCTGTCCGTGACAGCATCACGGTGCGTTTTTAATGTGTGTATTTATTTGCGTATTGTTTGCCAACCATTTATTGTTTTCCGCAGTTTACAAATGTTGCGCATTCAGCCTCGGATTGTTTTCTGTTTGAGACCTTTGCACCCCAGAAGCAGGGGAGGTGAAAAGTAAAAATCGTCCTCTATCCTTTCCTGCAGACCTCCGCCTTCAGACCCTCTGGGGTAACTAACTACAGTTCGTGGTTGGATGTGTATTTTTCTAGATAGTTTTTGTGCATAACTGTATTTTCCTAAATGACGGTGGATCTTGCTGTCCACTGCTTTGTAATGTGTTTTATGTCACTAGCTACACTGTGGACATCTTTTGGTGTAAGAGAAAGTATGTGTGTTTCTGTCTGATTCTTTTTCCCTTGCTTGGTCTGTCCATCTATCTATTTTTTGTCACTTTTTTTTTTTTTTTTTTTTGAGACGGAGTCTCATTCTGTCACCCAGGCTGGAATGCAGTGGCACCATCTCAGCTCATTGCAACCTCCGCCTCCCTGGTTCGAACGATTCTCCTGCCTCAGCCTCCCGAGTAGCTGGGACTATAGGCATCTGCCACCACACCCGGCGAATTGTGGTATTTTTAGTAGAGACGGGGTTTCACTATGTTGGCCACTCTGGTCTCAAACTCCTGACCTTGTGATCCACCCGCCTTGGCCTTCCAAAGTGCTGGGATTACAGGTGTGAGCCACCTCGCCTGTATTTTGTTACTTTTAATGCGAAGTGTATCTCGTCAGCTGGAAGTCTGCACTGCACTTCATTAAAGCAGCGCCTCACAGCTGGATGTTTTCTGCTCCTGTAAACAGCAGTGCAGAGAGCATCTTCGTTCACGCTGTCTGTGCCCCGGTCTGCTTCCCCAGGATAAACACCTAGAAGTGGAGTCGTTAGAGCGAAGCCCGCACTGCACTCTCTGAAGGCCCGGGAAGGTTTGCTGTGTGGGGACCCCTGGTACCGTCACGGGGTGGTGACGGGCAGTGCTCTTCCACATCCATCCCAGCTGTCCCCACATCCCTTCTCAGAGGGGCCTGCACATTGCTATGAGCAGCTGAGCCTCTTAGATTGAGACTCTGAAATTAAATTTGCATTTATTTCTATTTACTCAATATTGACATTTCTTTTTCCTATTATCACACTATCTAGAGTCTTAAATGTATGTTTAATCACTGGCCCACCAGAAGAGGTCACTGGCCACAGAAAGCCAGGGATTTTTTTGTTGTTGTTGTTGCAAAGGAATTTGGGTGTTTGTATAAATATCATATATCATTTACAAAGACTATAAATCATTAATGTCTTGATGCCCTGGGAGTCGGAGAGGGCCTGGTTTAATTTCTTCCATTTCTCTGTGTGTGTGTGTGTGTGTTTGTGTGTGTGTGTGTGTGTGTGTGTGTGTGTGGTTTATGTAGTCTGTGTGATGTGTGGTGTGTGTGTGTAGTTTATGTAGCCTGTGTGGTGTGTGTGTGGTTTATGTAGTCTGTGTGGTGTGTGTGTGGTTTGTGTAGCCTGTGTGGTATGTGTGTGGTTTGTGTAGTCTGTGTGGTGTGTGTGTGGTTTGTCTAGTCTGTCTGGTGTGTGTGTGGTTTGTCTAGTCTCTGTGGTATGTGTGTGGTTTGTGTAGCCTGTGTGGTGTGTGTGTGGTTTGTGTAGCCTGTGTGGTGTGTCTGTGATTTGTGTAGCCTGTGTGGTATGTGTGTGGTTTGTGTAGTCTGTGTGGTGTGTGTGGTTTGTGTAGTCTGTGTGGTGTGTGTGTGGTTTGTGTAGTCTGTGTGGTATGTGTGTGTGGGGGTTATGTAGTCTGTGTGTGTGTGGTTTATGTAGTCTGTGTGGTGTGTGCCTGTGATTTTTGTAGTCTGTGTGTGTGTGGTTTTTGTAGTCTGTGGTATGTGTGTGGTGTATGCGTGAGTTTTCCCTCATTTCCAAACCATCCTGACGTTGTAGACAGTGTGCCCGCTGTGTGATGGTGAGTGGTGTCCTCTGCCTGTGTGTGACAGAGAGTGAGCCCCTTGGCCTCCCTGCGCTTCTGTCCACAAGATTGAGCTGCTGACGATGGGCAGTGTGAGGATGGGACAGCGGCTGAGACCGTTGCGGGCAGGGCTCGGCAGGGGTTAGCTCTGCTGATGAGGAGGCAGCTGCGGGGCCTCGGGGCCTCTGGGACCCTGCTCCCCGCAGAGCTGCACAGCAGGTTGCTGAGTGAGAACACCACCCTGGGTGCTTGTGAGAGGGGAGGGTCACCTGCTCGCAGCTGGGCCCCCGGGCCTTGCCCTCTCTGTGTGGCGGTCCCTCCTGCCTTCCTGTGACCCCGTGTGCGGGGACAGGGACGAGACACAGTGGAAGGAAGCTCAGGGCCTGCAGCCGCAGCAATGTGGCCTCCCCGGACCTCCTGGCAGAGGTGTGGGTTGGCGCCTTCATTCACGCGGCGGCTTCGGTTACCTGGAAGTTAGTCCACAGAGACATGGGTGCTGGCCTCTGTGCACAAGCCAGCTCGGTGTTATTCTGGTAGGAAAATGCCTACACGCTTGACCAAGGTGCTGTGGGCATGAAGCTTGCCTGTGGAGGCAGACTTAAAAGAGTTCTTCAGCCGGGCACGGTGGCTCACGCCTGTAATCCCAGCACTTTGGGAGGCCAAGGCAGGCAGCTGCAGGTCAGGAGATTGAACCCATCCTGGCCAACACGGTGAAACCCCGTTACTACTAAAAATACAAAAAAAATTAGCCAGGTTGGTGGTGGGCACCTATAGTCCCAGCTACTCAGGAGGCTGAGGCAGGAGAATCGCATGAACCCTGGAGTCGGAGGTTGCCGTGAGCCGAGATCGCAGCAGTGCACTCCAGCCTGGGCGACAGAGCGAGACTCCTCAAAAAAAAAAAAAAAAGTTCTTCAAACCTGTCTGATCTCCTTAATGAGAGGAGTGGCTGGCTGTTTTGTGGTGTGGAAGGCCGAAGGCGAGCGACGTGCAGACCAAGTGCCATTTGCCCGTCAATTGACAGCGGGTTGAATTCAGGGCTCAGACCCTATCCTGGGTCCCTTGAGGGACTGTTGCCCACTGGCATTGCTTTGTGCTTTATGCTCTAGCTGTGCCTGCCTCTTCTAAAGGTCAGGACTTCTGATATTGGATGTTTGTGATTTTGACTTTTCATATATATATATATATATGTATATTTGTTTGTTTGTTTGGTTTTGTTTTGTTTTGTTTTTGAGATGGAGTCTCGCTCTGTTGCCCAGGCTCTGCAGTGGCACAATCTCGGCTTATTGCAACCTCTGCTTCCTGGGTTCCAGCAATTCTCCTGCCTCAGCCTCCTGAGTAGCTGGGATTACAGGCATGGAGCCACCATGCCCAGCTAACTTTTCTTTTTGTATTTTTAGTAGAGATGGAGTTTTGCCGTGTTGACCAGGCTGGCCTTGAACTCCTGACCTCAAATGATCCACCCGCCTCGGCCTCCCAAAATGCTGGGATGACAGGTGTGAGCCACTGTACCTGGCCTTGACTTTTCATCTTAAAGTACTATTGGGATAGGGGCCTTGGAGGTCTACCTGGGAGGGGACAGCTGCTGCTGCTGTTTTCAATAAAACACCCTCCCATCTTTGAGTTCTAGTTTTATCCATTACTATTGTTGCCAGTCTCAGGAAGCTGGAGGTCTCCCAGGCACCCCAGCCCCTCTCATCTCTCCAGTTGTTCTCCCTGAGAATCTTCCAGACCAGCACCGATGAACAGACCTCTGTTTCATGATGGAAGTGTCCTGTAGCTGTGCCGGCCAGCACGGCAGCCACTGGCCACACGTGGCTACTGAGCACCCGAAACGTGATCATGCTGCTGAGAAATGCAATTTTTAATTTTAATGAATTTTTTAAAACATTCAGATTTAAGGACCCTGGAGATTGTTTGTACAACAATGTGAATGTACCTAACGTGACCGAATGGGACACTTAAAAGTAGTTAAGATGGGAAACGGGATGGTATGTTTTATGGTATGTTTTTACCACAATTTAACTAAAGAGAAAAGTCAGCATAGGCAAGATACAAAAAGACAGATGGCTATGTGATTCCACTTACATGAGCTACCCAGAGGAGTCAGATTCATAACCACAGAGACTAGAATGATTGGTGGTTCTCAGGGGTTGGGGGGAGAGTACAAGAGAGAACTGGGGACAGAGTCTCACTTTGGGAACATGAAGTTCTGGAGATGTGTGTGTGTAAGTAAGTGCATTCCCAACAATGAGGATGTACTTTGACCTGCGCACTTATGTTGGAAACAGATGCTCGGTGCCGCGAAGAAAAATCAGCACTGAGACAAAGGATCTCTCAGCAAGCAATTTTGACTTCCTCCACTGCAGGAAGGGCACCCTCGCTAGCCACCTTACCACGAGGGTACAATGAACAGATGAAAGCAGACATGTTTATCCCTTACGCATTTGGGGTCCTCCTCACTGCTGGGTCTGATCTCCGTTGGCTGGAGCCAGACCTCACAGTCTAAACTGAAACCCGATTGGCTAACAACTTAAAACTTTTGTAAACAGGTAAAAGCAGTGGAGAGCTGGGACATGCCTGTGAGCACGTCCAGCACAGATATGTTGGTTAAAGTACAAGGACACAGATTGTGCTATGTGCCTGTAAGCATGGCGTGTCTAACAGCTACAGAGGATAGGGCTTCACAAAGTTATTAGCACATTTATTCTTTAACAGGAAAGAAAATTTGAAGAGGAACTTTTCTACTTCCCACAATTTACAAATGGTTAAGATGGCGAATTTCATCACAACAAAAAAGAAAGTCAGCAACATTCAAAGACAAACATTTTTCATTTAAATAGCCGCACGTGGCCATTGGCTACCGTGTTGGACAGCAGCTCTAGAGCCATGGAGGCTGGGGCTGCACTCACTGTGGTCTCTGCTGCAAGACAGAGTGGTGAGGGCCGCCTGGTCCCAGCTCTGCGCCCTGAAGGTCTGAATGAATGATTCCAGCAGCCGATGCTGAGGGAGCACTCACGTGTGCCGGGGGCTCCCTGCCCGCCCTCTTGCTGTGTCTTTACGGTAGCCCTGAGCGATGGGAGTCAGTGCTATCCCTGGGATCAGCAGCAGGGGACATTTCCAAAGGCACAGTCCTAACCAGGCAGCTGCACTCAGCTCCAAACGCTCATCATATTTAGTGTTTGCAGTGCCCAGGTAATTACAGCCCTCTGCCCTTTTGCCTTTCTTAGATTAGGCGCCGGGTCTCAAAGGATTTCACGATCATGCCTTCACTTGATACCAGATTCTCCTGCCTGAAGTGAGAGGAGGGTTGGATTACTTTACTTTAAAATATTTCCGACTAGGTGCAGTGGCTCTCACTTGTAATCCTAGCACTTTGGGAGGCTGAGGCAAGCAGATCACTTGAGCCCAGGAATTTAAGACCTGCCTGGGCAATATGGCAAAACCCTGTCTCTACAAAAAATACAAAGGCTGATGCAGGAGAATCACTTGAACCCAGGAGGTGGAGGTTGCCGTGAGTGGAGATGGTACTCCGGCCTGGGCGACAAGAGCAAAACTCTGTCTTCAAAAACAAAAACAAAAACAAAAATTTAGCCCGACTTGGTGGTGTGCACCTATAGTCCCAGCTGCTTGGGAGGCTGATGTGGGAGGACCACCTGAGCCCGGGGGGTCGAGGCGGCAGTGAGGCTTGATTGCATCAGTGCACTCCAGCCTGGGTGACAGAGGGAGACTCTGTCTTAGAAGGAAAAAATATGCCCCCCTTGAGTTTATGCAAAGTATTTGCCAACCTCATACCCCGCCCGGAAACATCACAAGTCTTTCTCTGCAGTTTGCAGATGGCGTATACCTGGTTCTGCTCATGGGCCTTCTGGAAGACTACTTTGTTCCTCTCCACAACTTCTACCTGACTCCGGAAAGCTTCGATCAGAAGGTATGTGCGTGGTCTCCGTCCTTGGTAGTGGCTCAAGAAACGCTCATTGAAATGCAGGGCATAGAACATTCTGGCAGCTCTTTCTGCGGCCTGGCTGCATTCTTCAAAAAGTAAAAATCGCACAAGTGATACTGCGATTAGATGGAACTCTCGGCAGAAGAAATGAGAGGCCCATCAGCAGTGCACAGCGCATCCGAGTTTTGTTTGCCACATTTTCTTTGGGATCTTTTCCACGGGACTGTGTAGTTTTTTTGCTTTGTTTTTTGAGATGGAGTCTCGCTCTTGTTGCCCAGGCTGGAGTGCAGTGGCGTGATCTCAGCTCACCGCAACCTCTGCCTCCCGGTTCAAGTGATTCTCCTACCTCAGCCTCCTGAGTAGCTGGGACTACAGGCGCCTGCCACCACGTCTGGCTAATTTTTGTATTTTTAGTAGAGATGGGTTTTCGACATATTGGCCAGGCTGGTATCAAACCCCTGACCTTGTCATCCTCCTGCCTCGGCCTCCCAAAGCGCTGGGATTACATGCGTGAGCCACTGCGCCCAGCCGGGACCGTGTAGTTTTTAATAATTGCGGTCACATCTCAGTAGAGTTGTAAACCCTTCCCCTGTTCTGCTGCAGATCCAGCGCCTGTGGTTTTCCCTGCTGCTTCCCAAGCTTCCCAAATGCCATGTCCAGTGGCGGCACAAAGTCCCAAGCATGGCTCCGTTACCAGTGTCTCCCCGTTCCCCATTCTTGGCCATCAACTTGAAAGTGTTTCTATTTTTTTTTTTTTCCTACTGAAACAACAGAACATCTTTTTGACATGGAGTTTGTTGTTTCATCCCTGTGGGTTGTTTTCTTGGGAACATTTCTCAAATAGGGTCATCTGGGTCATTCCTTTCAATCGGGCTGGCCCACGCTCCCGGTCCCGCTGTGGCCACCCTGCGCGTGGGTTCCTCCCTGCTGTCTGCCCTCTGCCAGGGCTTCTGCAGTGAAGCCGCTCGTGGCAGTATTTAGTGCATTGCCTTTAAAAACTTGGCCATGGATGATCTATGTTGCTTTGGATTCACGGGCATCTGTCATTTTATTTTCCCCAAGTGTTAGACCCATGAGTCAGGGAGGCAGACGATGTAAGCTGGTGGTGGCAGCCAGAGAAATAGCAGAAATGGGACCAGTGTTTATCAATCTGCCCACTGCTGGCACGTCGCAGTCTATTTGCTTGTGGCCAAATGTTGTTCCTGTCTCGCCTGCTGAGATGGAATCAGGACAGATTAGAGAGGTCTTGGCACATGGAGTCCACGTTGAATCGAGAGAGAAAGAGAGAGAGAGAGAGTGAGTACAAGAGGGAGTGCAGAGGGAATGAGCAAAATTGTGCAGAACTCACCAGGAAACGCGGTGCCTGTGCTGCCACCCTGGGAGTGAATGGGCAGACAATGCAGTGAAGACGCCCGTGCGTCTCCGGGCCCTGACACGGCTGGTTGCAGAAACATTGTTTTGGAGAGTTCTTTTCTTTGTTCAAACTAATAAGGATGCTGGCGAGAACAGTGAGTGTAGCCAGGAGACTTAGAGCTGGGTTCTTTCCAAGACAAGGCTTTGTACAAATGTCAGAGGCGTCATCTCCTGGGCCCTGGCCTTCTTACCTTTGAAACTTGGATGAAAGTCTTTGACAATGGCTGCCCTGGCCTGCGAGGCTTGGGGAGGCTTGAGTCATCTGCTTTCCCCTCTGAATCGCAGCGAGGAAGGGAAGGCTATTTTCAGGTATAGCACGCAGCACACCGTTCATCCTATTCACTCAGGAGAACGGGAGCCTGGGGTGGTGGCATGACTCTGCGGGTGGCTGGAGACGGGAGGATGTCAGCAGCTTCGGAGGATGGGAAGATGGGAGGATGGGGGGCTGGGAGGAGTTCCTCCCCCGGCCCCTGCATTTTCCCCCTTTCTCCTCGTGGTATGATGGTCATAATGGCAGCTGCTGTCAAGTCTCCCTGGGCCCATGGGATTTATTATCTATCTTGTAGCCCTCACGACCCCTGGACAGGTGGGTGGTCCCCTGCTGCGGAGGACTTGCCCACTTCAGGCTGGGCCCAGCACCCATGTGCTCAAAACTGCTTGCAGACAGGATGTTGGTGACGTCCCCTGCTCCTGTCTCTTATGGGCTGAGACCCTGAGATGCATTTGCTCTGGCCCTGGGAATCCTTACAGCTGCTCCACATTTTTGGAGGAGAGACTGAGGTTCAGTGAGTAAAACCAGAGATGCATCATGAGCTGCTGTCCTGAGGGTAGTCATGGCTTATGGTTTGAAACAATTGCATTGGATTAAAAAAGAAAAAATCACGCTGGACAGCTCACAGCCTGTAGGCTTCTGCCCTGTGAGCTACCTCAGAGGTGTGAGTGTGGCCTGGCTTTTTTTTTTTTTTAAGAAGGAGTTTCACTCTTGTTGCCCAGTCTGGAGTGCAATGGTGCAATCTTTGCTTACCACAGCCTCTGCCTCCCAGGTTCAAGTGATTCTCCTGCCTCAGCCTCCCAAGTAGCTGGGATTACAGGCATGTGCCACCTTACCCGGCTAATTTGTATTTTTAGTAGAGACAGGGTTTCTCCATGTTGGCTAGGATGGCCTCGAAATCCTGACCTCAGGTGATCCACCCACCTCGGCTTCCCAAAGTGCTGGGATTACGGGCATGAGCCACCATGACTGGCGTCCCTGGCTTTCTGTTGCAAAGCCACCCTGGAGCTTTACCCTACACTGGCCATGTGCTGAGTGCCTTGCACCCCTTGGTCATCATTTTGGGAGACTCTGCAGGCCCCCCGTCTCTGTGGAGTGGGGTGTACCCTGGAGACTTGGAGATATTTCCTAGAAGAAAACATGAGTTGCTTCCCCTCCGCTGATCCCCTCAGCATTACTGGATGAGGACAGGGAATCTCAGGAGGGCTTCGAGGCCAGCCCAGGGTTGCACAGCCAGCAATGGCAGAGCCAGGAGGGTCCACTCCTGTTCCAGAACCTTCTATTCTTTCTTCACCCGGCCAGGTTGACTGAAACCTTTTGAATTGTGGAGAGAAAGGATTTCTGCCCATGTGGCTGGCTAGAAGCAGGGCCGTGTATGGCCTGATCTTCGCTGGGCCTTGGGGACTCCCACTGCAGTCAGGGTTGGGGTGGGTGGTCCCCAATCCTCACCAGGAGCTGCGTGCTGGGAATCTGCCGTGATCCTGTCCTGCGGGGCATGGAAGGTGGCTGAGGGCAGAGGCAGGGACCTGAGAGAGGACAGGCATGGGACAGTGGCAGTTTCCTGCCCGACATTCCCTCAGCCTGTGAAGAAAGCAGGAGGAAAATCCCACTTCCAAACCAATCACTGTGGGGCCGAGCGTCTGCAGAGCAGTGAGGGCTGGAAGGGGCTTGGAAGGGGCTTTGCTCTCCCCTTGAGCTGTTCTCTCCTGGGGCAGGGGGGACCACCTCGTTGCCTGATCACACTCTCCAGCCGTCTCTGAGCGTCTCCATGTGTCACGCATCTCATCCCCAGCTCCTCCTGAGCATCCCCCCTTCTCTGCGTGAAAGAGGCTTCCTCAGGCTTCAGAGGCGTACGGGAGAGGCACGAAAACAGACCGGTCCAAATTGGTGCTAACTTTCACACCGGGGAAGAATCTTTCCTTAAAAGAAAAATACTGAGTAGTAATAGAGGCCTTTATTCCAGGGGAAGTCATGGTAGGTGGGGAGGTGGCCCGCTTTCTGCAGCATCTAACAGCATCTTTTCTTGCCGTTCCCCCTCTTTGCTCTCCTGTCTCCATCTCCATTTGGGGTCAAGCCTGTTGTGTGTGCGTGAGTGTGCATGTGTGCGTGTGCACACGTGTGTGAGAGCTAATTTGATGACGTGGACGGTGGTCAGCTAAAGGGGCCTGTGTTGCTAGGGGAGCCGAGGCAGGAGGCTCTTGGAGGAGAATGGGCACAGATTCCAGATCAGACTTAAACGTGTTTCAGTCCTGGTTCCACCCCTTTGAGCCCTGTGCCTTTTTAGGGCACTGATGTCCCAGCACCCTCCTCTGGGAAGGAAGATGGCACCCAACCTCGCACAGGGTCGGGAGGGGAAAGGGAGCCTGTGCCAAATGCACCTGCCCCGTGGCGGGTGCTCCCTGCTCTCTCCTTAGGGGAACTGCTCTCTGCACCCTCCACACAGGCTATTTTGCTCCTTCCCCATTTCCAGTGTTTGGCCACCCTCAGACCTAGCCCTGCTGCAGCCCACCCCCATATCCAGGCAGGCTGTCCTGCAGGGTTGGGTATCTGCCCTGTTGCCTGGTGTTCTCATTGGTAGTTTCTGAGTTGGCCTCTGGAGCAGGGTCTCGGTTTGCTCACCCTCCCCGCCTCCAGGGTGGACATGGCCCGCCCTCCTTCCAGGCGGTGTCTTCCCCACTGACCCCATGTCTGGCCAGGCCCTCTCGCGGTTGGTGCTGGCACACCATTCACCCCCTTGCTTCTCCGAGCACAGCCCGTGTGCACTGTGGAAGCTTTTCCAAAGCACCCCACGCTGTTTTCCAGTGTTGTGCATTTGATTAATCCAGGGAAGCCTCTTTTTCCTGGTTAATTACTCAATTACATTGCAAATCAAATTGTTCATGCTTCTGATTCATTGACCTCAGAATCATGAAAATATGATTGTCGAAAGGATTTTTTGCTTTGTTTTTTTGTTTTGAGACAGAC
This sequence comes from Sapajus apella, assembly GCF_009761245.1. Classification (NCBI taxonomy): domain Eukaryota; kingdom Metazoa; phylum Chordata; class Mammalia; order Primates; family Cebidae; genus Sapajus; species Sapajus apella. The sequence goes on from NW_022437063.1 coordinate 1,468,571, forward strand.
TGTTGCTCAGTCGCCCAGGCTGAAGTGCAGTGGCACGATCTCAGCTCACTGCAACCTTGCCTCCCGGGTTCAAGCAATTCTCATGCCTCAGCCCTCAAGTAGCTGGGATTACAGCTCTGCACCACCAAGCCCAGCTAATTTTTTAAATTATAGCAGAGACAAGGTTTCACCACATTGGCCAGGCCAGTCTCAAATGCCTGACCTCAAGCGATCCACCTGCCTCAGCTCCCAAAGTGCTGGGATTACAGGTGTGAGCCACCGCACCTGGACGTGACGTTTGATTGCTAAGAACTCTGAAGTCCCTTGCAGTATGACATCTGTGTTTTTGCTTGATGTCCCCTCCTCCCATCAGCCTTGGCTCGTGGCAGGTGGGTGGCTGGATGTAATCTGGTTCATCACCTGTATCCCTCTCCAGTGGTCTTTAAACACAGCCCAGAAGGCTCTTATTTTAAATCTGTTCAGCCATCACTAGCAGAATGAAAGCTTCCAGTACACTGGGCGCTGAATAGTCATAGACCCTTTTATATCAGGAGAAGTCATGGTAAGTGGGGAGGTGGCCACCTTTCTTCAGCATCTAACAGGACCGGCACACTGCAGGCTGACGCTTGCAGCCACTATGGGTCTGACTTCAGTTCTGACCAGCCCACTGTGCCTGCTAAGTGCTGGGTCCCTCCCTGCCCCAAGGGCACCCTATCCTGCAAAGGCACAGCCTTACTAGCAGCTCTGTTTTTTGGGGGAGGGGGGCACATGGAGTCTCCCTCTGTCACCAGTCTGGAGTGCAGTGGTGCCATTTCAGCTCATTGCAACCTCCGCCTCCCAGGTTCAAACGATTTTCCTGCCTCAGCCTCCCTAGTAGATAGGACTACAAGTGCCCGCCACCATGCCTGGCTAATTTTTGTATTTTTAGTAGAGATGAGGTTTCATCATGTTGACCAGGATGGTCTCGAACTCCTGACCGGGTGATCTGCCCACCTCAGCTTCCCAAAGTGCTGGGATTACAGGCATGAGACACCAGGCCTGGGCACGTGCAGCTCTTTCTAGCCCTTCCTAGGGCAGTGCCCAGGCCTGCAAGCTTCTGCTCGGGACTCATCCCCTCTGGGCCTTGGTTTCCTTCTCTGTAAAATGGGGTCATTGTGGGCCAGGCACAGTGGCTGATACCTATAATCCCAGCACTTTGGGAGGCTGAGGCAGGTAGATCACTTGAGCCCAAGAATTAGAGACTAGCCTGACCAACGTGGCAAAACCCATCTCTAAATAATAATAATAATACAAAAATTAGCCAGACACGGTGATGCATGCTTGGAGTCCCAGCTACTGGAAAGGTGAGGCAGGAAGATGGCTGGAGCCTGGGAGGCGGAGGCTGCAGTGAGCCGAGATCTTGCCACTGTACTCTAGCCTGGGTGACAGATCCTGTCTCAAAAAAGGAAGGAAGAAAGTAAATGAATAAGTAAAATGGGATCTCTGTGACTTCTCATCACATGGCTGGCGTCTGGGGCAGAGCAGGCTCTTGTTGGCTGTGAGCCCTTGAAAGCTGGCCAGGCACCTCACCCTTCCATCTCTCCGCGTAGGCCACCAGTGTGGGGAGCGAGAACCACCCAGGAAGTGCACGTGGCCCTCTGCAGACGTCCTCCCCCATCCCTGCCCATGCTGTGGCCTGCCCTGGGCTCGGTGGGTCCTCAGTGGACCTCAGTGTTCCAGAGGTTCTGTCCTGTCTACACTGGCTGTCCTCAAGCTGTGGGCATTGGATGGGCCTGGGCTGGGGACGGTTGCTGGACCCCACCGCTGACCCGCCCCCTTCCTTGGCAGGTCCATAATGTGTCCTTCGCCTTTGAGCTGATGCTGGACGGAGGCCTCAAGAAACCCAAGGCTCGCCCTGAAGGTAATGTCCCTGGCTCAGGTTCCCGTGGGAGGGCTGGGTGTGGAGGGGAGGAAAACCGGGTCCCAGCAGTGGCCGGAAGGCTGGCGTGTTGTTCGCCAGATGGGCCCCGCATCTCTGGCTCTGGGGCGAGGGTTTGCCAACCCCAGCTCCTCCGTCTCCTCATTCTGGGGACCAGGAGGACTTTGCTGGTGGAGCTGGCAGTGCCAGTTCTTTAATAACCACTTTGAAGGACGTGGCCTCTGCCCACAGACCTCAGGATGAAGTACGTCTCTAGCTGGCCACTTGGGCTGGAAATGCAGCTTTGTGGCCTGAGAAGGTATTAAAGGCTTACTCAAATTTAATGACGCTTGGGGTGGAGGTCTCCTGGTGCTCAGCCGAACGCAGTGCTTGGGAGCAGGGACTTGGCACACTCCTGCTCTTTGTGGGTCTGAGCTGGGGGTAAGAGACCAGCAGAGCCGGGGCGGGCGGTCACTTCACTGTCCCCACCTGGCTCCTGTGCTGATTTGCCTGTACGAGGACTCTAACCCGAACGAGCATCAGAATTCCTAGGAAGGGTTCTTCATAAGTGCTTGGGGACGGCCAGGCTCAGTAGAACGTGGGTGGAAGTGCCCGTGAGCCCTGCTGAAAAGTTACAGGATAGAGTTGAACATTAAAGGCTCTGATAAGTCCTGTGTGACGCCATCTCTTTGCCGCCATCAAAACCTTTGCCATGTAGGAGGAGCCCACAGAACTCAGACACTGTGGTTTATGCCTGTGGGCCCCCGCCTTGACCATGGCTCCCTACCCAGCCCTGCTCCCTCTCCTGAGTCCCCCATGGTAATACATGAGTCAGGGGTCCGTGACGCTTACGTCTGTTGCCAGCATCCACTCAGTGGCGGGCTGTGTAGAGTCTCTGACATAGCGAGAAAACGGATCCCGTCCCTTCCATCCACCCGCCGCAGTTGCCGTCTCCTGCCAGTCCACGGGGAAGCCCTGGCCGGTCCCCTCCTGCCCGTGTGCCCTCCTCTCAGGGTTTCACGGGACGATTCCACACCCTCCCCTCTCATTGCGTGCGTGGCTGTTTATTCTTTTTTGCTTTGAGACAGGGTCTCACTTTGTCGCCCAGGCTGGAGTGCAGTGGTGTGATCACAGCTCACTGCAGCCTCTGCCTCTTGGGTTCACACCATCCTCCCACCTCAGCCTCCCAAGCCGCCGGGACTAAGGTGCACACCACCATGCCCGGCTGATTTTTTAACTTCTTTTTTTTTTTGTAGAGGTGAGGTCTCACTATGTTGCCCAGACTGGTCTCAGACTTCTGGGCTCCAGCGATTTGCTGCCTCCCATCACAGGCACGAGTCCCCATGCCTGGCCTTGTTGATTTTTTTTGTTTTCTTTTTTGAGATGGAGTCTCGCTCTGTCTCCAGGTTGGAGCACAATGGCATGATCTTGGCTCACTGCAACCTCCGACTCCCAGGTTCAAGCAATTCTCCTGCCTCAGCCTCCCGAGTAGCTGGGATTACAGGCACACACCACCACATCCAGCTAATTTTTGTATTTTTAGTAGAGACGGGGTTTCACCATGTTGCCCAGGATGCTCTCGATCTCCTGACCTCATGATCTGCCCGCCTTGGCTTCCCGAAGTGCTGGGTTTAAGGGTGTGAGCCACTGCACCTGGCCTGCTGATTCTTCATTGTCCCGCCCTCTGCACTAGAGTGGAAGCCCCAAGGCAGCAGGGTTTTGTCCACTGCTTGCTGAGAATAGTGCCTGGCCTGGAAACTGCTCGACAGCACCGGGTCGAAGCATGCGTCCAGCAGGCATGTGGCGAGCTGCTGCCCGTCGGGGCCGGCGTGGCCTGGGTCTCTGGGACTCCTCGTGGCTGCTGCCCTGCAGCCCTTTTGTTGCTGTGAGGCAGGGGCATGAGGGAGTGGCTGGGGGCCCAAGGGATGCTGCTCTGCCTTTCCCAGCTGTGTGTCCTTGGACAGGTTACTTTGCCTTTCTGTGCCAGGGCCTCCTCATCTGTGCAGGGGAGTGACCATGGCACCTGTGTCCACACACCTCATGGGGTCGCTGGGGGAGCAGGTGCTTCACACAGGACTTGTCAGAGCCTTCAGTGTTCAGCTCTGCCCTGTAACTTTCCAGCAGGGCTGACGGGCAGTGCCACCCACGTTCTGCTGAGCCTGCCAGCCCCTCAGCACCTATTAAGCTCAAGGGAGCTGCTTCTATGAGCACTGGAAGAGGGTCCTGCTCACAGAATTAAATATATGATGAGATTAAATATATGAGATATTTGATGAGATTATATTTGAAGAGATTATATATGATGAGATATATGATGAGATCATAAATGATGAGATCATATATATGAGATCATATATGAATTATAGATGGTGAGATCACATGTGATGAGATTATATATGATGAGACTATATGATGAGATTATATAATGAGATTATATATGAGACCATATATGATGAGGTCATATATATGATGAGTATATAATGCATTTATATACAATGAGATTATATATGGAATTATATATGGTGATATTATTATATGATGAGATTATATGATGAGATTATAAATGATGAGATCATATATGATGAGATTATATTTGAGATTATATGATGAGATATATATGATGAGAGTAAAGATATGTTGAGATTAAATGTATGATGGAATTATGACGAGATCATATATGATGAGATTATAAATGATGAGACCATATATGATTAAATATATGATGAGATTAAGTGTATGATGGGATTATGATGAGATCATATATGAAGAGATTATATATGATTGGATTATATAGGATGAGATCATACATAAGAGATTATATATGATGAGAGTGTAGATGATGAGATCACATATGACGAGATTATATACGATACAATTATATATGGTGAGATTATATATGGTGAGATTATATGGTGGGACTATGTATGATGAGATTGAATATATGATGAGGTCACGTATGATGGGGCTATATTTCATGAGATTATAAATGATGAGATTATATATACGATGAGATTGTGTATGATGGGATTATAAATGCTGAAATTATAGATGGTGAGATCATATATGATGCGATTATACACATGATGAGATTATATATGATGAGATCATACATATGAGATCATCTATGATGAGATTATATATATTGATGGTTAGCGTTAGTGTATGGTTGGGTCACACACCGTCAGGGAGGAGAAATCCTTGCTCATGTCTGCTGAGGGCTTGGCTGGGGCTTCCTTTAGTCTCCCATAACCCAAAGCCTGGGCCCCAACTGTAGCCTGGGGTGCTCTCCCCCATACCCTCAGAAGAGCCCCTGGTGGCCCTTGGCCTCTGAGCTGCTGAGGGAACTCTGTTTCTTTGCTCCCACAACCCCCCACCCTTCTTCTTTTTTCCTGAGACAGAGTCTTGCTCTGTCACCCAGGCTGGAGTGCAGTGGCTCTATCCCATCTCACTGCAGCCTCTGCCTCCCGGGTTCAGGCAATTCTCCTGCTTCAGCCTCCCCAGCAGCTGCAATTACAGGCACCTGCCACCATGCCTGGCTAGTTTTTGTATTTTTAGTAGAGATGGGGTTTCACCACATTGGCCAGGCTGGTCTCAAACTCCTGACCTCAGGTGATCCACCCGCCTCAGCCTCCCAAAGTGTTAGGATTACAGGTGTGAGCCACTGCACCCCGCCCTTTGTCCCGTTTTTGAGGAGTGACGCAGGAGCATGTCCAGAGGCCAGGACATCCTCTGACAGGCTGGCCTCCGAGGAGGGGGTGTGCCCTGAGCCGGGATGTGCTTTGTACTCATCTGCCTCTGAGAGCGTGGCTGGATGGCATGTCAGGAAAGGCACCACGGACATGTGGAAACCAGGCCAGAGGCAGAGGCGCTGGCCCAGGGCAGATAGCCTCCCAGGCAGGGTCCCTCGGTGTCCCAGGGCCTTTGTCCAGCCCGGCAGGGGACAGACTGGGTCTGCAGTGCTCATTAGCACCTTCGCTGGGCCAGCCCTGGCCAGGGACCAAGCCGCGGAGATTTATGAGATGGGATCCCTGCTGGGCCTCTTTACTTTGTGGCTGATGCAAGGAATGAGAGATTTTTCCTTCTTCATTCAAAACCAGCTGGGGAGCAAGAATCGGGACGTACCAGAGATGAGAATGACACGGAGAATGGGGCACGGTGGCTGTGGCCTCCCTGACACCCTCCTCCGAGCTAGGCAGCCTTACCTGGGTACTCAGAGCTGGTGGGGAGGGAGGCAGTGGCTGCGGCCTCCCCCACGGGCCTGAGACTGCCCTGTCGGTGCCCACCCGGAGGAAGCAGAGCAGTCTCACGCTCCCTGCACATGGTGCGTCTGAACAGCCAGGCCTGCACCTGGTCCCCAGGCCCCTAGCTCTGATGAGCATCCCAGCCCCCTGCCCCCTTGGGGGGAGCTGGAAGAGACTCCAGTGGGGTCCCCGACCCTGCCCTTAAGGAGGCCCCTTGCCTGAGAGAGAGCCTTGTCGCTCGCTAGAATTTCACAGGGCTGAGTGCCAGAGCTGGTTGGTGAGGTGGGCCTTTGGGGAGCACAGAGGGACTGGAGTTCACGGGTCACAGAATGGGATTCCTATCTCCTGGGCACAGGTGCTGAGTGGTGGCTGTGGTTAGCAGGGTCTGGCAGGGGTGCAAGGGCTGAGTTCTGTTTGTCCAGTGAGGCTGTCTGGAAGTTTTCAGAGCTCAGACCTGGGGGCATCAGTGCCAGGCTGCTGCTCTGGTCTCCCTGTGAATCCCCCATGGGAGTGGACTCAGTGGGGGTCAGCAGGCGATGGCCCCCACCTCTGGGATCTCCTCTGTCCCCGCTGTTCCCCTCGCCTTGTCCGCCTCCAGCTCCATGGCACCATCCTCCCTCCCCTGCCTGCTCTGGGCTGTCGGGAGCTGGGGTGGACCCATCAGGCCAGGGGGAGACCCCGGGATCCTCAACGGGCCCCAGGTGTGTCCTCAGCCCGCCGAGCCGAGTTCAGCTCTGATCCTGCTCTGACAGCACACTCGCAGGCAGGTCCTTCCCCCACGGTGAGTCTTGGTCTTCTTTGTGGAGTGAGAGGGAAGGAAAGGAGGCCGTACGGGCTCTGACGAGGTTGCGCGAGTTGAGAAACTCCACCTCAGTGACAAGGACAGCTGCTGATTCTTAGCAGCCACCCCACCTGCTCTCTCAGTGACAGATGCCATTTCTTGCTCTTGTGGTCAGGCTAAAGCACGGGGTCACCAGTGGTTACCTTTGGATCACAGGAGTCAGGGCTCAAAGGGCCTTGAGTGTCATCTGGTCCGGGCCCATTTTACTGATGAAGAGACTGAGCCCCACTGGCAGCATGGGGTGCCCCCCCATACCCTCAGAAGAGCCTCTGGTGGCCCTTGGCCGCTGAGCTGCTAAGGGAACGCTGGTTCTTTGTCCCCCTGCCCCGCCCCCACTGAAGTCTTGCTCTGTCACCCGGGCTGGAGTGCCGTGGCGCAATCCCAGCTCACTGCAATCTCCACCTCCTGGGTTCAAGTGATTCTCCTGCTTCAGCCTTCCAAGTAGCTGGGATTACAGGCACCCGCCACCATGCCTGGCTAATTTTTGTATTTTTAGTAGAGACGGGGAAGTCACTTAGAGGTCACAGAGCAAGTGAAATGAACAAGGTACCTGGTTCCCAAGAAGGTTCTCTTGCAAATAAAGAAAGTGACCCAAGACTTCCAGGGCCCCAGAGGGAGCTGTCGGGTCCATCAAGTGTTACTGGGGTTTTTGGCCCCAGTAAGTCTCATTAGCTACATCCCCCAACCAGTCCTTAGACACGTCCGGATGCAGATCCAGGAGGGGCTGTGGGAGTGTCTCTGTCCTTGTGTCCCAGGTGCTTGTCCCTGCAGGGTGTCAGCCTGCACCAGGAGCTCTCACACAACCTGTGTGCCTGCAGAGGCACTGCCCAGAGTGTCCTGGACAGGGTGGCGGTCAGTCTTTAAGGGGAAGCACTCTGGGGATGCAGCAGCTGGTGTCATGCTGGAGACGTGGCTTCTGAGAGTACCTACCGCAAGGACGGAGAGGGCATGGCCCCTGAAGTTTCTCTGTTTCCTTCTGCAGACGTGGTGAACTTGGACCTGAAATCCACACTGAGGGTTCTTTACAACCTGTTCACCAAGTACAAGAATGTGGAGTGACGGGGGAGCTGCGGACGGTGGCAGGAGTGCTCCGGCAGGAAAAGCAGCGTCTGTCTGTGCCCTGTGCCTTTCCAGGGAGGCAGACGCCTTGGGCTTCTGGTCCCAGCTGTGTGACTGTCATCCCCACCGCACCCTTACCCCCCTCTACCCTTACTCCACCCCCCCACCCCCCCACTCCACCCCACCCCCTGCCTCTCTTGGCCGTTGTTCTCAATCCCCTTTCCATGTAATTCCCAATGGGCGAGAGCCTTTGAAAATGCAGGATTCTAAACACCGGCGCTTGCGTTTGAGGCCTCGAGTCACCTCAGTTGCGTGGGATGCTGAGTCCGTTGTTGTCTGCCCTGGCCAAAAGATGAAAAAAAAAGAGCCCGAACCCCTGTCCCCTGCTGATTGAGAGCACCCTGCATTCTGCCTGCTGGTGCAATGAGTGATCACAGGCCCTCAGAAGCTGCGGCATCAGCTCTGCAGAAACGCCTGCTCCCTGAGGACCTGCGCTTGATGGCTCACCGGGCATCTCCTGGGCTGGGCTCTCCTTGGAAGAGAGGCCTTTTTAATAAAAGGGTTTTGCAGTTTGAAAAACTTTAAAGTGACAGAAGCTTAGATGTGACACGAGTGTTCTCCACCCACATTCCTGTCACTTCTTGGCCACTCCTTGTTGTTTTAATGTAGCTTTTGCACAAACATCCAAGACCCAGGACAGCCCAGCTGCCACAGTCCTTGGAAGGAGCTGTTTGCTGGGGCCGTTTCTGAATTTCTCACTGTGGTTGAGGGGCTGGGTCTGGGGATGGTGGTTCTAATTGTGCTGCTGGAGACAGCGTGGGCCCGAGCTTTCCCCTTCAGAGGCCCTTTTAGGGACGGAATGCCTCTTCGGAAACCTTAAAATGAGGGTGTGCATTGGTTCACTGGCCTTGTGTAATCAAGTGCCACAGGTGAGTCTTGCAGATGTCAGAGAGTCATGTCCTCAGGCCTCTCACCTTTGCTTCTAGATGCCGGCTTCTCCCCGTGTCTTCATGTGGTCTCCCCCTGTGTGTCTGTGTCCTCCCTGCCTCTTTTATCTTTAGTATTTTTTTTTTGAGACAAGGTCTCACTGTCACCCAGGAGTACAGTGGTGCCATCTCAGCTCACTGCAGCCTTGATCTCCCAGGCACAGGTGATCCTCACACCTCAGCCTCCCGAGTCGCTGGGACCACGGGTGCCCACCAATATGCCCATCTAATTTTTGTATTTTCAGTAGAGACAGGGTTTCACCGTATTTCTGAGGCTGGTCTCAAACTCCTGGGCTTAAGGGACCCACCCACCTCAGTCTCCCAAAGTGCTGGGATTAGAGGCATGAGCAGCCTGCCCAGGCTGACCTCCTCTTCTTAGAGGGGTGGCTGGGTGCGGTGGCTCACGCCTGTAATTCCAGCACTTTGGGAGGCCGAGGCGGGTGGATCACGAGGTCAGGAGTTCAAGACCAACCTGGCCAAGATGATGAAACCCCGTCTCTACTAAAACTATAAAAATTAGCCAGGCGTTGTGGCGTGCACCTGTAGCCCCAGCTCATGGGTAGGCTGAGTCAGGGAATTGCTTGAACCCAGGAGGTGGGGGTTGCAGTGAGCCGAGATCGCACCACTGCACTCTAGCCTGTGCAACAGAGCGAAGACTCCATCTCAAAAAAAAAAAAGGGCTGCCATCCCACTGGATTAGGGCCCACTTCTATGACCTCATTTAACCTCGATTACCTCCGTAAAGACCCTCTCTCCAAATATCAACATGCAGAAGGTGCTGTGGATTAGGACTTGAGCATGTGGATTTCAAGTGACGTAATTCCCCTTATAATGGGAGGATATGAAATGTTCATCTCATTCTCCCTGTAGCCCCGATAGCATCTTCCTTTACAGCATCTTATAAAAGGAGACACTGCTCACTCGCTCACCCCAGCTCTGGATCAAGCCACTGCACTCCAGCCTGGGTGACAGAGTGAGGCTCTATCTCAAAAA
>NW_022437063.1:1478666-1507027 GCF_009761245.1 Sapajus apella
TTCACCTCACTTTAAGATTGGCAAGGTGTACCCCCCCCCCACCGAGTGAATCAAATGCCTCAATCTACCACCCCCGCGGGGACAAAATTGGAGTTTCTAAAAAAAAAAAAAAAAAAAAAAAAAAAAAAAAAAAAGCTGCAATTTTCAGCCAAAATGAGCAGTCCCAGCCCATTCTATGTCATCAGAGGGAACAGGTCGGTTACTCTGGGAGGAGGCTTCAGCTTCACAGAATTGGCAATCCCATCGGCCATGCCTTCTGCGCCAGCCTCTGGTCACAGTAGGTCCCTGGCTGTGGCGCCCCCACCATGCCCCTCCCCAGTGCCTTCCCAGAGCTCTGACCCGCCGACCCCCTGGGGTACACCTGCTGCAAAGCGGTCCCTGCCTTGGCTTCTGACAGCATTCTCCGCAATGAGCCGGGCCTTTCTGATTGCCTTAGCTTTTTGTCTTCCTGCCGCAGATCAGAGCTGTTGAGTAAGTTTTAATATGAAATCAAATGCCAACACGGAAGTTTTAGAAAACAGTTTAATATTCCCCTCAGTTCCGGCTGTTGCTAGGCTGGGGATGGGTTCAGAAGAGCCATTTTGATGAGGTGGCTTCCCAGCAGGGGAAAGAAATAATTAAAACGGCATTACAGTGGCTCCTGCGGGATGCAGTGACATTAAAGAGCCACACTGACAAAAAACCTGGTACCGGAACGTTCTGTGCTGCCCGCGTGACGCGCACAGGACCGCGGCCCCTGGAGCCCATGGGGCAGCCCTGCCCTGCCCTGGCCTGCTCACAGGCCTGGAGAGGGCGCTGTGCCTTCCCAGGGATCGGCATTTGGAAAGAACAGAGCTTGGCTAGGCGCGGTGGCTCATACCTGTAATCCTAGCACTTTGGGAGGCTGAGGCAGATGGATCACTTGGGGTCAGAAGTTCGAGACCAGCCTGGCCAACGTGGTGAAACTCTCTCTGTACTAAAAATCCAAAAATTGGCCAGGGGTGGTGGTGCATGCCTGTAATCCCAGCTACACAGGAGGCTGAAGCAGGAGAATCGCTTGAACCCGGGAGGTGGAGGTTGCAGTGAGCTGGGATTGTGTCAGTGCACTCCAGCCTGGGCAACAGAGCGAGACTCTGTCTCAGAGGGAAAGAAGGAGGGAAGGAGGGAGGGAGGGAGGGAGGGAGGGAGGGAAGGAGAAAGGAAGGAGATAAGTTCTCGCTGCGTTGCGCAGGCTGGAGTGCGTCATCATTCACAGACACACACGTAGCACACGGCAGCCTTGAACTCCTGGGCTCAAGTGATCCACGTGCTTCCGCATCCCAAATTCCCCGGACGCCACCACACCTGGCTTGGATGTGATCTTTTGTCCGAATTCTTTTCAAACTGGTTCCGAGGTGTAGGTGTGCCTTCTGCATACCTGGGAGGCCCCGTTAGACTTGACTCTGCCCATTTTCCCCCATCTACCATCAGTTTGAATCTGAATTCACAGCCAGGCCTGGCCAGATGCATCGAGGGGCCGGTTCCGAGGCAGGATTCCGGGTGAACTCGATTCCCGTGGGCTCGGGACGAATGGTCGCTGGGGCACGAGGTGGGGGTAAGACGCGCGGCCTGCTGCAGTTCTTGGTGCTTAGTTCAGAGAAGTTCTGGGCACGACGTTTTCAGTGAATTGTTCTTTGAAGAGGAACCCTGGTGTGCAGGAACTAGGTGAAGGCAAAGCCGTGTGTCTCCACCCACGGGGGCAAATGTCCGGCACAGGGAGGTCTCAGGTCTGCAAGGGCCGAGTGGACACTCGGACAAGGGCGGGACGGTCTTTGCTGATTCTCCTCCTCCGTGTGAGGTGCCTCTCAACCCACACCAGCTCGGGGAGCCTCCCGCGGCTTCAGTTCCCCTTTGACACCCACACAGTGTTATGCAAGCGTGGAGCCCAGAGCCCCGCCGGGCCGTGGTGTCCTAATTGGAGGTGACAAAGAGCAATTTCGTGTTAAAGCAATGGAATCCTTTCCCCCGTTCGGTGTGCCTGTATTTTATTGTCGTCTTAATTGTTTTGAGCAGTGTTTACTTTGGATTTCTGGATGTTAAATAAAAGCCATGAAAACCCTGGCCCTGCCGTTGATCAGGCCAGCCTGGCCGACTGCAGGAAGCAAGCGCTTTTCGGGAGCCCACTGCCATGCCAAGCAAGCACTTCCTAAGCCAGAAGTGCGGTTAGGAAAATGCCTCGTGGTGTCACAATATGCTGTTATTGATTCCAATAAAGAAATCGTGAGCATGGGCCTGTCCGCCGTCTTTGTCCGGCTGTTTCTATCTTTCATGCATTTATCGGTCGTGGGTGGTGCCACCCAAGGAACAGGTGCCAGGGCCTGGTGACTCCACCTGGCCCTGCTTCCCGGGGACTTCCAGGTAGACAGGAGCTCAGGGAAGAGCCAGTCACAGCCCTCTGTGGGGGATGGGACTTTGGGAACCCCAGCTTCCTTGGGGACCACAGGGAGAAGAGGGCAACAGAGTCACAGCTGCAGATGAGTAATAAAGGCTCATCTGCCCCTCTGCCTGGGTCCAGACCATACGAGCACAAAGCTAGTGTCCAGGGGCACAGGCTGCATGAAAACGTGGAGGGGGTCTCCTTACTCTTCATGATGTGACGTCACGGGGCCTTGCGTGCTGACCAGTAAGTGGCTGCTCTTGACTCTGCAGGGCAAGGGACCCCTGTGTGACAGAGATGGTGGCCTGCCCTCTGTGCTGGCCCTGCCATAAATCCTCCTTGGCACAGGTCATGGTAGGCTTCAGAAGCATCAAACTTTATGAAATGATGTTAAAATTGCAACTATTCCAGGATAGCTAGCCTGCAGAAAAAGGCAACCATGCTGTTAAAAAACAACGAACTACCAACTAAAAACTGTGGATGGGAGGAATCTGCGCTGGGAGAAGTGCCTGGGTTTGCGTCCAGCCTTGTCACTGTGTGACCATGACCTCGGGGATCTAAGTCACCCACACCTTCCAGCTCAGGGTTCTGGGTGACAAGTTCAACCTCCTTCCTTCAAAGTCAGCTGTCCTCAGTGGGAAGGGAGGTGCTGCCCCTTCGGGGATCTTTGGCAATGTGTGGAGACAGTTTGGGTTGTCACAACTCGGGAGGAGGCGTTCTGGGCGGATAGGTGGTGGAGCCCTGGTTACCATTTAACATCCTGCAGCGCATGGGATAGGCCCCCTTCTCCCCAGCGAAGACTCATCCGGGCCCCATGTGCAGTGTGCAGAGGTTGGGAAGCCCTACCGTAGGGTGCCATGTCCTTGAGCTGGCCTGTCTTCACCTGTGCTTTTATTGGATAGGACTCAGCCATTCCTATGGATGAGGATAAAACATTGTTCGCTGAGATGCTGAGTCTTTGAGGTCAGCAATGGTGCAGAACCTTCTGGGGATCTTCCGACTGGTCATTTACCAAGGGTCTTGTTTGTCCAAGGCTGGGGCAAGTGGCCAGTGAGAAAGTCCCCTGCCCTTAGCCGGTGGAGTGATAGGTAACTCCCAGGCTGAACTACAAGAAAGGAGGGGTGCAGGGTGGCGAGGGGAGTGGTCAGACTTGACTGGGGAGGGACAGCTGAGGCCTGGAGAGGGTGGGGTGGAAGCCAGTCTTCGAGAAGGAACAGGACCTGGGTGCTCCAGGTGGACTGGAGTAGGGGCTAATCCAGGTGGCTTTAATCCTTCATCTTTTATAAAAATTGGTTTTGGGCTGCAGTGGCTCTGGCTCATGCCTTTAATCCCTGCACTTTGGGAGGCCAAGGTGGATGGATTACTTGAGGCCAGGAGTTCGAGACTAGCCGGGCCAACATGGTGAAACACTGTCTCCACTGAAAAAAAAAAAAATTAGCTGCCATGGTGGCATACATCTGTCATTCCAGCTACTGTGGAGTCTAAGGCATGAAAATTGCTTGAAGCCTGGAGGCAGAGGTTGCAATGAGGCAAGATCACACCACTGCACTCCAGCCTGGGCAACAGAGAGAGATTCTGCCTCAAAAACAAAAAGAAAAATGTAGGTGATATGAGACGGTTCTGAAGATGCTCTTAGACTAACCCGACTCTCCCATCTTTCTCACTTGTAGTTCTCAAATATAACTGCAGTCCGGGTGCGGTGGCTCACACCTGTAATCCCACCACTCTGGGAAGCTGAGGCGGGCAGATCACCTGAGGTCAAGAGTTCAAGACCAGCCTGGCTAACATGGTGAAACCCCATCTCTACTAAAAATACAAAAATTAGCAAGGTGTGGTGGGGGGCGCCTGTTTCTCCAGCCTCCTGTAGTCTGGAGTGGTCCTTCAGTCTTGCCTTATGTTTCATAGCCTTGACTCTTTGGAGAATACAAGCCAGTTGTGTTCTAGAATGTCCTGGAGCTTGGATTGGTCTAGTATTTTCCTCGTGATTAGATTCAGGTCACGCATTTTTGACAGAAGCGATGTGTCCTTCTCAGCCCATCATTACCAGAAGACGTGTCATGTTGATTGGTCTTATTTCTTATGATGTTAATGTTGGTTACTTAGTCGGGCATGTGAGCACACGCCTGTGGTCCCAGCTACTCAGGGGGCTGATGGGGGGAGGATCACTTGAGGCCAGGAGTTCGAAGCTGCAGTGAGCTGTGATCATACCCCTGCGCTCCAGTCTGGGTGACAGAGTGAGCCACTGTTTCTATTTTGAAAAAATACATATTACTTAGTTAATATAGTGTTTATCAAATTTGCACACTAAAAAATGTAACTCTTCTTTCTAATCAATATTTATGAGGAAAGAATTTTCACTTTTGGAGTTTCCTTTCCATCAGGAATAACTAGAAACCTCCACAAAACACAGAAAACACTTTTCAGACATTGGACATGACTTTGCTTCCCCTTCACCTCCCACCATGATTGGGAGGCCTCCTCAGCCATGTGGAACTGGGGCCCATTAAACTGCCTTCCTTTATAAATTACCTGGTCTTGGGCATGTCTGTTTTAGCAGCATGAAAACAGACTTATACACACAGCAACTCTTTGCACTATTCCTGCAGCGTTTCTGTGAGTTCAAAACTGTGAAAGCAAAATGTTAAGAGGTGAGTCAGATCTGTTATCCCCAAGAAAAGGGTGGCAAGTGAGGTGAGCCCTTTCCTTGCCTTGGCTTTCTGCCTGGACATCATTCCTGGGCTATGCTGCAGTGAGGGGGACCCAGACCGAGCCAGTTCTCACTGATTTGAGAGGCCAAAGATCAGAGCGTGAGGAGGTTAAGCTTATTAAAAACAGACACCAAAAGAATATTTCTGCCAGAAAAATTCCAACACCTCTTAAAGAAATGCAACAAAATTCAGGATCCAACAACATAAAAATTTAATGTCTAGCATTCAACAAAAAACTCTTACGCATACAAAGAAGCAGGAAAATGTGACCCACAATCAAGAGAAAAATATGTCCACAGAAGCAGACCAGGAAATGACAGAGGGGATAGATTCTACAGGACAACTGACCTGGATGCTAATAAAAATGTTCATGTCAGGGAAGATTGTTCTAGATTAAAGGGCTCTAAAGAGACATGAAAACCAAATGCCATCACATGTGATAGGTGATGTCTCTTGGAGTAAATGGATGGATCTTGGAGTAAAAAAAAAAAAAAACAAATGCAGCTGTAAAAGATAACTTTTTGAAGCCTTGGTGAAATCTGAATGTGGATGGAATATTAGAAAACCTTCTATCCATGCTAATTTTCTTAGGTGTCATAATGGTACTGTGTTATGCAGGAGAATGTATTTGTTTTTAGAAGAAACATTCTGAAGTATTTAGAGATATTATCCCTAAAGTGATATGATCCCTGCCATGTATTTATTTTTATTTTATTAATTTTTTAAATTCTTAGTTGTGGTTAAAATACACATAACATAAAATTCACTTTGTTAACTACTTTTAAGTGTACAGTTCAGTAGTGTTAGGTATATTTGCATAGATATATTTTAGACTGTGTCTCTAAAAAAAAAAAAAAAAGGCTGGAATAATTCCCTTCTATCTGTGCCTTTTGTTGTTGTTGCTGTTTGTAATGAAGTCTCACTCTGGGGCCCAGGCTGGAATGCAGTGTTGTGACCTTGGCTCACTGCAACCTCCACCCCCTGGGTTCCAGCAATTCTCCTGCCTCAGCCTCCCCAGTAGCTGGGATTACAGGAGCCTGCCACTGCGCCCAGCTAATTTTTGTATTTTTAGTAGAGATGGGGTTCCACCATGTTGGCCAGGATAGTCTCGATCTCCTGACCTCCTGATCCACCTGCCTTTGCCTCCCAAAGTGCTGGGATTACAGGCATGAGCCACTGCACCTGCCCAGCCTTTTTCTTAATTGGGGTTTGGGGGTGCTTGGATTTATCTCCGTGTTAACTCTTCCACTTCTTAGAGTGCTTCTCTTCCCCTAAACAATGCTCTACACACATTGCTTCGTGAGTTGTGGATTTAGTTGTCTGTTGTAACTCCACACCACATAGGATTAGATTCTGCATCTGATTTTTACCTATAGGAGCCCTGCAGACCCAAGAGATAAGAGAGACTTTGAGGGCTATCAGAGAACTCCCTGTACTCTGAGCATACCTTGAGCCGAGAATGTAAAGCACTGGGACTGTTCTTTTCTTGCCTTAAACTCTTTGGTGTGATGTTAACAGACTCACCCCACAGTCCTTGTATTGCCTATGGAAGCCACAGCTCCGCCAGAGCTGGAATTCAATACTACTTAGTTCTGAGTGATGACAGGTAATTATTTTGCCATCACATACTATGAACTGTTAGAACTCCATTCTCTAACAGTTACTAGGTCCCCACTGCCTTTAAATCAACCAGAACAAGTAACCAATCCCAGTTCCCATCCTGGAGGACGTGCTGCCTGCGATCGTTTCTGGTAACAAATCCGAGGTTAATTGGGATTCAGTTGCCGATGACGAGAGCCTCTTCAGTTTGAAGGGGAAAGGAATCTAATACGGGAAACTGTACAATTCCCCAGCCGTTGGAAGGCTGGAAGCAGTGCCTCCAGCAAGGACTCTCGGAAGAATACTGCAGAGCTGGCTCCTGAAGGACGCTGCCATGTGAGGCTGGCCCTAGAAGCACGGTTTCTGGGTCGAATGCTTTAGGTTCACCTCTGCAAATCCACTCCCCGCCGTTTTCTCTCCTGATGTCTGTGGACTGCAGCAGGGCACTTCTTACCTCTGGCTTCTGTCTGGATGTGGCTGGGGGAGGCCCTGGCAGGAGGGAAAAGACAGAGAGGTCTGGGCAGGTATTCCTCCAGCAGTGCCCTTCTGCGGGGTCACCACGAGCTGGCTGTGTCCCTCTACTAAAGGCCACAGCTCCCACCCTGAGCCCCTCTTAGAGCTCTGCTGATTCTGTTCCCGGGCTCTGGCATCCACCCCCTCCTTTGCCCTGTAGGTTTTGAAGAAGTAATAGCTCTCCCATGTTGCTAGCCAGGGTGCAGCACCATCTCTTCTGAGTTTCCTTAACCCTGCCCCAGCTGTCCCTCATCAAACAGCCTTTAGTCAGCACATGGGAACGTGCTGTCCCTTCGCTGCTAGGACTGTGACTGCTACAACTGCGTGGCTGTGATCCGGGGTCAGAAGCCACCACCAGAACCGCTGGGTCCAGAGCTGGGCTGAGCCTGCTACACACACTCCAGCAAAAGCGGTCCCGCATGGTCGCTTCTCTCCCCGCCTGTCACGAGCCCCAGTCAGGCGCAGGCACATCAGAATGGCAGAGACGGAATCGTGCATCCCAGTTTCTTCCTCTGTGATTTGGGGGTGATGATTGTACCTACCTCATGGGGTTTCCTTCATTTTTGAAGGCCCAAAATGATGTTTGTTTCATCACCAATGACTCCGTCAATATGAGCAACAATACCAGTATGATGTTTTGTCATTTTTAGTTAACTTTTTACAAGCACCCTACTTTCCTGCTCTCACCCACCCCTGCCTCCTGCTTCCCACCTGATCTGGCCACTTTCTGCCTAAGCTGTCAGAAGGGGTGGACCGCTTCCCCATCACCTGTTGCTAGGGAAACTCACCATTTCAGCCCGGATGGTGAAGATTCCAGCCCGAGAGACCAGCTGGGGTCTGCAGTGTTTTTCTATCTACTGTGCTGAGATCTCTCCTTCTTGGACCCTTCCATGCCTTTGCATATGCTGTCCCCTCCACCTGCCACGTTCTCACCCCTTCTTCTTCCACTGCAAACTCCTATGCAGCCGTCAAGGCCCCATTCTCCTCTGGAAAGCCTTCCTTATCCCCTCGGCAACAACAGCCATCAATTTCTATTCACCGAGCCCACGTTGTGCCAGGCATTGTTCTAGACGCAGGTCTGTAACCATGATCGGAAGAGGCAGACCACAGCTGCTCCTGAGGGGCAAAGGTCTGGTGGTGAGGCAGGCGTCACACACCAGATGGCTGACTGGCTGAGCCAACAATGCCATGGGTTTATGTGCCTTGAAGGAAACCCCCAGGGGCTATGGTAAAAAATCACAGAGAGGGCCAGCACTTTGGGAGGCTGAGGTGAGTGGATCAACTGAGGTCAGGAGTTCAAGACCAGCCTGACCAACATGGAGAAGCCCCCGTCTCTACTGACAATACAGAATTAGCTGGGCGTGGTGGCACACGCATGTAATCCCAGCTACTCGGGAGGCTGAGGCAGGAGAATCACTTGAACCCAGGAGGTGGAGGTTGTAGTAAGCCGAGATTGTGCCATTGTACTCCAGCCTGGGCAACGAGAGCGAAATTCTGTCTCAAAAAAAAAGAATTATAGGGAGGACCTACTTCAGGTAAGGCAATTAGGGAAGTTGAAAACTGGGCAGGGGCCTCTAGGTGGAGGGAACAGGATATGTGAAGAGGCCGAGGCAGGAAGGCAGGTGGTCCCTGCGGCGGGGACAGAGGTTAGGGGATGAGGATGCAGGTCACCCATGCTGGGGCTCATGGGCGGGGCTGCACACCCTGCGTGTTATTTTAAGAGCCATTGGGCGCTGTTGGTGGTTTGAGTGAGTGGGGACAGGAAGTGACTCCTCTGACTGTTTGTGGGAACCCAGCTCAGGGGCGGGCAGGGGGTGTGGGGAAGGCTGCAGCCCAGAGTCCAGGTAGGAAGCTTCCCCGCGGTCCGGGAGAGGAAGGGGCCTGGGCTGGGCGGGGTGTGGAGGTGGGAGCACGTGAGGCAGGGTGTGGTCGCTGGGCTGACCGGGTGCTGCTGCTGGTGGTGGGTTGCGGGGGTCAACCCCAGGCTCTGGCCGAAGTAGCTGCCACTGTGGAGGTGAAAAGCCTGCGTGGAAACAGGTGTGGTTGTGGAAGGCGGGCAGATTGAGAGACGTGGGAGCACTGGACTGAAGTGCTGTGGGACGGGGGCCGCGCAGGAGGCGGGCACTGGAGCTCTGGGCAGAGCTGTCTGTCGGGCCGGGGCAGCTTCGAGTTCACAGCGTCCTCCCCCTCGGGCCCTGCCGCAGAGAGGAAGCTCCTGCCAGCTGAGTGGGCCCTGGAGGAAGTGAGCAGCCGACCTCCCCCCTCCTGGCCTGGCCCCCGAAGCCCCCACAAGAACCCGGAACCTGCTTTTATTCGGAACCCAGGGACCACCCCTTGTGCCCAGTAGGCCTCCGGTTTCCTGCGTGGAGAAAGCAGCCGGGTGAGTTCTGGTATTGGGGCCACCGTCCTTAAGTGCTGGGGGGCACGGAGGGAGGGGCCCAGATACCACCTGAGAAGGACCCCGGCGGGCAGGCCCAGCGGAGGCTGCTTGGGGAAGGGTGTCGGTAAAGTGAGACCTTGAGTCCCCACGGCACCTCTGCTGCCCCTGCTTAGAGGTTGGTCAGCGTCCTCCCTTCCTGTTCTATGGAGGAGTTGCCGCCCCGGAACTTCAGCCCCTCTGTCTCCAGGTGAAGAAACTGAGGCCCCGGGGCCAGGAAGGGGCTTGCCCAGACTGCTGATCCCTTTGGGCAGCATCGAGTTCAGGCCCTCCTTGTAAGCACGCATCAGGACCAGAGAGGGCAGGGGGTTTGCCCAAAGTCACACAGCCTGAGTAAGGAGGAGCTGGCCTGGGGCCCGGGCTTCCTGATGCCCAGGCCGGGCGCTTTCATCTTCTCTGGCCATGGCCCTCAGCTTGGGGATTAAGGAACTGGGAGTCAGTTCTACTGTCTGTGTTCCCCATCACCTCCACGCTGCAGGCCAGGATGGAGTCCCGCGTCCCCCTCCCCAGGCTGACTGCCGGTCTGACACAGGTGGCTAGGCCGAGCAAATGCCTCCATCTCCCACAGCTCTGGGGGCTCCCTGCTCTGGACACCAACATCTGCCATGTGACCCACCCCCCCCATGTCTGACTGAGTTTGAAAACACCGAGAAGACCGGGGCGCTGAAGAGGGAGGAAGGAGGAGGCCAAAAGCCGCCAGCCGAGCTGGCGAAGGCTCCGCGGGAGAGGAAGTGGGCCAGGGGACAGGAAGGAGGCTGGGGTGGCCTCTGGATCTGCCCCTGTCTCGGCACATGGCGAGCCCAGCCTTCTGCCTGTAACGAGGATGAGGAAGATGAACAGGGCCTCTGTCAACCCTGAGCCTTCCGGTTTATGGGACGGGAGATGTCACCTTCCGCGTGTTCACCCCAGCCAGCCCCACACAGGCCGGCCGGGAAGGTTCCCCTTGAGCTCATCCCGACAAGCTCTGAGGAGTGAGCTGTACCCCCTTTGTCCTGATGTCTGGGGTAGGGTGGGGGTGCATGGATAGGAGGGTAGGGGCCGCAGGATGGTGACGGGTGACCGCTCTGCACCTGCCTGAGGAAGGACCACGTCCCCACCAAGCCTTGCTCAGCTGTGTCCTCAGCCTCTGGGCCTTTTTCTACCCCATCACCCAGTGAGGGCTGGCTCAAGCCCTCTTTCTCACAGGGCCCGTACCCCTGCCTAGGCTGGTGCAATGCCATGTCCCCGGAGCCCGGCTTCCACCCTCCTTCTGTGCCTCTAGGTTTAGAGGACATGAGTTTGAGGCTTCTCGGACCATGACACCCTCTCCCACATTCTCCGTACAGGCTTGGAGGCAGGCGATGGAGCTGGAGTCCTTGTATGACCTGCTGCAGCTCCCCAAGGGGGTGGAGCCCCCAGCAGAGGAGGAGCTCCCACAAGGTGTGTGCCAGGACGGGTCTGAGGGCGGAGGGTGAGGGTCTGCATGGCAAAAGAGCGAGCCTGGCCATGCCTGGGATGTGCAGTGCCTTCCCAGCTGTCAGCTGAGTGCCCAATTCTGCCCATCCCTGCCTCCGCCTTCCACCTTATGCTCAACCCAACTACTCCTCCTGGAACCTTCTGAGGAGCCAGAGCCTCCTCTCTCCAGGTGAGAGATGGTGCGGATTACAATGAATTACAGTGAATACCGATTGCTCTTGTCCTGTGAGCCTTCTGTGTGCCCCTACCCACCAGCACCTCTTACCTGTAGCAACTCATTTATTCCCAAGGGTGGCCATCAGTGCCTGCTTTATACAGATGAGGAAACTGAGAGACAGGGGGTGACATGCCACAGTAGCAGGAAACTCTTAGCAGGTGGTGGAGTGGGGTTCTGAGCCCAGGGAGGTTCCCAGAACTGAGGTTCCGTGACCACCATGCAGCGATGCCCACCACTCAGCGATGCCCACCACGCAGCGATGCCCACCACGCAGTGATGCTTTGCAGGCTGTGGGGCTCCTGATGTGCTTCCCTCACATGTGTGAGTCTCTTTCAAAAGCGGGGTGAGCATAGGATGGAGCAATTCAACAAGTGTGGGTCACCCTTTCAGCAAAGCTCTGTGTTGTGAGCCCTTTCGGGAGCTGGCAGCCGCAGTCCCTGAAACCTCCTTCCTAGGAGAAGGCTCAAAAGAAGGGCAGGGGCAGGTCCCAGAGCTGTCACAGTCCCTGTGTTCTTTGAAAGAAACAGACCAACAGCAGCATGCCAGGAAGCAGCCAGATGTCCCAGTGGGAAAGGGGTTTAGGTGAACTCATTGGAATTTATGTAACCATGAAAACATAGCCAGGTGCGGTGGCTCACCCCTGTAATCCCAGAACTTTGGGAGGCCAAGGCAGGCAACTCCTGACCTGAGGTCAGGAGTTCAAGACCAGCCTGGCCAACACGGTGAAACTCCTGTCTCTACTAAAAATACGAAAAAATTAGCTTGTCATTGTGGTGCATGCCTGTGATCCCAGCTACTCTGGAGGCTGAGGCAGGAGAATGGCCTGGACCCGGGAGGCGGAGGTTGTGGTGAGCCGAGATCACGCTGCTGCACACCAGCCTGGCAACAAGAGCAACACTCCATCTCAAAAAAAAAAAAAAAAAAAGAAAAGAAAACCTAAGCATGCTGACAAAACGTGTGAATAATTTAAGGGAAAGGAGCGGAATGGGGCTTTCTCCAGCTCCTGTGAATACCGCCTTTTTATTTTTATTTTTTTTTCTTGAGATGGAAATCTCACTGTGTTGCCCAGGCTGGAGTGCAGTGCTGCGACCTCGGCTCTCTGCAATCTCCACCTCCCAGGTTCAAGCCATTCTCCTGCCTCAGCCTCCCGAGTAGCTGGGATTACAGGCACCTGCCACCATGCCTGGTTAATTTTTGTATTTTTACTAGAGACGGGGTTTCATCATGTTGGCCAGGCTGGTCTCAAACTCCTGACCTCAAGGGATCCACCCACCTCGGCCTCCCAAAAGGGCTGGGATTCCAGGCATGAGCCACCGCACCCAGCCCTGAATGCTGCCTTTTAAGTAGATGTTATGGAGTGAGAACTCCAGCGCCAACAGGGTCCCCGGTGTGGCAGGTCAGACGCCGAGTTGCCTGGCTGACTTCTTCACCGTCTGGTATTCTGTGTTTAAAACGCTGAAGATTGGAAAGTGTCTGAGGAAAGCAGCTGAGTTAGGTTAGCAGAACTTAGGTGCTACGGTAATAATAATAATTTATTTCTTGTGTTACAATTGATTTAAGATCCTTAAAGTTCTGGCAAGCAGAGCTGGGACATTGGATGACTCAAGTCACAAGAAGTCTGCTCCAGGAAGGAGCAGCACCATGTTCATTCATTTGTTCATTCATTCGCCCGCTTACTCGCCCAAGCACTTGCTGAGAGCCTGCCCCTTGCTGGGCACCTCAGCCCGTGATGCTGTTGCCTTCTCTTTCATCAGAAAACACGGGGCTGGATAGCTCTCTAAGGTTTTCAGCATGTCTAGGAAAAGCCTTTATTGGGGTCACATAAGAGACAGCGCATTTTGTGAATTTAGGCAAGACAGTCCCCACTGCTGACTGTTTCCCCCCATGTACATTGGGACTAGCTGATCTCAGAGGTCGTTCTCAGCCCTGACATTTTGTGGGTTCTGTGAGTCTAAAATGTGGGTGGCTGTTGGCCCGACCTTGGAGAAGGGGAGCTGCTGGGCCTCCGAGGGCCACCCTGAGGAGTCTGACTGCAAGAGGGGCCATGGAGGGGCCTGGGAGACCTGGGCTAAGCCCCACCTTAGCCCCTTAGAGCCTGGTGAGCCTGGGCGCCGCCTCCCCTCTCTGGCTGGGGTTTCACTTTACCTAAATAGGGAGGGTTGCCACATAAGACACAGGATGCCCAGTTAACTTTGAATTCCCAACAATCAAGAAATCCCTTCTGAGTTTATGTCTCAAAATATAAATGCTGCAGTGTCTGAGGGTGAGCTGGTGCTGGCGAGGGAAGTGAGGGAAGGCGTGCTGCGGTGGAAGTGGCAGGACCAGTGCCCCGGGGCTGAGGGGCTGCGTTCCGTGGGTGATCTGCAGGGAGTGTGGCCAAGCACCCCACAGGGTCCCCACGTGCTTGTCATATCCATTCTGCTTCCAGGAGGAAAGAAGAAATACCTGCCACCCACTTCCCGGAAGGACCCCAGATTTGAAGCACTGCAAAAGGTACAGCAGCCTCCACAGCCCTGACTGCCCTGGTCACACTCTCTGGGCAGAGCAGGCAGTGGCCTCCATGGGGGGGGGACAGCGGGATGTCTCTACTCCTTGACCTCAGGCTGGGGGGTGGCGACCCCCAAAGGCCCCTAGAAGCAAGTTACCCACAGAACCTGCATGTAAAAACATGTATTGAGCACCAACTGTGTGCCTTCACATACACCATCCCAGCAACCTCATGGGATTTGAGGCAAATCTATTATTCCCTACATCCCGGGGATGGGACAGATAGCGAGGCTTAGAGAGGTGACCTGATCTGTCAGGGGCACGCAGGTGCCTGTAACGGAGCTGGGGTTTGACATGAGCTGCTGGCCCCTAAGCCTGCGCTCCTCCCCAGCTTGGCTGCCCAAGGTGAAGGAGAACTGGTGGGACAGTGGCAGTGGGCCTGTGGCACCCATGCTCAGTTCTCTCCTTGGTCGTGGGTCTGCTGCTATGGCCACTGGACCAGCTGGGCACAGGTGGGCTCCAGGCCTCTGTTTCCCTCAGCTTCTGTCTCCAGTCTCCACATGGCCTCTCTCTGTTGCCTCCTCCAAGGAGGCCTCCTGGGCTATCCATCTTCCATACCCAAAGGCTTTGTGGACCATTTTCCATCCTCCTTCCTATTCCCTCACTCCCTCCTTTCCCACCTTTGGCCAGCACACCTGGCACAGCCCTGTATCTGGCATAGGGACACAGAGAGAGCCACCCGTGGTCCTGCCTGGAAGACCTGGGGTGATGCTGACACATCATCCCAGCTCGGCTCCTCCAGAGGCTGATCCTGAGACAAGGATTTGGGTGCCAGTAGTTGAGTTGGGAGGTTGTCCCAGGGTTCATGGGAGGAAAGGGGCTCAAGCCTGCTGGGTACCCTGGAGCCAGCATAGAGCAGGCTCAGAGCATTCCCGCCCGAGTGGTGACAGAGCTGGGGTATTTATTCACCATCTTCTGATAACCTTTAGTTAACAGCTGCTCCCTGAGAAAGGGCTGGGCCTTGACATTGATTCCCTGGCACTCTGACCTTTTGAGCACAAGCAGATTGGGACAGCTTCCAGCAGAGCTGCAGGTGGGAGCCGGGCTAGTGGGCTCCAGTCAAGGAGTGGGCGGGGCGCCAGCACCCCCGCATTAGCTTCCTAGGGCTACTGTAACTTGTGGCCGCAGACTGCATGGCTTAAACCACAGAAACGTATTGTGTTACAGTGCCGCAGGCCAGAGGTCCTCGGCCAAGGCGCTGTCAGGATTGGCTCCTGGAGGCTCTCAGGGGGCCGATGTCCCCTCTTCTCCCCCAGCTCTGATGGCTGCAGCCTCCTGGGCTTCTGGACCCGTGGCTATGTCACTCCAATCTCCACCTCCGTCTACACGCCCAATGTCGTGCCCCCCATTTCCTCCTGGGACCTCACCAGGAGCACCTTAATGGCCATATGTCTACTGACCACCTCTCACGGCAACCTAGGCTTTTTCTATCAAGTGTTCATTGTCCAATTCTTTTCCTTCTTTAAGCTATCTCCCCATTTTTAGGTATTTGCTATGATAGTACCCCACTTCCTGGTACTAAAATCTCACACATGGTAATGACAGCCCCACACTGCTCAGGTTTGTGACGGAGAGAAGCAGGGAGTCTGCAGGAGCCCAGAGCAGGCCCCCAGCTCAGCCTGGGAGATCAAGGAGGGCTTCCCAGTGGAGGTGACATTTGAGCGGGCCTTGAAGGATGGGTAGGAGTTGGCAGGTGAGAGACAGGCATTCTGAGCCAGGTGTGGGGCCAGATGAGAAGTTCCCACCCCCACCAAAAGTCACCCCCTTGGGGCCTGCAGGTGCTGATGGAGTGGATCAACGCCACTCTCCTCCCAGAGCACATCGTGGTCCGCAGCCTGGAGGAGGACATGTTCGACGGGCTCATCCTGCACCACCTGTTCCGTAAGTGGCTGTTTCCGGGGCTGCCTGGGCCTCGGCCCCACAGGCGGGCTCCCTCCCTCACTCCCCACAATGGTCCGGGGTTTAGGGACACCTGTCTTACTTTCTAGATGGGCCTGTGCTGGGGAGATGGGGGCGCTATCTGCGGCCCACGAGTGAGGGGGCCGAGCTGGGGCTCAGGCTGGGGCTCTGACGCCTGGGATCCTTCCACCACACCACACTGCATCTCCAACACTCACTGAGTACCTGCTATTTTCAGGTGCTGCGAGGTAACAAAAGAACCCACAGTCCCTGCCCTCCAGCTGCCCCAGGCTGCTGGAGAGAAAATGGGCAGTCTTGGGGGGCTGGGGCAGGGCTAGGCTCCTGCTGCCGTGTTCCTCCTCAGTCTGGAAAGTTCCAAGGTGCTTTGCAGTGGGTGTTCATGCTCAGGGCCTCCTCCTGGCCCCAGGCAAGTGTTCCCCACAAGCCCCAGAGTCGCCCTCCCTTTCCCCTTGTGTGGTCATGTTGGTCTGTCCATCTCTTTTGCACAAAACTGTGGTCTTGGAGGCCACGGATAGGCCCGATGCCATGTCCTTGGCACTTAGCCTGGGGGCAGCCTCCACAGTATTTGCTGAGCTCTTTGCAGGTGGCTAGACCATCCCACACCTGTGCTCGCACTGCCAGGCACGGCCCATGTAGCAGGTGCAGCTCATTCTGAGAACAACCGGTGCTGTTAATATCCCCGTTTCAGATAAGGAAAGGGAGCCTCTGAAAGTTAGTCCAAGCTCCTCCTCAGTCTGGAAAGCTCCAAGGGGCTTTGCAGGGGCTGTTCACGCTCAGAGCCTCCTCCCGGCCTCTCCAGGCCCATGTTCTCTGAAGCACCAGGCAGGTTCAGCCTCCTGGAGGGGCCCCGAGGTGCTCTCTGGGCTGCCCCCAGCCAAGGGCCCTCACCACCCTCTCCTGCCTCCAGAGAAGTTGGCAGCGCTCAAACTGGAAGCAGAGGACATCGCCCTGACAGCCGCGAGCCAGAGGCACAAGCTCACCGTGGTGCTGGAGGCCGTGAACCGGAGTCTGCAGCTGGAGGAGCGGCAGGCCAAGTGGAGCGTGGAGAGTATGTGGGCCGCAGCCACCCCGGGGGAGCGTGGGGCCACTGGGGCCCTTCTGCTCCAGGCGTCTCATGCACCAGGAAGGCGCGCTCATCCTCCCCACGGCAGGGGCACAACCTGGGAGTAAGGAAGGAGGGGGAAGCCTCAGGGAGCCACAGGCAGGGATCTGGCTGAGCAGCCAGCGGTCCAGGACACGTCTGTGCCCCAGAGGGTGTCACTGCAGCAAAGAGCAGCCCAGGGTCGCAAACGGTCTCATGGAGAATGACAGCCACTGTTGAGCTCCAAGTACTGTGGTCTGCCCATCCGCACCCCCATTTCCTTCAAGTACTGGAATATCTGCAGGGCCTGCTTGTACAAAAAGTGAGTGTGCCTGGCCAGGCACGGCGGCTCACGCCTGTAATCCCAGCACTTTGGGAAGCAGAAGCGGGCAGATCCCCTGAGGTCAGGAGTTCCAGACCAGCCTGGTCAGCATGGTGAAACCCCATCTCTATTGAAAATATAAAAATTAGCCAAGTGTGGCGGTGGGCACCTGTAATCTCAGCTGCTCAGGAGGCTGAGGCAGGAGAATCACTTGAACCCGGGAGGCGGAGGTTGCAGCAAGCCGAGATATCACCATTGTACTCCAGCCTGGGTGACAAGAACAAGACTTCATATCAAAGAAACAGCAACAAAAAAGAGTGCCAAACGCCAAGATTTCCCCACCCCACCCGGTTCACAGTTTGGCACAGATTTCCTTCCCATCCATTCTCTGTATCGTCCCCTATCCCAGATGAGAACAGCGAGGCTGAAGAGTTAAGCAGCTTCTCCCAGGTTGGGCGGTGAGGGCTGAACAGAGTCACCCTCCGAACCCAGCTTTTGTTGGGACACATGCTCCTGCATCTGCTTCTTTTAAGGTCTCACATTCAGTGATTGATGTTGATGAAATCAACCCTGAATTAAGTCACATTGAGCTGAAATCTAATGATGGCTCAGCCAGGGCCTTACCGTAGGTCACTTGGTGCTTCCAGTTGTGAACAGTCTACAGTGACCATCTTTGTGGCCAGAGCTCCTTCCACAAGGTAGACTGTACCCTTGGGCTATATTCTAAGAAGTAGGAAGATGGAGGCAAAGTGTGATGATTTTTTTTTTTTTTTTTTTTGGAGAAGGAGATTTGTTCTGTCATTCAGGCTGGAGTGCAGTGGCACAATTTCAGCTCATGCAACCTCTGCCTCCCAGTTTCAAGCAATTCTGCCTCAACCTCCCGAGTAGCTGACACTACAGGCGCATGTCACCATCCCGGCTAATTTTTGTGTTTTTAGTAGAGACGGGGTTTCACCATATTAGCCAAGATGGTCTCAATCTCATGACCTCGTGATCCACCCGCCTCAGCCTCCCAAAGTGCTGGGATTAAGGCATGAGCCACCGCGCCCTGCTGAAGTGTGATGATTTTTAGGTTCTGAACATGCATCTCCAGATCTCTGCTCTCCAGAAGGCTGGACACAGGCCTCCTTGGTGTGCAGGTGGTGGTGGTGACAGTGAAGAAGCCTTGGCAGCCCCCTGGGCCCTGACCTGTCTCTTCTTTCCTTCCAGCCATCTTCAACAAGGACCTGCTGTCCACCCTGCACCTTCTTGTGGCCCTGGCCAAGCGCTTCCAGCCTGACCTGTCCCTCCCAACCAACGTCCAGGTGGAGGTCATCACCATTGAGGTAGCAGCCTGGGCCCCAGGGATTTGTAAGCAGAAGCTGAGCATCTTGAGTCCGCATTGCTTTGCCCTGCGTGGATGGTGCTGGCTGGGGTGGGCTGATCCAGGGTGAGTTTCAGGGAACCCCGAGAAATAGAATCCTGCCAGGACAACCACGGGGTGCTGTCTAGGGCTGGGGGTGGGCTGTAAAGAGTCCAGTGGGTCTGGCAGAGACCTGAGGGCATGAGGAAGTCCAGGGCTGGCCAGCTTCTCTTGACCTCAGCAGAGGGCATCTGGCTGGCAGAGGCTGGGGCCAGCGGCTGAGCCATATGTGGCCGTCTGTTCATGGCCACGAGAGAGCCTTCACACCCCTGAGGCAAAACCACCGCTCTCACCATAAGGGCACTATCTCTTGTTAGAAAACTGGCAGCTGTGACAGTGCCCGTTCTCCTCTTTCAGGAAGCCTTTCTGGATTTCCCCCGCCCCAGATACTCTGTCTAGTGTGCGGCCTGCCTGTGCTACAGTTAATACCCGGGAATCCACAGCTTCTCTCTCCAGACAGACTCTGAGCATCACAGTAGGGGGCCCCACCGGCTCTTCCCTTCCTCTGATCCCCCGTCCCACCCCGGCCTCGGGTTCCTGGTGCATAGGGGCCTCCTGTCTGAGGGTGTATCTCTGACTCTCCCCAGAGAATAAGCCAAGTTTGGCCAAACCCAGTCAAAGTCATTTATACTTTTTTTTGTTTTTTGTTTTTTCCAGATGGGGTCTTGCTCTATTGCCCAGGCTGGAGTGCAGTGGCACAATCTCAGCTCACTGCAACCTCTGCCTCCCCGGCTCAAGTGATCCTCCCACTTCAGCCTCCCAAATAGCTGGGACTACATGTGCGAGCCACTGCACCCGGCTAATTTTTTGCGTTTTTTGTAGAGACAGGGTTTCACCATGTTGCCCAGGCTGGTCTCAAACTCCTGAGTTCAAGTGATCCACCTGTCTTCGTCTCCCAAAGCGCTGGGATGACAGGCGTGAGCCACTGCACGCTGCCTTCTCCTGGGTTTTAAAACCATTGATTATAATTCCCTACCGAGCAGTTGTGTGGCTTTGTCCTGCCGACATAACTCAGAGGTGACTACATTGATTCACTCCTTCACCATTCATTTGCTCACAGCCACATGCTCATTGATACTGCCCTCCTCCCGCCGTGAGACTCTGGGGACACCTCGGGGAGCGAGGCAGACACAGCCCCAACCTCAGGACTCCTGGGGAGGAAAGACAAGTCAGGAGGCCATCCTGAGGAGGGGGTGAGGCAGAGCAAACGGGTCCCTGGGACCGCTCTGGGCCCGAGCTTTCTGGATTATTTAATTTCTTCCCTCCTTACCTTTCTTAGAGCACCAAGAGTGGTCTGAAGTCAGAGAAGTCGATGGAGCAGCTCACCGAATGCAGGTGAGGGAAGGACAAGGGTGCATGGCTGGGGCTGGGGCTCAGCAGTGGACGGGGCAGGACGGGGGCCGGGGCAGATCTGCCTGACCTTTGCGGGAAGGGCTCCACGCTCTGGCTTTCCCTCAGACCAGAGAAGCCCACGCTGACCCCTCCATCCCACGGTAGCACTCAGGCCCCTTTTGTTCCGGCCTCTACCCTGGTCCCTGCCTGGCCCCTCCCAGCCACCTTGCTTTGTTCTCTGGGGTGGGGGCCCCTGGGTTTGGGGCACAGGGCCCAGTGAATCTTAGTCTCTCTAGTGTGAGCAGGATGTGCCTCTGTCTTTGCGAAGCTGTAAGGGTCTTAGAGGCCCCTGCATGGCCAGGGGCTGACCATCTTGCTCCTTACCCACTGGGGTGTGTGGGCATCCTGCTTTGGGATGTGGCCATCCTTTTCCCCACCCATCCTGCTCCCCACCCACTGAGGCTGGCAGTCCTAGTCCCTGCCCACTGGGGGTGTGGCCATCCTGCTCCCCGCCCACTGGGGCTGGCAGTCCTAGTCCCTGCCCACTGGGGGTGTGGCCATCCTGCTCCCCGCCCACTGGGTCATGGCCACCTGCTGCTGCCCGTCTTGTTTACTCTGCACCCGGCCCTGTCTTGTCCAGACAGCTTTCCCCTTTAGTTCGGAGGAGGCTATCAGCAGGAAATTAGATTCCCCTCCCTTACCTAACTTTCACTGAAAGCCTATTATGCGCAGGCATTGGGCTGAATGTTTTAGCCCTCACAAAGTGCAGTGAGGCATGGTCAGTTTTCTTTAGCTCGGAGAGGGCAGGGGAGTGTCCAGGGCCTCACGAGGGGTTAGGGGGGCAGAACTGGGATTCAAACCCAGGACTGGGCTATGCTTGGTTGGAGCTGTGGCTTGAGGAGGAAGCTGGGCAGAGGGAGCCTAAGAGGAATCAAGACCTTCTAGAAAAACGCATTAAATAGCCTCCCCGTTCTCAGCTGCCATCTTCCCCCTCCCTCCTGGGTCCCTACTGTCCCCTCAGGTCCTGTGACTGGGCCTGCTCAGGCCTGCCTGAGCCTTTGCCCCCAGCCCCCTACCCGATATGCCTTCCATGCTCTCTCCCTCCTCCTGTCAAAGTCAGGGCATGCTTCCTGTTCTTGGTCCAGGCTCTGTCCTGCTGGACCACCAGGTCCTCTGAGCCAGGCCCAGCACTGTGGGTTCTCAATGCCTGTGTGGCCCTGGGTTCCAGTTTCTCTCCATTAATTGAGGGAGTCAGGCCAAATGCCATCCAACTTTAAAGGTTCTGGATTCTGTGCAGGAGTCTAAGGTTGGCACATAAGAGCTGCCCAGAACACTCAGTCCACGCGCTGCAGAGAACAGGTGGGGCCTGGAGAGGGGTGGGCCCCTGGGGCAACACAGGCTGCCAGCAGGTCCACCTTTGCTGTCTTCCATGTGGCGCTGGCTCAGGCTCAGGGCACAGCTGGGGCACAGCTGCTGGGTGCCTTGCTGGTGACATGGCAGCTGTGGGTGGTGCCCAGGATTTCTGACTTCTTGTATTAGTTACTGATTGCTGAGTAACAAGTTCCCCCAAAACTTTGAAGCTGAAAATGACAGTGAACATAGATTCTCCTCACAGTTTCTGTGGGCTTGGAGCTCAGGAGCAGCTCAGCTGGGTGCTTGGGCTCAAGATCTCTCATGGGGATGCAGCCAAGATGCTGGCTGGGGAGGGCTGCTGTCCACTTAAGGCTTGGCTGGGGCTGGAGTGGTGTGGACGGAACATGGCGTCTGCCCTCCTGGCAGCCTTGGCCTTGTGTGCTGAGCCTGGGTCCCTGTCATAGGCTGCTGGGCTCTGCCCTGTGGGGCCCAGCTCTCTTCTGGAGGGTTCTGGTTGGAGGGATTTGGCCTGCCCTGGACCTACAGAACTTCTTTTCTATGGGGTAGGGTGAAGCTAAAAACTTGACCAAAAAAATCAAAGAAAAATTTTTCAAAAACAGTAAAAATGGAGTGAAAGAAGCCAGACCCAAAAGAGAACATGCGACATGGTTTCAGTTACATGATCTTCCAGGACAGGCAAAACCAATAGAAGGCAAGAGCAGTCACAGCCGTGATCAGTGCAGGGAGGGAGGGATGGAAGGGAGGACACATCGGGGGGCGGGAGGTTCTGCATCATGTGAGGGACGGTGATCACACAGGATGCCAGTGGCCTCAGTGGGACATGACCTAGGCATCTAGCCACCTGAGTTCGGCTGGGTGCTGGGGCCTGGGGTGGGGAGGGAGTCTGGTCCCAGATGGACCAATTGGCTCATGAATAAAGTAGCCAGAGGTGTTACCTCTCAGAGAGGCTCTGGATGGGCATTGGCTGGGGAGGGATGGGGCCGATATACTCCCACTCCCAGTAGCTAAAACCAATAAAGCCCTTACTAGGTAAAATGCACGTGCTGTAAACTTACAGCTTTTGTACTTTATGATATATGTGATGGATCTCCCTTAGAACAAAGCAGGAACCACAAAACCAGCAAAATCCAAATGTTTCTAGGTGTGGAAGCCTCAGAGAAGGGCATGAACCTATGTCTGCTGTTTGCCTCCCACAAAGACCCTTTCTGTTACCTGCCCTACCTACAAAGCTGCCAGAATAACCACGAACATGCCAGTTTCTTTGCAACCTTGCCGGCACTGATGTTTGTCATGTTGAGAGACTGCAGGTTTGCAGGGCTTCTTTCTTAACCATTTGTTTGCTTTCTCCACCCCCTTCAACTTCTCCTGTAGCACAGACAAGGACCAGCCTCCGAGTGAGTACTCTCGTAATTTTTGGAAATCTGTTCCTATCTGATGCGTGTTAATGCAGATGAGTCTTGATGCAGGGTTGGTTAATTGCTGAGCATTCTCTCATTTCCTCGTCGCCTGCTGTTTGTGTCTCAAGCCTTATTCTTATTCATTTGTCCCTCTTCCTGTCTGTCCATCCACGGAGCTGGCTGCTCCTTCTCACGATACTGTCTCTGGAGGGAGAGGAGTTTATAATTCACATGGGCAGTGATGGTGGAGTCCGTTGAGTGTGTGGGCTCTGGGGTCAGTGGCCTGGGTTCAAACACCAGTTTTCCCACTCATGAGCCACTTAAGCTTGGGCAAGTATCTTAACTTGTCCATGCCTCAGTGTCCCCATCTATAAAATGACCCTGACCCTGACCCTGACCCTAACCTCTTACACTGGCAGTGAGGGTTAAAGGAGATCATCTGTGAGTGCATTCAGCATGTGGGTAGTGCTCAGTAGTGAGTGGACAGTAATATGGCTTCTGCCCTTCTGACAGAGCTGTTCGCCAATCAGTTGATTTATCTAGTTGTTACTTCTTTCATTCATCCATTCCTTTGTCAGTAGTCTGGCCAGCTCTTCTCCATCCATCCATCCATTTATCCATCTATCAATCCATCCATCCATCCTTTCTTGCATTCATCTATCTGCTCACCCACCTATCCACCCACCCATCTATCCATCCATTGATTTATCCATCTCTGCACCCATCAACCCATTCTTCCATTCATCCATCCACCTACCCATCCATCCATTCATCCATCCGTCCATCCATTCATCCATCCAGTCACCCACCTATCCACCCACCCACCCACCCATCCATTTATCAATCTCTCCATCTATCCAGTCATGCCTCCATTCAACGATCCACCTACCCATCCATCCATTCATCCATCCGTCCATCCATTCATCCATCCAGTCACCCACCTATCCATCCACCCACCCACCCATCCATTTATCCATCTCTCCATCTATCCAGTCATGCCTCCATTCAACCATCCACCTACCCATCCATCCATTCATCCATCCATCCATTCCTCCATTCATCTATCCAGTCACCCACCTATCCATCATCCATCCATCCAGTTACCCACCTATCCATCCATCCACCTATCCATCCGCCCACCCATTCATTTTTCCATCCCTCCATCCATCCATTGATGCTTCCATTCATCTATCCACCTACCCATCCATCATCTATCCATCCATCCGTTCCATTTATCTGTCCAGCCACCCATCCATCCATCCATCCACCCACCTATCCATCCATCCATTCATCAATCCACCCACCCACCTATTCATCCATTCATTCATCTATCTACACATCCAACCACCTATCTATTCACCCATATCTGTCCATCCCAACACTATTTTTTTCTCCCTGTACCCTCCCCACTTAGACACATAGCTACGTGGGCAGGGATGCTCTGAGGAGCACCTCACCTGCAGAGACAGAGATACTAACCTGCCAGGAAAGTAAGTAGCCTCTGAGAATGGGGGCTGACGGAGACAGAGTTTTGGGGGAAAGGAGAAGTGGGGGGCAAGGAGGGCTGGCTGGGGAATCTGTGTTTGCAGGGGGAGGGGCAGCCTGAGGACATGAAGGGTTGCCCAGGGAGCAGTATTTTGGGCAGGTGGCAGCATAAAGTGGGAGTCACAGGGCGAAGAAAGGGCGCAGAACGGGATCATCTGATGACACATTTGCCTCTCCTTTCCTGGCTCCTTCAGTGATGTGATTTCCCTGACCACTGATGTTTCCACCATGTCGATTGTCAGTTGGTTTTAGGGGCCTTTTAACGTGCACGATGCTATTTGGTGCCACTTTCCCCTCTTCACGAACAAGTGAACTGAAGCACAGAGACGTGCTGTGATTTGCTTAGAGTCACACAGCTCCTGAGTGGCAGAAGAAGCCACAGGCAAACTTAGGCCAGTCTGTGTATTTGGTGCCCAAGGACCAGTGTTCCCATGGGAGGAGTGTTAGCTGCTGATAGCAGGAACCCAGCTTGTGCACAAAGGGCATTAGCCATGGGGCACCCAAGGCTGGATCCCAGGGCCTGAGCCGCTGTTCCCAGACTCCAAGGGAGTGACTGAGTTGCTGAGAGAGCTGGCCTTTTGCAGGCAGCAGATTCAGACACTCTTGGGGGTGGGGCAGGGTGGGGTGAGGGGGTGGGCAGTGGGGAAGAGTCCTTACTCAGCCACTTTAAAAGCAAGGGGAGGGGACTCACAGAACTAGCGTCAGCCCCAGGCTGGCCCCATCACCCACCTGTAGCAGCTCCCGTAGCCCCGGGGAGGCGAGCAGGGCCCTGGGAGGAGGGAGGGCCAGCTGGCAGAGGAAGGGATGCAGCTGTGC
Source organism: Sapajus apella (assembly GCF_009761245.1). NCBI lineage: Eukaryota > Metazoa > Chordata > Mammalia > Primates > Cebidae > Sapajus > Sapajus apella. The sequence continues at coordinate 1,503,727 of NW_022437063.1, forward strand.
CTACACGGTAACAAGTGTCAGCTGCAGGAAGAGCGGCTGTATACTGAAGTCCTACTGTGTGCTCAGTCATCATGCTGCTGGGCCAGGTGTGTTACCTGCTATCAAACAATTCCATCTCTGCAACGACTCCAGCTAGGGAGGCGCAGAGAGAGACGGTGAATCCCTCCGGGGGCACATGGCCAGGGGAGCAGTGACTCAAATCCAAGTCTGTTTTATGTGAGAACCATGATCTAAAACGGCAGCTCCCTCTGGACTGGTTATTCTAAGAAACTTTTGTGAAAAAAAATTCCCTGTTTGGCACAAAGATAATAGCATCGTAATGAGGTGTTTATTGGATCTGTGTCTGCAGACGACGTCTTTGATGAATTATTTAAGCTGGCTCCGGAGAAAGTGAACGCAGTGAAAGAGGTAGGAGAGATCAAACCTCTCAGCGGCTCCCGGGCCGCCCACCCCACCCACTGCCTACCTGCGCCGTAGGAGGGAATCACGGGTCCTTGTGCCACACCTGCGGTGTGCTAGGCCCTTGTTCTTCCTTGGTTAGGCCATCGTGAACTTTGTCAACCAGAAGCTGGACTGCCTGGGCCTGTCTGTGCAGAATCTGGAAACCCAGGTATGGACTCAGCGGCGGCGTCTCCAGGCAGGGCAGGGCCACTGGCCATGGGAAGGAAAGCGTCTGTGCGCCCTAGAAACCCGCTGTGCGGTGGTGGGGGTTGCATCGCCTCTTGGAGCCTCAGGGTCCCCCTCCCCAGTGTGACTGCTGCTGGCAGGCAGCACTGGCCACCAGGGACACGGCAGAATCCCGGGGGCGGGGGCGTGGGAACACTTCACCAAGCTGGAGTCACCTCGGCTGTCACTGCTTCTCATTGTTATAATTTTATTTCATAATTAATCTTAGCCTAGCCCATGCCCAGACTTGAAGCACATGAGTCTTCCCTGCGTGGTTGTGTTCGCCCAAACAGAATTTATTAGGTTTGTGCCATGCGCCAGGCGTAGGTGACAACGCAGCCCCTCCGTCTGCAGGCTCTGCGTCTCTCATGAGCACCCGAAGGAGCCCAGTCCTCCCCTGACTGCCTTAGACCTAATCGTCCCAGGAGCAGAATCTTGGGGGTCAGCACTGACCGTGGGCTGTGGCTTTCCACAGTGGCGCTGTGCCCGCAATGCAAGGGATGGGGGCAGAGGAGCAGAGTGGCTGCCAGCCCGGCGCCTGCAGAGTGGGCATGGAGTCTGCTGGATGCCAGTGGCCTCAGTGGAACATGACGTAGGCATCTAGCCACCTGGGTTCGGCTGGGTGCTGGGGCCTGGGGTGGGGAGGGAGTCTGGTCCCAGATGGACCAATTGGCTCATGAATAAAGTAGCCAGAGGTGTTACCTCTCAGAGAGGCTCTGGATGGGCATTGGCTGGGGAGGGATGGGGCCGATATACTCCCACTCCCAGTAGCTAAAACCAATAAAGCCCTTACTAGGTGTCAGTCCCCCTGCAAAATGCTTCCTACATTAACTCATGGAATTCTTCCCCAAATCCCCTGAAGTGGGAACTGTATTACCTCACCTACAGAGGAGGATGTTAAGGCACAGAGAGGCTAATTAACTTGTCTAAGGTCACACAGTGATATGTAGTGGATCTGGGATTTGAACCCAGGCAGCTGGGGCCAGAGTTTGTGCTTATAACCACCTCACATGTGGCCACGTGAGAAGTTTGTGTGTGATAGGGTATGGCAGCATGGCAGGGTGGAAGTACCAGGCTTTGAAGCCAGACAGACACACATTTCCCTCCTGCCTCCACCAGTGATGGCCCCTGGGCTCTGCTGACACCCCTCCACATTTGCTGTGTGAACTTGGGCGAGTTACTGGTCTTCTCTGAACCTCAGGCTCCTCTTATAAAGTGGGTGCAAGACGGCAACCTCATAGAATTGTAAGTGGTACATGAGCCGGTGAGCCGCACATGTTTGGTCTATTACTTGGCACGCTGCTGGCATGAAATAAATGAGAGATTTGCAGTTTTATTATATTTTATGTGGACATAAACAGGATGACTTCTGAGATTTGCATATTACCTATTCCATCTTTATCTCTCCCTTGGTAAAATAATGGCTTTGGATACTCATGGCATGTGCGAAGTTGGTATTTAGAGACTGTTCAATAAAACGGGGCAAGGAAGTCCCTTGCATTTCAGTTGTATTACCGAGGAATAATGCAGAAAAGATTTCAGGCCCAAACTAATAACATTGAAACAGACATAATAGGAGGAAATTCCATTAAGGGCTTTGAATGGCGGTTTCTTCCAATATCCCATCCTGTGTTTTGTATCTTTGAAGAGACTCAATAGGATTATATTAGCATATTGATATGCTGGTGGTAGGGACGACAGCTTTGTCTCAGAACAGACAGAAATATTAATATGGCAGCTGGCAAGATGGGCCCTGTGTGCCGCTCTCTGCTTTTCCCTGATGGAATAGTTTTGCATGTAACTCTGTTTTCCTGTGTTTCTGTAGCTTGTGGAACAGCGTGGTGTTTAAAAACTGGCATGAGGCTATTCTACAGCAAGTTTAGGAAGCACTGTTTTTACTGAGCATACACTAGGTACCAGGCAGCCTGAAACCGCATCTTACCTGCAACCCTGTGAGGTCAGGAAAGTCTTCCCCACTTCTCACCAAGGAACCAGAGGCTCAGAGAAGTTGTGTGATTTCCTTAGGACCACACAGCCTGTAAAAGACAGAGTGGGTGTCCCCAGGCTTCTTCCACATGATGGCCTCTTGTTCCTTCCTTTGTAGTTTGCAGATGGGGTCATCTTACTCTTGCTGATTGGACAACTTGAAGGCTTCTTCCTGCACTTAAAGGAATTCTACCTCACGCCCAACTCTCCTGCAGAAATGGTAAGTTCTCCAAAGATTCTTCTTGATTGTCTACCTCTGGGTGAACAGATAAACAGAAATGACATGACACGTGTGTTTATTCAGTTCCAGGTAAAGTGAAGGATGTAAGGGAAGCTTGTTTATCTATGTCTACCTGTCCGTCCATCCATCCACCCACTCACCTATCCATCCACCTATATACCTATCCATCTATCCACCCACCCATCCATCCACTCATCCACCTCTCCATCCATCTATATACCTATCCACCCACCCATCCACCCATCCACCCATCCACCCACCCATCCACCCATCCATTCATCCACCCACCCATTCACCTATCCATCCACCTATATACCTATCCATCTATCCACCCACCCATCCACCCATCCATTCATCCATTCATCCACCCACCCACTCACCTATCCATCCACCTATATACCTATCCAT
>NW_022437063.1:1507427-1560213 GCF_009761245.1 Sapajus apella
TATCCATCCATCCATCCGTCCATCCATCCATCCATCCATCCATCCATCCATCCACCCACCCACCCATCCATCCACCCATCCACCTATCCATTTATCCATCCATCCATCCATCCATCCATCCATCCATCCACCCACCCACCCACCCACCTGTCCATCTACCTGCCTGCCTGTCTACCCACGCACAGGAAGCTTGTTTATCTATATGTCTTTCTGGCCATCCATCCATTCATCCATCCACTTGCCTACCTGTCCATTCACCTGCTTCTCCATTCATACATCCATTTGGCTGTCTTCCAATCCATCTTCCCATCCTGTTGATTTATGCACGCAATCTATCCATACACCTGCCTGCCCATCCACCCACCTGCTCATCTACCCATCTCCTACCCACACACCTGTTCCCTCATTCCCTGAGTGCCTGCTTAGTGCCAGACCTGAGCTGCATAGGACATTAAGATGATCCAACACAGCTCCTGCTTTCAGGGACCTCTCCGTCTATGCCCACTGTTCTCCCAGTGATGTGTGCTCTTGCAGGACCACATCGAAATGTGTTGGTTCAGATGCATGGGTCAGAGGAGGGGACTGGAAGAATGAGAGCTTAGTATAATCTCAAGGAGTCCAGAAGGGCATTGGCTCAGAGGTGGGCCGGGAGGCTGATTAGGGATTGGTTTGCAGAGTTATTGAGGAAGGGCTCCCAAAGGGGAGGGAACAGCATCAGCAAAGCGTCAGAGTGGGGCATGAACAGGGATGGGTCAGCGAAGTGTCGGTGCTTCCCTCCAGCTGCAGGAGCTGGAAGGGTGGGGCCTGAGCTGGGGGGATCAGGAGTTCCCATATGGACCCTGGAGGCTGGTGGGGTGGCTAGGAGCTGGCTGCCTGCATGCAGGCACCAGGGCTGAGGCCTGACTTGGGGAAGAGGGCTGGAGAGAGTGATGAAGCTGAGGGACATTGAGGTAAGGTGGCAGGGCAGGCGAGCTTGCAAACTCGCAGCTCCCACCACCTCGTCCCCAGCTGCAGCCTTCAGTGCCCGCTGGCTGGCCCTGCCTCTACCCCCACCACTTCCTTCAGCTCACTGGGCTCTCCGACCTCTGGGTGTTGGCACAGGCTCCTCCCCTGCCAGGAATGCCCTCCCTCTGGTAGACCTGGCCCATGAGAAGGGATTTGCACTATTTTCCAAGTAAGGAAACAGAGGTCCATGGTCGGGGGCCGAGGCTTACCCTGGGTCACTGCGAGGCGAGAGACCTGGGTCTTACGCTCTCCACCACCAGCTCCTGCCTGCCTGGGCCTCAGGTTTTCTGTCTCTGAAACGGGCTGACAATCCCTGCCCCCCACCCAGGACACACAGGTAGTAAGAAAAAGTTTGGAGAACCATCAAGGAGGAAGCATTGAGGGACGTGTGGTCCCTAGTGCCCCCAGCCTTGCCCCCTCCAGGAGGTGGCGTTGGAGGTGTGCAGCCTCCATCCGTGCCTCCAATGGACAGGCTGGCGGGCTGGTGGCTGGTGGCGTGCCCAGGATCCCGGGCGGCCAGCTTGTCTCTGTCCAAGCTGGTGGCCCAGGACGGGAGAATCTCTTTATCTCTCTGTAGCAGTAGCTTTTTCTAAAGAGGTAAAACATTAGGCAGGGCTGCATGCCCGGGGCCAGCCTTTGGGGCCACTTCGACGGAGACACAGGCTTTTTTTTTTTTTTTTTTTTTTTGTCTCTTTCACATGCCCAGGGCGTCCTGGCACTGGATCAGGCCTCTTGGCCTATCTGGGGCCCAGTAGCAGGTGAGGTCCCCGCTGGGCCCCTACCAGACTCCCCCTCTACCTGGTCCCTTCTCCCAGGCCCCTCCCCTTGGCCCCTCCTGCACTCCTGCCCCGGGCCTCTTCCCTGCTTCAAGTGTAGCACCCACCTGCCAAGCCCCATCTACCTCCCCGGCCATGTCCCCTCCTCCCATCCTGCCGACTCCCAGCCACAGCCGTGTGCCACAGCCACGTGACCCCTGGCCCCGCTTCCAGCTCCCCAGGGCCTGGCCCTCCCCCATTCCCTCGCATCCACCCAGGCGGTGCTCTCAGCCCTGCCTACCCCGGCTTTGCTTCCCACCTTTTTTCCTGGGCGGGCGGCCAGCTCTGCCCACCTTCTCAGCTCCTCTGCAGTCCCCCGGCGCTCTGTGGGGCCCTGAACCACGGTCCACACTCCTTTGGGGTTAGCTCCCTGCACATTGCGTCTCTGGCCCTCTCCCCCGTCACCCTCCCTCCATGCCCCTGCGAGGGCGGGGCAGGGTTGCATCTCCATTTTACAGAGGGGAGCCCAGGGCGGAGAGGCTTAACCAGGACCACCTTGCTGCTCAGTGGCAGCCTCACACCAGGACGGGCCTGCCGCCCACAGCCTGCCATGTCCCTCCACCCCACAGGAATGCGTCTTGAGTGGTGTGGCGTCCACCTTTCCTGGAGGCGGGGGTGCTCTGACTTGGTTCCCAAGAGCTGGGATGTTGGGTCAGAGCAATGGGGCCGTAGCAGCCAGCGTCTACTGTCCCGGTGGTCGTGGCAGGCACAGTGGCAGCTGCTTAGGTTCTTCCATTCGGAGGTGCCACATCAGCCAGCCGTTGCCACAAACGTGCTGCCTAACAGACCGCCCAAAAACCCAGGGGCTGAAAACCATGCTCATTTCTTCCCACGGACCAGCAAGTCAGCTGAGTTTAGCTGCCGGAGGCTCAGCTGGGCTTTGTCACTCCTCCGTGGACTGGATGGGGAGCTGCCGTGGCTGGGTGGCTCGGCTCTGTGCCACACACAGCCTGCCACGCTCCTCCTGGGACCAGCGACTGACCTGGGCATACTTTCCTCCTGGCAATGGCAGACACACGAGAGACCAGGCAGGAGGCAGGAGGCCCTTGCGTGGAATGGGCGGGCCGCCACTTTGGAGCAGGCCCTGTGGCCTTGGTGGTGACGCGGGTCTGCCCAGCAAAGCATGTGGGTGCAGAATTGGGCCGGTGGGGGGGATCACCTGCAGGCAGCATGGACGAACGTGCTAGGAAATCCTCGCGTTGGGTCTTGGAGTTAGGAACTCTTCCCATCCTTATTTCCACAGAGAAAACAGTTGAGAGAGGCACGGATGTCTGGCCCAGAGCACACAGCGAGTTAGGGTCCTCCCTGTTGCCCTCCTGTGGAGCCAGCCCGAGCCCCTTGGGAGAGGAACGGGTGCCAGGGCTCAGGGGGTTGAAGCCAAGGCTGAGAGTGGGGTCAGAGCCTGGCTTGGGAAGGCAAGGCACTGAGGTGTGTGCGGTGAGGGAGGGGCAGGCAGGACCACCTGCGGGCTGAGGGCCTGGCGCTCAGAACCCAGCTCAGAGCCGCCCTGGTGTGCCCGCGCCTGCAAGGCCTCTGTCTAAGCCCCAGTTACAAGCCGGGAACAAACATGCAGACTTCCATGTCGCCGTGTGCAGCCGCTTTGCTGAATCCACTGATTTTAGAACCTGCTTCTGAATATGCGTCAGATTAGATGTGGGAGAGCAGCAGCCTCGTGAATGAATTTTTACAGCGTATTGTGGGCAATCTCTGCCGCAGGAATGTGGACTCAGAATGCTGAAGAGGTCGTTAGCTGAGGAGGGCGGGCATAGCAGCCCGTGTGGAAGGTGGGCCACCTGCGGGATCCTCACCTTGGCAGAGTGGCCTCTTGAAATTGGATTTCTCATTATCCGACCTTCTTTGCCGATGGTGTTTATGGGATATAGTCATTCATTCTGGGCAGAGAAGTTAGGGATGGCGGGAGAGAGGGGATCCTTTGCTTCCAGAAATCAAATCCCTGGAGCCAGGAATACTTGGCGTCCTTCTGTATTCCGTTACTTTTCCCCAGGAGCATTTGAATTCATCCTCCAGGGTTGCAACCTTCCCTTGGCTCCAGGGAAGAGCATAGTTTTATCTTCATCATCTCAAATTGCACACAGAAGAAAATTCTTTGGGCAGAACATGGTGAGATAGCTCTGGAGCCAGGGTCAGCTCTTCTGGGAGAGGATCTTTTGTTCACAGTGAGTGTCATTGAGGAAGAGTGTGACAAACGGAAGCCGATGTCATAGCTTTCAGTGTTGATGGCAACTCCCAAAGTGTAAACTCCATGAGGGCAGGGGTCTGGTCTGTCCTGAGCACCACCTGCATGGCCAGCACATAGTAGATGACAAATATTTTTTAGATAAGTAAATGAACAGTGTTTCCAAAACACTGCGACACATGGGTTCTATGAATAAATAACATGCCTATTCTTGAAGCTTTGTAAGACCCACTAACACGTTCAAGGCTCTGATAAGTCCTGCAGCTAAGGAATTCCATGTTAGTTTATTTAACCCAACAGTTTCCAAAAATGTTTGGCCACAGATATTCCCTTTGCTGTCCATCCTAGATCACACGTTGGGAGATGCCGGCTGACTGAGTCTATCAAAGGCGGGGCTTTGAGGCAGGAGAGCACAGTGTGGAGTGCAGAACCTCAGGGTCCTCGGGATCTTGTTCTCTGACATTCACTCAGTGTAACTGCAAATAATACTCATGACGAGAACGTCAACAGCAACAACTGCAACCCTAGTTTTCCAGAATATTCCAGTGTAGGGGGAGGAACTGGGGACACAGTGACGGGAACTCTCAGTGGCACTGGTGCCTGCAGCATGGGCACTGTATGATAGCCTTTGTTTCTTCAGCTCTCTTTTTTTTTTTGAGATTGAGTTTCACTCTTGTCGCCCAGGCTGGAGTGCAGTGGTGCGATCTCGGCTTACTGCAACCTCCGCTTCCCAGGTTCCAGCGATTTTCTTGCCTCAGCCTTCCAGGTAGCTGGGATTAGAGACACATGTCACCATGCCTGGCCAATTTTTGTATTTTTAGTAGAGATGAGGTTTCACCATGTTGGCCAAGCTGGTCTCGAACTCCTGACCTCAAGTGATCTGCCCACTTTGGCCACCCAAAGTGCTGGGATGACAGGTGTGAGCTACCGTGCCTCGCCTGTTTCCTCTTGTGACCGACTGACTATAGAGGAGCGGCCCTGCTGTTGCTGGGTGCCCCGCCCATACGCTCCTTTCTGTCTGGGACCTGCCTTCCATCTTCGTATCCCCACGTGGAGAAGGACTCTGCTCACCCACGTCCAGCTCCTGTGCCTTCATCATCTTCACCTTCAAATCTTGCTTTGAGGCTTCAATTCAGTGCTTGTCATCACATTGGACACACATGCCAGCCTTGGAGAGGGAGGCTGACAGAGGCATCATCCCCATGACACAGATGAGGGAGCCGAGGCCCAGCCAGGATGTGTGACTTGTCCGAGGCCAGACACTTAGTGGTGGGATGGGGGTGGCGGTACACAGACAGCCACGCTAGATCCCAAGAGTCCTGTTGCTGCGGCCGTCTACAAGGTGGCTGGAGGTGGCCTGGGCCGGGCTGGCATTTCCTAATGAGTCTTGCCTGGCCTTGCTTACCCAACGCTCAGCCAACCTGGCCTTTTGGCCCCTAGCTGGGTTGCCATGGGAACTGCCCCGGCTGAGTGGGGCTGGCATGGTCAGGCAGATACGGAGGGAACGGGACCAGGCATGGCTGACCCCTGGACTGGGATGTCCAGGCCTGCTGTGCATCTACGGGTGGCTAAGGCGTTGAAGAGAGGACCTGTTTGAAGTCACACAGTGAGCCAGGAGCTCGTCCCTCTTCACCCACACCAGGCTGCTGCTGTCAGGCAAAGGGCTGGGGTCTACTGTGGTTGTACCTGAGGCCCAGGGGAGAAGCTAGAATGGAAAGGGACCCACTGCAGGAGGGCCGGCAGGGCTCCTGGCGTCTCACTGCATCCTGTAGCAAGGCACATGGGAACCATGGTAGCCCACTTTGCAGGTGAGCAAGGGGAGGCCCCGGGCGGGGACTGTGCTGGGCTCTGAACCCCTCAGGGACCTGACAGATGCCCGGAAGCCCTCCACCCTAAAGGGAGCTGTGTCTGAGACTGCAGCCCAGGCAAGGGATGGATGGAAGGACAGCCACCCGGGTGGGGGCCGCTCAAGTCTCTAGCCTGCTTTGCATGGGCGTTGGAGTGGACAGACCTGGTTCCAGCACTTTGTGTCTCATGAGCTTCAGTCAGCCCCTTCACTCCTCTGAGCCTCAGTTTCCTCACTGTGCTTTGCCCTGGGAAATGGCTATTCTCAAAGGGGCTTTGCCACCCCTGGGCCCTTGCTCCTTTCCCTGGGTAGCTCTCCTTGCCTGGTAGGATGCACCACTGGGTGTCACCTCCACCAGGAAGCCTTCCTTGATTCCTACTGGGTATCATCCTTGGTGATTGCCTTTTTTACTGACTGTGGCCCCTGGGCACGTGTGTGCCCAGTGCGGTATAGCACCTGCTCAGAGTGGGGCCTGTGAGTGGCTGAGGAATGAGGCGTGCATGTCTTGTGTGACGGAGAGAGCTCCCCATCCGTGGGGGCTGTAGGGAGATGCTGGATGAGCATGGATTGTGGTTGCGGTCAGGGATACCCACCTTGGATGGGAGTTTGGGCTCGTGACGGACATCACAGACAACAGGAAAGACTTGGCACTTGGGACCCAGGGCCTGGGCTGGGGATGATTCTTGTGCCCACATCTGATGGGGACTTGTCACCACAGCTGCACAACGTCACCCTAGCGCTGGAGCTGCTGAAGGAGGAGGGTCTGCTTAGCTGCCCTGTCAGCCCTGAAGGTGAGTGCATGGCAGATGCCCACACAGTGGTCAGCCCCGTGTGGCAGCCTTGTGCGGGAGACATAGAACAGGGTGCAGGGCATTGAGGGATGAGCGTGCACTGGCAGTCTTCTTGCCTGACCGGTGTGGAGAATGGGCACTTGCCAAGGTTTCCTGGGTGGGGGCACTGCAGCACCAGGGGGGAGGTCCCGGGGAGGGGAGACCAAGGTCTCTGGGGACAGGCTGTCCAGAGAAGCCAGACCTTGAGGAGTTGCTGTGTTGGGGGCACCCCAGGAGGGCTCAGGGGAGGACTGGCCAGGAGGAGGTGGCAGGTCATGCAGCGGGCTCTGGACTCAGGCCTGGAGTGACCAGCTGTCCTGGCTTCCAGGGATTCTCCTGGTGTTCGCACTGAAATCCTGAATGCCAGGAAACCCCTCAGTGCGGGGCACTCTGGGACGGTGGGTCACCGCCACCCAGGCCTGACCAGCTGCCCTGCCCTCCTCTGGCCTGCAGACATTGTGAACAAGGACGCCAAGAGCACGCTGCGGGTGCTGTACGGGCTGTTCTGCAAACACAGGCAGAATGCACACAGGGGTGCAACGCCCCAGGGAGCCCCGAATTGACCCTCATCACCCCCAGAGCCCACAGCCTGCCTGCCAGCCCAGCTGGAGGGCCCGAGGCCGCAGGGGTCCTCCCACAGTCCCACTGTTCTCTGTGCATTTGTGACCCGCTTCCCTCCCACCCCATCTCCTGTCTCCATTGTCGGATTATCTTTGAACCCCCTCGTGTGGATCATTTTGAGCTGCCTGGCCTTGCTCAGTTTGTTTTAATAAAAGTATTGCTGGCCAGATGCGGTGGCTCATGCCTGTAATCCCAGCACTTTAGGAGGCTGAGGTGGGCAGATCACGAGGTCAGGAGTTCGAGACCAGCCTGGCCAACATGGTGAAATCCCGTTTCTACTAAAAATACAAAAACTAGCTGGGTGTGGTGGTGGGCACCTGCAATCCCAGCTACTCGGGAGACTGAGGCAGGAGAATCGCTTGAACCTGGGAGGCAGAGGTTGTAGTGAGCCAAGACTGTACCACTGCACTCCAGCCTTGGCAACAGAGCAAGACTCTGTCTAAAAAAGAAGAAAAAAAAGAGTATATCTGGGAGGGATTCTGGGAACTTGCCAGGGTCCTGGGGACCGCTGTTTCTTGTATCAACAATCCATGCCTTTAGTGCAGCATTACTATATGGGTGCACCGCAGTTTGTGTATGCATTTGCCAGTTGATGGCCCTTTGGGATTCTTTTTGGGTTTGGTTTTTATGAGTGGAATTGGTATTCATGTTCAAGTCTTGGCGTGGGCCTAAGTTTTCATTTTTCCTGTGTAAGTATCTAAAACTAATGTGGCTGGGTCATTATTAATTATATTAGTGTATGTTTTACTTTATAAGAAACTGCCAACTAGGTGGAGTGCAGTGGCTCATGCCTGTAATCCCAGCATTTTGGGAGGCTGAGGCAGGCAGATCACCTGAGGTCAGGAGTTTGAGACCAGCCTGGCCAACATCTAACATGGTGAAACACCGTCTCTATGAAAAATATAAAAATTAGCCAGGTATGGTGGTGGCACCTGTAATCCCAGCTACTTGGGAGGCTGAGGCAGGAGAATCACTTGAACCTGGGAGGTCAAAGTTGCAGTGAGCTAAAATCATGTCACTTCAGCCTGGGCAACAGAGCAAGACTTTGCACAAAGGAAGGAGGGAGGGAAGAAGGAAGGAGAGAAGGATGGAGGGAAGGAAGGGAAGGAAAGAAGGGAAGGAAGGAAAGAAGGAGAGAGAAACTGTCAACTGTATTCCAACGTAAATTTACTATTTGCATTTCCACCAGCAAGGTATGAGAGTTCCAGTTGCTCCACATTCTCGTCAACACTTGGTATTGTCTGTCTTTTCCATTTTAGCCATTCTAGAAAGTACAGTGGTATCACATTGTAGTTTTAAATTCATTTCCCTAATGACTAATGGAACTGAGTATGTGTGTTACTCAGCTTGAGCTGCGGAATACCATAGAGATTTATTTCTTATAGTTGTGAAGGCTAGCAAATTCAAGAGGAAGGTGCTAGCAGCGTTGGCTCCTGGTGAGGCTCTCTTCCTGGTATGCAGTGACTTCCTTCTCTCAGTCCTCACAAGGTCAAGGGTGGAAGGAGAGAGTGAGAGAAAGACAGGAGAGAATAAGAGTATCAGAGCACTCTGGTGCTGCTGCTGCTCCTCTTCCTCCTCCTTCCTCCTTCTTCCTTCCTCCTCCTTCCTTCCTCCTTCCTCTTCCTCCTTCCTTCTTCTTCATTCTTCTTCTGCCTTCTTCCTCTTTCTTCTTCTACTTCTTTCTTCTTCTTCTTCTTTTTTTTCTGAGACAGTCTCTCTCTGTCGTCCAGGCTGGAGTGCAGTGGCACAATCTTGGCTCACTGCAACCTTTGCCTCCCAGTTCAAGCGATTCTCCTGCCTCAGCCTCCCAAGTAACTCGGACTACAGGCACATGCCACCACACCTGGCTATTTTTGTTTGTTTGTTTGTTTGTATTTTTGTAGTAGAGACGGGTTTTTACTGTGTTAGCCAGGGTGGTCTTGATCTCCTGACCTCGTGATCTGCCCACTTCGGTCTTCCAAGGTGCTGGGATTACAGGCGTGAGCCACAGCTCCCAGCCTGCTTCCTCTTCTTATAGGAAAATGAATCCCATCATGAGGCCCTATCCTCATGACCTCATCTGACCCTAATCGCCTCCCAGAGGCCCTACCTCCAAATACCACTACTCTGGGGGTTAGAGGTTCAACATGTAATTTTGAGGGGACATAAACATTTAGTCCATAATACCATCTTTTCATCTACATTGCCATCTGTGGTATCTTTGGTAAAGTGTCTGTTCGAATCATTTGCCTTTTTTAAAAAATCTGGAACCAGTTTTATAATTTGAGCTCTTATATTTAGGTCTATGATTCATCTTGAGTTAATCTTTGTATATGGGTTGAAGTAACAGGTCATTTCCTTTCCTTTCTTTTCTTTTCTTTTTTTTTTTTAAACATATAGATGCCTAATTGTTCCAGTACTATTCATGTAAAGATTTTCCTTTCCCCATCAAATCATGTTGGCATCTTTATCAAAAATCAATTTGCCATATATATATTTGAGTAGATTTCTTGACTCTCTATTCTGTTGTATTGATCTATGCAATGTACATCTTTATGTGAATATGTGTATTTTTATGCCAGAACTATAGTATCGTGATTACTCGAGGCTTATTGTAAGTTTTTAAACCAGGTAGTATAAAGATGGAGTCTTGCTCTATCCAGGTGGATCACCTGAGGTCAGGAGCTTGAAACCAGCCTGGGTAACATGGTGAAACCCCATCTCTACTAAAAATACAGAAATCCAATTTTGTTCTTCATTTAAAAAATTATTTCGGTTCTTCTAGGCATTTTTGCTTCTTTTAATTTCTACACAAAATTTAGAATCAGGTTGTCATTTTCTGCAAAAAAACCCTGCTGAAATTTTGACTGGAATTGTGGTCTTTAGATGAAATTGGGGAAAACTGACATCTTGAAAATGTTGGGGAGCTAAGATCATTGATTTGAGAATGTTCTTCTTCTATAATATAAACATTTAATGCTGTATATTTTTTTCTAAGCACAGCTTTAGCTGCATCCCCAAATACTAATATGTTGTGTTTTCACCTTCATGAAGTTCAAAATATCTTCTAATTTCAAATGTGATTCCTTTTTCACTCATGGATTATTTGGAAATGTATAATTTCCAAATATTTTGGGATTTTTTTCCAGCTATCTTTTGGCATTGGGTTTTGTTGTGGTCAGAGAACATACTTTGTATGATTTAAATCATTTAAAATACATTATGATTTGTTTTATGTACTGGATTATGGTCTATCTTGGTAGATGTTCTGTATACACTTGAAAAAGAATGTGTGCTCTGCTGTTGTTGGACAAAATGTTTCATAAATGTCAATTAGGTCAAGTTGGTGTTGTTCAGATCTTCTATATCCTTACGAATTTTCTCTCTACTACTTCTATCAATTACTAAAAGTATTAAAATCTTCAACTGCAACTATACATTTTTAAATTTCCCCTTTCAATTCTATTAATTTTTGTTTCATACCTCATGTTAGATTATAATGCCCTTTTATGTCTCCTTTATCCCTTGTGATATCTTTACTCTGAAATCTGCTTTGTCTGATATTAGTATAGCCACTCAAACTTTCTGTTAGTATTAGCATGGTGCATCTTTTTCTATACTTTTAGACTGCATCTATTTAAAGTAGGTTTCTTATAGACACAAATAATTGTGTCTTTTTATACAATCTGGAAACCTCTGACTTTTAATTAGAGAGTTTAGTTCACTTACATTTTTTATTGTGGCAAAATATACATAACATAAAATTAACCATTTTAGCCATTTTTAAGTGTACAATTCAGCGACATCAAATATATTCATACTGTTGTACAACCTCACCTCCATCCATGTCCAGAACTTTTTCATCAACCCAAACTGAGACTCTGCACCCAGGAAATACAAACTCCCCATTCTCCCCTCCCTCAGACCATGGAACCATTATTCTACTTTCTGTCTCTGGGAATTTGATGATTCTAGGTACCTCTAGTCCATTTACATTTAATGTAATTATTAATGCCATCTGGCTATTTGTTTTTCATTTGTCCCATCTGTGCATTTTTCATATGTTTTTCTTATTTCTTTTGGATTGAGGACTTTTTAGTGATGTGATTTTATTTCCATTATTGGCTTACCAGCTGTATTTCTTTATTTTCTTTTCCTAGTGGCTGCTCTAGACTTCATATATACATCTGCATTCATGTCCTGTGGTTGCTGTAACAGATTACCACAAACTTTGTGGCTTAAAACAGCAGAAATTTATTCTCCCACAATTCTGGAGGCCAGGTGTCTGAAATTAAGGTGTTGGAAGGGTCACATTCCCTCTGGAGGCTCTAGAGGGAAAGCTGTTCCTTGCCTTCTTCAAGCTTCTGGTGGCTACCAGCATCTCTGTGCTTGTGGGTGCATCACTTTAATATCTACCTCCACAGTCACTTTGCTACTTCCTCCTTTATCTGTCAGTCCCTCTTCTGTGTGTCTCTTATAAGAGCACTCATTATGGGATTTAGGACCCACCAGATAATCCAGGATTATCTCCTCTCAAGATCGTTAATTTAATTGTATCTGCAAAAACCTTTTTTCCAAACAAGTTAACATTCACAAGGTCTGGGGATTAGCATGTGGACAAATCTTTTTGGAGGCCACCATTTAATCTACTACGACATCTTGTTATAGTCTACTTTAAGTAATATTACTTCTGTTTCACTCTTCTGTGTCCTATGGTTGACATGTGTTTCATTTTTATATAATAAATTTCATACTATATTATTTTTACTTAAAAATGTCAGTTGTCTTCTTGTGAGACAGGATCTCACTCTATCACTCAGACTGCAGTGCTTATTGCAGCCTGCACCTCCTGGGCTCAATTGATCCTCCCACCTCAGCCTCCTCAGTTGCTGGCGCCACAGGCATGCACCACCACTCCTGTCTAATTTTTTTGGAATTTTATTTTGTAGAGATAGGGTCTCTCTATGTTGTCCAGGCTGGTCTTTAACTCCTGGCCTCAAGTGATCCATCTACCTTGGCCTCCCAGTGTGCTGAGATTACAGGCATGAGCCATGGTGTCCAGCCACATAAATTGTCTTTTAAAGATTTTTTTGTAATTGAGAAGAAAGTCTTTTATATTTACCCACATACTTATTCTTTGTGCTCGTTTCTTCTACCATTTGCTATCATTTTCCTCCTGCCTAAAACACTTTATCATTTTGTGTAATGTTGGTTATATGTTAGTGAGCTTGTGTACCTACAGAAATAGATTCAGTTTTGAAAGATATTTCAAAGGATATAGAATTCTAGATTGACAACTTTTTCTTTCCCTGCTTTCAAGATGCTGCTCCTGTGTCTTCTGGCTTGCATAGTTTTCCACGAGAAGTTAGCTGTCACTCTTATCTTTGTTGCTCTGCAATGTGTCATTTTCCTTTGGCTGCTTTTATGACTTTCATGTTGTCACTATTTTTAAGCAACATGATTATGATGTGTCTTGGTATAGGGCTGTCATGTTTCTTCTGCTTGGGTTTGTTGAGCCTTTTGATTCTGTGGGTTTAGGATTTTCATCAAAGTTTGACCATTACTTCTTCAAAAAAGTTTTTGGTCTCCCTTTATTTCTCCTTTCTTTCTTAAACTCCAAGTACAGATTTGTTGGGTGGCTTGATATTATCTTACAGATGACAGCTGCCATCTTCATTTTATTTTCAGTCTTTTT
The DNA here is from genome assembly GCF_009761245.1 of Sapajus apella. Lineage (NCBI taxonomy): Eukaryota > Metazoa > Chordata > Mammalia > Primates > Cebidae > Sapajus > Sapajus apella. Next base: position 1,520,416 of record NW_022437063.1, read on the forward strand.
TCTCTCCATGTTTCATTTTGGATGGGTGAGATGTTAACCACTACCTGCAGAGGTCTTGCCTGCAGACCCTGACTCAACGATGGGTGAATAAATACACTCTCACACCATTACTGTGATTCAAGTGGGCTAGGGATGGTTGTTGGCTACTTTCAGAGGGTAAAATGCAGCCAATCAACCAAGACCCCTTGTACATCCACATTTATTCATTATTAACATTGTTGAAAGAGTGGCTTTACGAATGATAAAAGCTTTAGGTTCTGGGCCCAGAGTAAACACTATGAACGGGTAATTCTCCTTTGATCTCCCCCTGAGAGGACCATCCAGCACAAACTTTACATGAGTAAGCAGTTAGAATAGAGACAAAGGGATGTGGGGTAAACAGATTTAAACTGGGAAAGTCTTTTATCGTCCCTATCTTTTCCCTAACATAATGGACCGCTGCCTTCAGCCTGTCCCAATAAAACCTTTCAGCCTTCTAGAAGGTTTGAGACTAATCTATAACTTTCCCTAATATTTTGCCAGCCACCCTGAGTGAATCTCAACAGATGGGTTCATTGCTATGTTTTCAAGTTCATTGTCTTTTCTTTGATGGTGTCTACTCTGCTTTAATCCACCCATTTTATTTTTCATCTCAGAAATTGCATTTTTTCATCTAGAGAAGCTCAATTTGAAACTTTTACATGGTTTTCCAATTCTCTCCTGGCTTTATTCTACCTTCATGAACATATGGAGTATATTTGTAATAATGTTTTAACATCTTATCTACTAATCCTATTGTCTATGTTATTTCTGGAATTTTTCCTATTGATCAATGTTTCTCCTGGTTATCATTCATGTTTTCCTGAATTTTTGCCTGTCTGGTAATTTTTAATTGGGTGCTGGACATTATGAAAATTTACATTGTTGAGCACTGGAATTTTAAAAATATATATCCTTTACACATTTTCAGCCTCTCTGAGATGCAGTTAAGTCACATGAAATCAAATACTTTTGAAGCCTGTTAAGATGGGTCCAGAATAGACTTTAAGACTTCTTTGGCTCCAACTGAGGCAATACCTTTCTGAAGATCCTTCCCATGTCCTGTGTGTTAGGAAGTCTTCCCTCTGTGGCTGGTGGGACCACAAACTATGCACTGCTTGAACCCCAGTGATTGCTTTACTTACACATTTCAAAATGTGGTTCTTTTCTTGACATAATATGCCAGGAAAGTTTCCTCACATGTATGTGCAGATTAATACTTGACTCAAGACTCAAGGGAACTTCTGCTGATCTTTAGAGCTGTCTCTCTGTGCAGCTCCTTCTCTGGTCTTTTGGCCCACAAATTATAGTTACCTTGGTTTTCCCACAATCCAAGTTCCATCTCCTCAGCTCTGGGCTGAGTTTGCATTCCCCTCCCTGTGCTGCAGCCTGGAAACTGTCTCCAGGCAGCGAACAGAGGTATTCCCAGGGCTCAGGGATTGCTCTCCTGTGCTGTGTTCTCCAGTGCCTGAGAACCATTGCTTTCAGGTGTTTTGTCTGGAAGACAAGAAGGTAAATTCAGCCCCTGCTGTTGCATTATGATTGGAAGATGGAGTCTTCACGTTGCCAGACCCAGTTTCCATTTCAGCCTCAGCCTCACCCTCATCGGGAGTCACCGACCCAGCATTTTCCTTGGATTCCTGGACCCTAGACTTCCTTGCTGCTTCTTCCATTCTCCCTTTGGGTGTTTTGGGGCTCCTTTTCCGTTGCGTCCCTGGAAGATTTAGGGTTGACTCTTGGTCCTTCTCCCTCCAAACAGCTTTCCTGATGGTACTTTCTGCTTCTACAGTTCCTGTCCCTCCTCCCAGAGGGTCATTCTCCAATCTCCACTCCAGCTCTAGCTCTGAGCTCCAGACTCACGTTTCTTTTTGTTTGTTTGTTTCTTTTATTTTTGTGTGTGGTAACATACCATAATACAAAATGTACCATCTTACCATTCTTAAGTGTGTAGTGCAGCAGTATTATGTACGTTCCTGTTATTGTGCAACTGTCCCCACTCCCCATCCCCAGAACTCTTCTCATCTTGAAAAGCTGAAACTGTGCCCATTAAACAGTAACTACCCCCATCCTCCTCCCCTACCCCCTGGTAACCACCATTCTACTTTCTGACCTAATCCACATTTTGAACTGCCCAAGGCATAGCTCTGCCTGCGGTGCCTACCCCAAGCTCACCACATCCAAGTCAGAGCTTGTCCCATTCTCTAATCCTCACTTGGTAACTTTCCAGCTGGCCTCTTTTTCTTGTCCCCTCTGACTTTAATTCTGCACCAGAAGTCAGAGTGTTTTTGTCCTGGAAACCCAAACTCACTACCATCCTGCTCTAACCTTCCCAGGTCCCAGCCTCCAGGCAGCGTTTGGACTCTGGGTGCCCTGTTGCTGCTGGCTTTGTGTTCTGTCTCCTTCCCTGCCCCAACGTTTCCACACTGCTTCCAGTTATATTCCTGACATCTCTGTGATCTTTCGAAGTCTCTCTGATGCAGTTCTCTCTGCCCAAGATGCCCTCATCCTGCCCACCCCAGGAACTTGTCATTCAGAAAAGGAGTGGGGATGTTCTTTGAGGAGAGAGTGGGGAATAGGGTTCACCGTGGGACAAGGTGGATGCCTGGGGCCCCAGGTGCCTGTGGGTGGGTGGAAGAAGTGGTTTCCACAAAGAAGACTGAGAAGAGGCAGGAGCAGGGAGCTTTCCTTTCCCCTTATTTCACTATCCATCACCTTCGCTCTCTTCCTTTCTCTCTTCCTCCATCCCAATAAACCCGACTCCAGTAGAAGTTGCAGCAGAAGTTGGAAGCAGGATAATTATAGCAAGCTGAACAGGAAGGCGTCCAGGGCCAGAGAAGGAGCTGGCAGCTTGGGCTGGGTGTGCAAACAGCTTCGAAGCGAAGGGAAATGCCTCGAAGGCTGGGGTGCCTCGGAGTTGAGCTGCTTCCCAAAATAATCCAGAGGGCAGCTGTCTTGGAGTCTGAAACTGGGTCTGGCCGCCTGAGCTGCAGGAAGCCCCAGGACTCACACCAGCTCCGCTCTGGGAACAGATGGAGCTAGGATTTTTTTTTTTTCTTTTTACCAAAGTCAGCTGGTAAGCGAACAGCTTGTCTAGAGAAAAGTGTGTTCCTGCCCCCATATCTTCTGGCAACGTATCAAAGCTGCCAGTGCCATCCCAACCCCCATCCCTGTCCCACCAGCCTTCTTTCCTTGTAAGACTTGGGCAGTGGTGAGCAGAGGGACACCATGGACCTAGACACACACGGAGTCCTCACCCATGTGTCTCTAGGTCCATGACGTAGAGACATCTACTACTCCCTGGGGTATAGCCCAGGGAGTGTCCTGGGCCCCTAGGTAAATGGCGGACTGGGCAGAGGGGCCTGACTGGTGAGTAAGCAGATGGTGAAGATGCCCCAGAAGTGATTCTTCCAAAAAGAGTCAGCCAGTGGACCTGGGTTGGTCAACAATTGCATGAATTCATTTATTTATCCACAAGCATTTCATATGGGTTGGTTGGTTATTACCCGAAAAGGTGATGCATTAATACCCAGGTGGGTTTTTATATCTGTGTAAAATCACAGTGCACACACCATTCATAAGAGACCTTCTCCAAGCACCTACTATGTGCAGGCCCAGGGCACAGAGCTGGGTATAAAGAGAGTGCTCAGACTGAGGCTCTGTCCCAGGGGAGGTAGAGCCCAGGGTGGAAGGGGCTGGGTGGTGCAGTGGTTAGAGTGTCATGCTTGAGTCAGACCCTAGGGTGTGAATCCTGGGCACATCCTCACCTCCCTCTGTGACCCCAGGCAAATCACTTACCTCCCTAAGCCTCAGTTTCCTTCTGTGTCAGATGGAGGCAATACAGAATCTATTCTTCATGGGGCTATTATGAAAGTTAAAGAAGCGTATCTATTTGGAGAGCTTGAAGCTTACTGGGCACATAACAGTCAATAAATGTCAGATGACATCATCATTGCTGCCACCATCACCGCCATCACCACCACGGTCACCATCATCACCATCACATTGTCATCAACATCATCCCCGTAATCACCATCACGTCATCATCGTCATCACCTCCATTATCATCACCATTACCACCACCACCGTCACCAGCATCACCATCACATCAGCATCACCGTCACTGTCACTATCCCCATCATCACCTCCACTGTCACCATCAGCATGACGTCATCACCACCACCACCATCACCAGCATCACCATCACATCATCATCCCCATCACCATCATCATCCCATCACCACCTCCACTGTCACCATCATCATCACCGTTATGTAATCATCCTCACCACAATGATCACCATCACCTCCACTGTCACCAGCATCACCATCACATTGTCATCAACATCATCCCCATAATCACCATCACATCATCATCATCACCGTCATCATCCCCATCACCACCTCCACTGTCACCATCAGCATTACATCATCACCATGACAATTATCACCACCACCACCGTCACCATCATCCATCACATCATCATCACCTCCACTGTCACCATCATCATCGCCATTATGTCATCCTCACCACAATGATCACCATCACCACCACCGTCACCAGCATCACCATCACATCATCATCACCATGACAATTATCATCACCTCCACTGTCACCAGCATCACCATCACATCATCATCACCACCACTGTCACCATCATTACCATCATTGTCACCATCATCATCATCACAGTCATCATCACTGTAGACACAAAAGTGGTGCTGGAAGTCCCTCCTCTGTAGGTTTTGGTGAGGGGCAGTGACATGAGGTATATGAGGTTAGGGGCCTGGCATGCCTTTTGGTACTCAGAGTTAGGCACTAAAAGGCCAGCTCATCAGGTGAGTCCTACCTGGATTTTGTGTCCCTGCTTCTAGGCTCCGCTTACCCACAGCAGCACCCAGCCCTGAGTAAACACTCGTGGACTGACCCACTACCATGCCCTCTTAACTCTCCTGGGTGAGGCATAGCCAGACCTGCTGCTTCAACTTGCAGCCCACCCAGCTGGCCACCCCAGCACCCCAGGATGCCAGCGTTCAAGCGGGGCTCAGCTCTGACCTTGAGCCCACGTCCTTGGCCCCTGTGCTAGGCAGCTCAGCTGAAAACGCAGGGGCAAATGGAGGACCTCTGGCTCCACGATCCCTCTCCTTTCCCCTGGTTGTCTGCAGTAAGAGGTAGCAGTGTGATGTGGGAAGTCCTGGTTCCAGTCTTACTGGACCCCTTAGCAGCTGTGTGGTCTCGAACAGGTCACTGCTCCTCTTTGAGCCTGAGTTTCCTCATCTGTAAAATGAAACTATTCCCCCTGCTTAGTTCAATCCCCAGGATGGGAATCCATCTTAAGGATGAACTGAAATAATGACAGGCAGGGTTTCGAAAAGTGCGATCAGCTAAACAATGGCGGTGGCTAGCGCCGACTGGGCTCTCACCTTTCTTCAGCAGCCGCGGCCCAGATGGCCTGGCGGCTCACCAAACCCATCCCCTCTTCCTGCTGGGCACGCAGCTGGACTGCATGTCCCTGCCTTGTTTGCCATCCAAAGTGGTTATATGACTGGGTTCTAGTCAATAAAATGTGAATCTAGTGAGACATGACATTGCTGAGCCTGGTCCCCAAACCCAGCCCCCTGAGTGAACTCTGGTACTCCCTGATGCCCTAGTCATGCCTTCAAGCCTGGAGAGCTTGGAATCCATGTGCTGAGACCTGGAGCCATAGACAGAGTCACGCTGGGAGGAAAGCTGCCTGCCAGTCAGGAACACTTGTTTTGAGCTGTATATGAGCAAGAAATATTTGAACTCCTACCCATGTGGCATTTGTTACGGCGGCGGTGAAACAAACACTATTGCATTCGATTAAAACAGCAGCGTCCACTCTGTAATCATCAATTAATCCATTTTCAACTAGGTATCTATTTTTTTCATTTCTACAAGTTTTATTTGCTTCTTTTTAAAACTATCTTGGCCTTTTTTATAGTCTGGTGTTCTTGATTCACGTTATTCATATTTTTGCACCCTGCCTTTAATTCTTTCTGTGGATTACCTTTATTTTCTGCTCTGTGTCGGATGACACTCATGTCCAAGGCCTTTGCGGCCTCACTGAGCTAGCTGTCTGTTGTTTACCTTGGCGCTCGCTCCTGGTGCTTTTTCCCTTGAGGGTCTTTGTGGGTTTCGACTGTGGAACTTTCAACTTAATTGTGAAGAATTCTTCAAGCCTCAGGTAGAAAATGGGAACCTCCAGAGATTATTCACATCTGCTTCTGCTGGGTGTCGGTTGGCTCTTTTATATGAAAGTCTGAGTCTAAGGATTTGGGGTCCACACAGCTAGTGTAAAACCCACATTACGGCTGTGGTTAAGAGCCCTGGATAAGCCCATCTGGCTTGTGGTTATGACTTTTTAGGGGAGGTTTTTATTCATTTTTTACTCACGTCCAAGATTGATATAGACAAGTGTCCTGGCTTCCCTTTCTTCAGTGCTCCCTCTTCCGCATGTCATTCCAACAGTGAAAGCACAGCCCTTTGGGGACACCAGCTTTATGTGGGATTTCCTTATTTATTTATTTTTTTTGACACAGAGTCTCACCCTGTTGCCCAGGCTAGAGTGCAGTGGTGTAATATTGGCTCGCTGTGGCCGGGCGCAGTGGCTCACGCCTATAATCCCAGCACTTTGGGAGGCTGAGGCGGGCGGATCACGAGGTCAAGAGATTGAGACCATCCTGGCTGACATGGTGAAACCCCGTCTCTACTAAAAAAATACAAAAAGTAGCTGGGCATGGTGGCGCGTGCCTCTAGTCCCAGCTACTCGGGAGGCTGAGGCAGGAGAATTGCTTGAACCCAGGAGGCGGATGTTGCAGTGAGCTGAGATTGTGCCACTGCACTCCAGCCTGGCGCCTGGTGTCTGGCGACAGAGCAAGACTCTGTCTCAAAAAAAAAAAAAAAAAATTGGCTCACTGCAACCTCCACTTCCTGGGTTCAAGCGATTCTCCTGCCTCAGCCTCCGAAGTAGCTGGGACTACAGGCACATGCCACCATGCCCAGCTAATTTTTGCACTTTAGTAGAGATGGGGTTCCACCATGTTGGTCAGGCTGGACTCGTACTCCTGACCTCAAGTGACCTTCCCATCTTGGCCTCCCAAAGTGCTGGGATTATAGGCGTGAACTACTGCACCCAGCCGGGTTTCCTGATTTCCCTTGCTTGGTGGACCCTGGCTTTTCACCCATCCCCAGGGCCACATGTGTTCATCACAAAGGGAGATGTGGTAGCCAGGCATGGCTGAGGTCTCCCAGGTAAAGCCAGCTTTGGCAACTACTCAGCTCTTGGGATTTCACTTCCACTTGAAGTTTTCCAGCTTGTATTCCTTGTTCTTGCTTGTTCAGTGTGGTGCATTTTAACACATACATTCTAGATATCTATGTATATATGCACATAGAAAATACATTCATATACATACATACATATACATTATATTTCCCATTGCTTTGCAGTGGGGCTCTTGTTCAGTGATCAAGTCTGTCATACTGTGGAAAATAGAAGCATTCTCTGGTAGCACATAGTAGATTTTTCATAAGCAGCAAAAAGCATCTTCAAAATCCCCCCTCTACATCTCGAGTCCCCGCACGGAGGCATCTGCTCTCCCACCATCCATTCTCCTCCATTCAGGAAAGCCCTCCCCCTGCCTAGCTCTGTCTCCCAGCCCAGCCCCTGATCCAGCCAGACAGTGAGGGGAGGGGTGCATGTATCTATAGATAGTCTTCTCCATCACGTCGGTACAGTCGGCCTTCAATATCTGCGGTTCCACATCTTCTGATTCAACAACCTCAGATCAAGAATATTCACAAGAAAGGCTGGGCATGGTGGCTCACACCTGTAATCCCAGCACTTTGGGAGGCTGAGTGGGTGGATCACTTGAGGTCAGAAGTTGGAGGCCAGCCTGGCCAACATGGTAAAATCCCGTCTCTACTAAAAATATGAAAATGAGCTGTCTGGCAGCACATGCTTGTAATTCCAGCTACTCAGGAGGCTGAGGCAGGAGAATTGCTTGAACCCAGGAGGCGGAGGTTTCAGTCAGCCGAGATCACGCCACTGTAACTCCAGGCTGGGTGACAGAACGAGACTCTATCTCAAAAAAAAAAAAAAAAAAAAAAAAATCAGAAAAAAATACGAGAATAAAAATAATACAAATTTTAAAATATAGCATACTATTTACATAGCATTTACATTGTATCAGGGGTCATAAGTAATCTAGAGATGATTTATAAGTACACGAGAGGATATGTGTAGGTTATATGCAAACACTAGGTCATTTTATATCACAGACTGGAGCATCTCTGGATTTTTGTATCCTCAGGGGGTCCCGGAACCCATCCCCGGGATGCTGAGCGACAACTGTATACACCACCAACACAAGGCTTTGTGCTTTTTTCTCAAGCGCACCGTGAGTGTGGGGTGTGCTGGGAGATGGAATCTTCTTGAACAGCTGGTCCTGACTGCTGGAGGACAGAGTGGGCCAAGGTAGCTGTTCTGGAAGAAAAAGCTGACCTGAGCCCCAGGGGCTGAGGGAGCCCACAGCCTGAGATAGACCCGGCTTACCTGTGGTCTCACCCCCGGGAGGCAGAGGCCCCAGGTGATGGGGCACAGTAGGCAGATTCTACATCAGCATCAGGCAGAGTGGGTTTTTTTGTTTGTTTGTTTTGGCTTTTTTTTTTTTTTTTTTTTTTTGAGACAGGGTCTTGCTCTGTTGCTCAGGCTGGAATGCAGCGTTGTGATTGTGGCTCACTGCAGCCTCAACCTCCCAGGCCCAAGCAATCCTCTCACCTCAGCCTCCCGAGTAGCTGGGACCACAGGCACGTGCGACTATGTCCAGCTAATTTTTAAATTTTTTAGGGATGGGGTTCTATGTTGTCCAGGTTGGTCTCAAATCCCTGGCCTCGAGTGATCCTCCTGATTCAGCCTCCTGAAGCGCTGGGACTACAGGTGTGAACCACTGTGCCTGGCCGGATAGAGCTTTCTAACGGGCAAGAATGGCATGCATGGCCTTAGAGGCAGGGAGTGCCTACCGAGAGGGGTGTCAGCAGAGGGAGGAGCCACCTTTTGGGGAGTCTGCACAGGGTTCTGGCCTCCCACGTGCAGGGGAGAATGGGTGCTCCTGATGGATTGGGTTCCGTGTCCTGGGCTGGGTGCCTTGTTTAGGCCACCCTGGGCACAGACCCTGTGCCCTATCCTGTCTGCCCTGGCTATCAAAATCTGGGCTGCAGTGGTCAGACAGGGTCCACCAGCTGATGTCCTTTCACCATTCAGGAGCCCCTGGGGACCAACCGGATGATATCAGGATCAAGGATAAAACCAGAGTGCCCAGGTTGCATAGAAAGCACCAGTCACACTGTTCTCATGATGCTGCTCAAACCGAATCATGTGCAGAACTCACCTGAGGGGTGCAGGCACACCAACTCTGAGGGTCAAGACCCTTCTCTGCCCACAGCCTCAGTCCCCTCACCTTTTAGGGCAGGAGGTGCCGACCTTGAGATTCCAGGGCATCACCCTCCCTGCTCTGGGCTTCTCAGAAGTACTCCCCAACACAACACACATACATCTCTGGCCGTATTTCCCAGGGAGCAGCAGTTGACAGCAGGGTTCTGTGTTGGGTGCAATGGGAGCCCGGTGTAATAAGGGGATGGTTTCTGGAGCAAGGGGCGGGATTCCTAAAGAGCAGAGTGGACTTCCTAGGAGCTGGGAAAACCTCAGGGCTCCTCCCTCACTCACACAGCAGCTTCCAAGGTGCTGGGAGGGCCCCTGTAATGTGTGTGCAGTGGCACGATCTTGAATCACTGCAAGCTGCACCTCCCATGTTCAAAGATTCTCCTGCCTTTGCCTCCCAAGTAGCTGGAACTACAAGCGCCTGCCACCACATCTGGCTAATTTTTGTATTTTTAGTAGAGACAGGGTTTCACCATGTTGGCCAGGCCGGTCTTGAACTGCTGACCTCAGGTGATCCACCTGCCTCGGCCTCCCAAAGTGCTGGGATTACAGGCATGAACCACCGCACCCAGCCCGCATGGTGTAGTTTCTATATACCCCGTAAGAGGAAAATACCTGTGTTTCTTTAGTTAAAATGACAAATTGAAGAAGCTTTGAACCCCGTAATGCCTGGACCCGGAGCTACTGAAATGGGGCTGCTCCAGAAAAGCTGTGCTCTGAGAGCCCTGGGGCTTGGACACTCGGCAATGTCTTCCCAGTGGAGCCCCCTGAGATCCTTCTCGGGGGCTGACCTGCCTTCCCACAGCCGGGAGACCCTGCAGGTCTAATCAGGTCCCCTGACCTCATACCCAGGCTGCCCTCTAGCAAGGTAGCAACTGTGGGTGGGCGCACAGTTGAGTTCAAATCCCCGCCCACTCTTTCGTGCCCGGCCACTGCACCAGGGAGGCTTCCTCATGATGTGGGTGGGGGTTATGATGCCAAGATAACAGCTTCCTGTCTTTCCTGCCTTCCCGTTTCCTCCGGCTGCCCGGTAAACTTCCCCAAACACAACTGCATGAGAGAACCATGGTTTTGGGTCTTGCTGTGTCCCCAGTCCTGTGGGTGAGGAATCCGGCCGGGGGCCGGTGGGGGGCTCAGCTCTGCCCCCCAGTGTCTGGAGCCTCAGCTGGACAGGCGAGGTGACCAGATGCTGGGCTGAGCTCATCCTGGGGGGGCAGCTCACTCCCCCTCGGCTCAGGTGGGCTTGGCTGGAGCTGCTGATGGAGCGAGGGGGCACCAGTGCTTCCCTGTGTGCCTCGGGCTCTCAGGGCGTGAGAGCTGGGTTCTGCGTCCCGGGAGCGGTCACACCCCTCAGCCTCACTGTGCTTTATGATGGAGGCACTCACAGCTGCTGTGGACTCAGGCCTTGTCCTCTGCAGAGTGCCAAGGTGGCAAAGTGCACCACATGGCAAGGGGGGGAGTATGCTGGCTCAGGTCTCTTCCTCCTTGTATAATGCCACTCTCATCCTAACCCATTAATCCATTAGCCCATTTATCTATTAAGCTACTAATCTGTGATGGATTAATGCATTCACCAGGGGGAACCCTCAAGATCCAGTCACCTCTTATTCTTAATCTTAGTTTTTGAGACAGTGTCTCACTCCATTGCCCAGGCTGGAGTGCAGTCGTGCGATCTCAGCTCACTGCAACCTCTGCCTCCCAGCTTCAAGTTCTGCCGCAGCCTCCCTAACAGCTGGGACTACAGGTGTCCGCCACACCTGGCTAATTTTTTTTTTTTTTTTTTTTTTGTATTTTTAGTAGTGACGGGGTTTCACCATATTGGCCAGGCTGCTTTTGAGTTCCTGACCTCAAGTGATCCTCTGGCCTTGGCCTCCCAAAGTGCTGGGATTACAGGCGTGAGCCGCTATGCATGGCCCCAGTCACCTCTTAAAAGCCCCACCTCTCAACACTGTCGAACTGGCGATTCAGTTTCACGTGAGTTTTGAAGGGGGCAAATATTCAAACCCCATCAGTGGGCCGCTGTGGCCTCAAGAGCCGTGTGGGGTTTGAGAGGTGAGAGCCGAGGACCACCAAGGAGATGGGCCATGGAAAGAAAATGTTGATCCAGCAGCAGACGTGGCCTCACACAGGCCCTGTAGCAGCCGGCTGTGCAGAGCTGTTCCCCAGCGGGCAGGCAGCTCAGATCCTCTCCTTCGAATGCAGCTTTCCTAAGGGCACGGCTTCTAACTCACAGCAGCTCCGGGGACCATGTGGCCTGTCCAGCGGGAACTGGGAAGAGGGCACTGGGAAGGTCCTGGCCCTTTTCCTTCCAGGCACCAGCAGTGAGCCCCGTCCTGGCAGGCGTGGGGAGAGGCCCGAGCGGCACCATAGCCAGCTGGAGCGGGGACGCATCTGACAAAAGACTTCCCCCACCCCCTGATTTGTGAATCTAATTTTAGGACAAATTTTACACAGTGTAAAAGCCTTTAAACACACATAGCTACACATTTTACAAGCTGCTTCTATCGATAAGAATAAAATTACATATAAGAAACATCAGCTTCAAGCAAAAATACCCCCTATTCAGGGCGCAGCTCACTGTGGTCACCTGCTGCGGAGGTGGAGGCGCACTGATGCATTTGCAGTCACGGCCAGTCCCCGCAGTTTGCACGTATTATCTGAGTTTCCACATGCTCCGTTGACAGGAGCTGCCAGGTCACACAGCCATGGCATGGCGGAGTGGGGTGGGGGAGTGGGGTTTGACGGGATGCCCCGGGGGCCAGGGCGAGATTCAGGAACTGGGGCCACACGCTGAGAGTGGCTGTGGCGTTGCAGTGTTAAAGAGAGAAGGTCAGGGCCGGGGGTGCTCCGCTCTTCAGGACCAGCCTCCCATCCACGCTTCCCACTTGTATTTATGGAGTGGCCGTCACCTGAGCGGTTTTGACTCCTCCGTGAGTTAGCTCAGGGTAACCATAGCATATGACCACAAACTGGGTGGCCTAAACCAATAGCAGTGTCTTCTCTCACAGTTCTGGAGCCCAGCATCTGAAGTCTAGGCGTCGGCAGGGTTTGGTCCTTCTGGAGGCTCTGAGGCTGAGCCTGCTCTGGACCCCTCTCGCCCAGCCTCCAGTGGGTCCTGGAAGCCCTTGGCATTCCCTGGCTTGTGGGCGCATCCCTCCCCTCTCTGCCTGCAATGTCACATGGCCTTCCCTCTGGGTCCCTTCTGTGCCTGAGTGTCTCAAACCTCCCTTGCCTTTCTCTCATGAGGATGCTAGTCAGTAGATGGAGGTCGGCCTTGTTTTAATCAAATCGACAAAGGCCCCATATCCAAATCAGGTCACATTCACAGCTTGTGGGGTTAGAAGGCAGGCATGTCACATCTTACTGCCTCCCGCACTGGGGGTTTGGCTTGGATATTTGCCAGCCTCTTGGTTATTTTCTGGGGTGATTGATGGGAAGGTGTTTATTTTGAAATGGAGTCCCGCTCTGTCGCCCAGGCTGGAGAGCAATGGCATGATCTCGGCTCACTGCAACCTCAGCCCCCTGGACTCAAGCCAGTCTCCTGCCTCAGCCTCCCGAGTACCTGGGATTACAGGCGTGCACCACCACACCTAGCTAATTTTTGTATTTCTGCAGAGACAGGGTTTCATCATGTTGTCTAGGCTGGTCTCGAATTCCTGACCTCAGGTGATCTGCCTTCCTCAGCCTCTCAAAGTGCCGGGATTACAGGTGTGAGCCACTGCGCCCGGCCACTTCCATGTTCCTTTCCCCTTCTGGATAGCAAAGCTCTTGGAAAGAGCAAAACTCCTTCCCATCTTTCTTGAACACCCTGCTGCAGCACCATGGATTTGACACCATGGATTTCCTGAGGCTTAATGAAGTCGGTGGTGACCCCCAACCCAAAACCCCCGGGGTTGATGGCAGACGTCGGCTGCCTGAGCCACCCACTGAGTCAGCCTCTGCTGGCTGGTCTCTCTCCTCCTCGCTGCCCTCGCCGCACCTGGCTGCCAGGACTCTGCTGCTCTCAGCCTGCTCCCACCTCTCTGGTAGTTCCTTCCCACTGCCTTGCTGGCTTTTCCTTGTGTCCTTGACCTTAAACATGTTGGCACATTCTAGAGCACAGCCCTTACTGTGTCTGCGTTTGTGACCCTCTCATTCCCTTACTGATCTCATCCTGCCTTGGGGTTTTCAATGCCCTCCAGATGCCAGTGACTCCCATGTGCACCTCCAGCCTGGGCCTCTGTCCTGACCTTCAACTAGGTTTTCAACGTGGATGTCAAAGCCACCTCTGCTTACATCCAGCACATCCGACACTGAACTCCTCATCTCCACCCACCTCCCCGTCTTGGTGGGCGGCTGCCCCGTCTTCCCCATGGCTTGGTCCAGGAGGCTGTGTTTATCCATGGGTCCTCTTTCTCCTGCACCCCACACCCAATCTGTTGGGAAATTGTCCTTCCATTGCCCTGATGTATCCAGGATCTGACCGCTTCTCTCCACCCCCACTGCTTCCATCCCACTGCAGGCCACCTTCCTCCTTGTCTCTGCAGTCTGTTCTCAGCACTGCAGCCAGAAGAAGCCTTTCCATGGTAAGCCAGATGATGCTCCTCCTCTGCTCAAAGCTGGTGAGGCTCCCTCTTTTCACTTGAAATGCAAGCCAGCATCCTTCCCGGACTCTGCAAAGCCCCAGATAATGTGACTGGCTCCCTGCACCTTCTCTAACATCCCCTCCTCTTCAGCTTCTCCCGTTCACTGGACTCCAGCCACACTGCCGTCCTTCCCATTCCGCCAACCTGCCAGGCACGCTCCTGCCCCAGGGCCTTTGCACTCACAGTGCCTTCTGCTTGGATGCTCTTCTTTCAGTCATTTGCTGGCCTCACACCCTCACCTCCTTTACCTCCATGCTTACCTTCACCATGCAACCCCTCTCAACCAACTTATTTAATAATTCAAACTCCTCACCTGTCCCTGCTCTACAATGCAGTAGCTACAGATGTGACACACTTTTTTTTTTTTTTTTTTTTTTTTTGAGATGGAGTCTTGCTCTGTTGCCCAGGCTGGAGTGCAATGGTGCAATCTTGGCTCACTGCTACCTCTGCCTCCCGTGTTCAAGCGATTCTCCTGCCTCAGCCTCCTGAGTAGCTGGGATTACTGGGATTACAGGCACCCACCACCATGCCTGGCTAATTTTTGTATTTTTAGTAGAGCTGGGGTTTCACCATGTTGTCCAGGCTGGTCTCGAACTCCTGACCTCATGATCCACCCACGTCAATCTCCCAAAGCGCTGGGATTACAGGCATGAGCCACCATGCCTAGCCAACACACTTTTAAATTGAATATGCATCATTAACATTTTCTTCATCACTTGCTTGTCTAGACAGTCAACAAAACCATCAATCAGGCCCTGATATGCATTGTTTGCCAATTTCCACGGTGTGTATACTTCCACCAAGGCCGGTTTTAAACTACCTATATGACATCCCTGAACTCAGTCCTGGTCTTGCACAGAAGCATGCCATTATATAGTATTTTATAATAAATGTAAGTCACCCCAGGGGCATCAATAATAGTAAAATGAGGTAAGATAATTAGGAAGTGATTACTCTGAGTATGTATTACCTTTGTTTTTAATAAAATGTACTTAATTGGAAGTTTGTGTAATTTAATTTTTTTTTACTGGCTGCATTTAAACAACTGACTCACAAAATTCCCGAAAAATTAACAGTAGACTTTCACCAGCCAGTATGTGCTGGCTGCAGCACACCCCTGAGAATGGCTGATTAATATGGCATGGCCATGCTGTGGAATTTTATGCAACTATTTAAAAGAATGAATTGGAGCTCTATAGGGGATTTAGAGGAGTTTTCACAAAGAATTGTCAAATAAGAAAGCAAAATATAGAACCACAGAGTCATTTTTATAACACAGTGATCCCCTCCCTCAATAAAACCCTCTCTATATGTGCCTGTACACATTAATAAATAATTGCATAAGTATTCAGAATCAACTTGATTTGGGGGCATAGGATATGCTGTGTGGGAAGAGAAACGGAAGCCAAGCAAAACAGGAAAACAGAACCAAAAAGACTGCCAGGAGAGCAAACTATACAGATGGTAACACATTTTGGCATTTAAGTATAATATATGTATGTATTTGTTCATGTCATTAAAATACATTTTTAAACCGAGTCCTCATTTGGACAGTTGTTCAGGTTATCTATTGCTGTATAACAAACCACTCCCAAACTTAGTAGTTCGAATTGCCACCAACCATCTGTTAGGACAAGCCTATGGGTTGCACATGTGGTATTTCTGCTTCACATGGTGCTGGGACACTGGGATGGCTGCAAGGTTCAACATGGCCTCCCTCACATGGTTGAGGGTTGATGATGGCTGCAAGCTGGGAGCTCAGCTGGATCTATCAGGAGGGCACCTCAGCTCTCCTCTACGTGGACCTCTCTGCACAGCTGCTTGAGCTTCCTCACAGCATGGTGACTGAGTTCTAAGAAGAAGCACTCCAAGTGGCAAAGGCTGGAGCTCCATCATTTCCACCATATTCTATTGATCACAGTGATGACAGGGTCAGCCCAGATTCATGGGGTGGAGATACAACATTCACCTTTCAGTGGAAGTGGCAAGATAACATCACCACAGTGAATGTGGAAGGGAAATATTGTGGTGATTGTCTTTGGAAACACAAAAGACCACAATGGTCCAAGCCCTTGATCATGTAGCACAAAGTCTTCACTTCCCTGGGATGAGAACCCAGTGAAACCCTCAGTGACAGCCCCCAGGAGGGTTTTTCTTCCAGGCTGACTGAACTGTCTGTGGGTAACATTGTTATATTTATTGTTATATTTGCTTACTGGTTGCAACTATCAGTTGGCTACAGATACAAGACTTTGGCAAGAGTCAAAAATGCATTCTGTGAGAATCAGTTGGGTATATACATTTTGTAATATGTATATACATATATTATTATTATTTGTATTATATATTATTATTTGTTAATTTTGTGCCACACATCTTTTAGAGTTAATAAATTTTATAATAAAAATAGACACGCATGTGTATATGTGATATATATGTGTATGTATGCATTTTTCTTCTGTAACACACCCCTAAGTCTGTCCCCTGTTGAAAAGCATCATTTTGTTTCTGTTCTCCCATGGAATTCCATTTTACTCATGCTGGGTTCAAAGGATATGTGCGTTTTAAATTTTACTAGATATTTTCAGATTGCTTTCAGCAGAAGTCGTAATTCTCATTTCTAGCAGCAGTGCATAAGAATACCCTTTTCTCACACAGCTGCCGACGGTAGATTTGTGGATTTATTTTTTTGCCAGTCTGATAGGCGTAAAGTTGTATCTCACCTGGCTCCCCTCTGCCATCCCAGTAAGTCTGAGGGTCTTTTCATATGTTGGGTGCCATTTGGCTTCCTTCTGTGACTTGTTTCTTGGTTTTTCTTTATCTTTTTCTTTTGGGTTATTTGTTCTCTCCCGGTTAATTTGTGGATGTTCTCTGTATATTAAATTTAAGTCTTTCATGTGGTTCTGTGTTCCAAATCTCATTTACATTCTATTTTGTCATACAAAAATTAATTTTTGCATTACCAAATATTTATAACTTCTTCTATAGCTTCCGGGTATCTGGTCTAGAACCTAGGAACCTGTCCCTATGTTGAGAGTGTTCATATAACCCTTCAGAATTTCTTGCTGAATTTTTATTGTTCTATTTAAGCCTTTAATATAAATTTTATTTTTATATTTCAGAATTTCTTGCTGAATTTTTATTGTTCTATTTAAGCCTTTGATATAAATCTTATTTTTATATATGGTTAAAACAGGAGTCCAATTTTATTTTATTTTTCTGGGTAGGTAGCCTGTTAAGCCAGTTAAATGTTTGTGGTTTAGTGAAAAACAAAATAATTATGTATTAAATAATAATTCCTCACTGTATTGAAATGCTACTTTTGTTAAATTATTGTATATTTATATTCACGTATATTTTATATTCTAATCTGTCATTCTTATGCTAATGACATATCGATTTGGTCATAGTGTTTTTGTAGTATGTTTTAATGTCGGGAGTTTTTGGAAGGTAATAGATAACTCTATTTCTGGGATGAGGTCATGAAGAGTGCCTCCTTTATTCTCTCTGTTTCCCTTTCCATAGCATTCACTGCAGGGAGGCTCTGTGTTGAAATTGTGGAGACAGAAGATGAAAGCAGTTGGATCCCTGTATCACTTTATGGAAGAGAGTTTCTTCCCTGGAGCTTTGCCTGATTGGCATCATCTTTGTGTGAGCGATAAACAGTCCTTCATTTTTTATCCCAGAATAGCCTATACTATTAGTGCTGTCTAATCATTGGTGCTGCTGTATCAAAAAGCTAAAATATCCAGCATTAGTTTAGTGGCTGGGGTGGGTGCCAAGGACACTGGTGCTGGAGGCTGGGCCATGGCAATCTGTGCTGCTAATCGCACCACATTTGTTAAATGGCATACGTGCATTAAGAAAGCTAAGAAAGAAGGCTATTGTAAGCGTATCTTGGCTGTTGGCGCTATTCAACAAAGTCTTAAAGAAAGACATAAACTCAAGAAATAAGTGGCTAGTTCGTGAGCAGTAATAAAGGAAATAGAGAAAGTCCAGAGAATTAGGGCTTAGCAAAATTAAAAAGCGGACTGCTTCCAGATGCCAACTAACTTGATACAGGACTGACACCACCATTGAGCAACAAAGGTCCAAACTACCTCCAGCAAAATGCAGATTAAACAGATCCGGATAGACTCATAAATGCCATGATATTGTGTGTGAGAGAGATGGGGGGATGGACAAGATCGTAAATAAGTTGAGACCTACATCTCAAAAAGAACTTTGGGGAGTGATGGTACAGGGAACTCTTTGGAAACAAATCAAAAGCAGACTAAGTTTTTAAGGACATTGTATTACAAAAGAAACCTGCAGTTTTCACTACAAAAGGCACGGACTCTGTGTGACTTATAACAAGCTATGGCTCCCCAGTTTTCCTCGGGCCAACAGCAGCTGAGTTTCACAGTCCTAAGCAAAGCATATTCTTCTATGGCCATTTGAGATGTGGCCAAGGAGGGTGATGGAATGACAGAAAAGGCAGGGAGAACAAGGAACAAGGGACTTCTTCCTAGAGAAGCTTAGTGAAGAAAGCTTCTCTAACGAGGGTGGGAACTTTCACAATGCCTATTCAGAAGGATTCCAGAATTGTTACCCCTTCCTGTCTTCATTCTCTCCGTTTAAAAGTAAACGTGTTTATTGCAGTTGTCCAAACCCTACTCTCTCATTGACTATTGGGTCTGTATAGGAGGCAAGTAATATGTCTCTTCTAGTTTAGAAATTTCTAGACTAAGGAGAGGCAGGTATAGACCTAATGGAGAGCACAAAGCAGTTCACTTGAAGACCCTCAATTTCTTTTTTCTTTTCTTCCTTTCTTTCTTCCTTTTCTATTTTTTTTTTTTTTTTTTTTTTTTAGAGATGGGGTTTCACCATATTGGTCAAGCTGGTCTCAAACCCATGACCTCAGGTGATTCACCCGCCCTGGTGTCCCGAAGTGTTGGAATTACAGATGTGAGCCACTGCACCCGGTCTAAGAAGACCCTCAGTTTCAAGCTGGATTTGCTGATTTATGGGAGTCGGATTTTCTCTCTTGAGAAAGCAAGAGTATGTTCTACATATGGGCAAAATAATAACCAGAGGGACACACAGAAAGTTTACCCTTCCTACTTCCTGGTAGTTAGGTGGGGCCATGTGACCAGTTCTAGTGAATGAAATGTGAGTGGAAGTGTCATGGATCGCTTCTGGGCCAGGTGTTTAAAAGTTGATGTGTTTCTCTAACAATCTGTCTTTCATCGTGGTGATCTTGGAGAATACCGGGATGAAGGATGCCTAGAACGAAAGGGGTTTTCACCAACTCACATTAGGTTTTGCCTGAATGAGATAACATCTTTCTTTTTCCTTCTTTTTTTTTTTTGAGATGGAGTTTCACTCTTGTTGCCCAGGCTGGAGTACAATGTGGCTTACCGCAAACTCTGTCTCCTGCGTTCAAGCGATTTTCCTGCCTTAGCCTCCCGAGTGCCCAGCTAATTTGGTATTTTTAGTAGAGATGGGATTTTTCCATGTTGGTTAGGCAGGTCTCAAACTCCCGACCTCAGGTGATCTGCCTGCCTCGGCCTCCCAAAGTGCTGGGATTATATATTTGTTAATGTTTAGCTACTGGGAATAATTTACGTTAGATTATTTTAGGTTTTCTACCTGTATAGCTATATCATCTGTAAAAGGTGATGTTTGAAAATTTCTCCCTTTTTGATCCTTACACTTCTTGTTTCTTGTCTGTGTTTTGCTATGCTGCCTGGGACGTCACAGTCAATGCAGGGTAGCAGTGGTGACAGTGGGACCATGGCCTTGCTTCTTATAGAAAAGGAAGGCTTTCAGTATTTCAAGCATTGAGACATGGAAGATGGTTTCTGTAATTTTTTGTGGCTATCTGGTGTCTTTTTTTTTTTTTTTTTTTTTTTTTTTTGAGACAGAGTCTTGCTGTGTTGCCAGGTGCCAGGCTGGAGTGCAGTGGCCCAATCTCGGCTCACTGCAACCTCCACCTCCCGGGTTCAAGCAATCCTCCTGCCTCTGCCTCCCGAGTAGCTGGGACCACAGGTGCATGCTACGACGCCCAGCTGATTTTTGTACTTTTTAGTAGAGATGGGGTTTCATGGTGTCTGTTCAAAGAAAGTTCCCTGCCAGGCGCGGTGGCTCACGCCCGTAATCCCAGCACTTTGGGAGGTCGAGGTGGGTGGATCACGAGGTCAGGAGATTGAGACCATCATGGCCCACATGGCGAAACCCTGTCTCTACTAAAAATACAAAAATTAGCTGGGCATGGTGGCACGTGCCTGTAATCCCAGCTACTTGAGAGGCCAAGGCAGCAGAATCACTTGAACCAGGGAGTCAGGGGTTGCAGGGAGCCAAGATTGTGCCTCTGCACTCTAGCCTGGCACGGAGCAAGACTCTGTCTCCAAAAAAAAAAAAAAAAAAAAGTTCCCTTGCCCTCCTAGCTTGCCTAGCTATCTTTACCTTGAAGGGCTGTTGAACTTTAGAATTTTTTGGTATCTCTTGAAATGCTCATACATTTTTCTATTAAAGAAAAAAATTCGAATTCTCCTAATTATATTTATTGTTTTCTGAGGTCAAAGCAACCTGATTGATATGGTTTGGCTCTGTGACCCACCCAAACCTCACCTTGAATTGTAATAATCCCCATGTGTCAAGGGTGGGACAGGTGAAGATAATTGACTCATGGGCGTGGTTTCCCCATGCTGTTCTCATAATGGTGAGTTCTCGCGAGCGCTGATGGCTTATAAGGGGCTTCCTCCTTCCCTCTGCTCTCATTTCTTTCTCCTGCTGCCTGGCCTAGAGGTGTCTTCCGCCATTGTAAATTTCCTGAGGCCTCCCCAGCCGTGCGGAACTGTGAGTCGTTAAATCTTTCTTCTTTATAAGTTACCCAGTCTTAGGTGTGTCTTATAGAAGTGTCAGAATGGACTAATACGCTGACATTTCTGTTCATGTACCTGATTAGGTCATGCTGAATTCGGTTTCTGGTCTTTTAATTGGGATTTTTGCGTCTATGCTAATGTCTGAGAGTTTTTGTCAGGTTTTAGTTTCGGGGTAATTCTAGTCTCAAAAATGAATTGAGGCCATTTTATACTCTCTAATATTCTTTTTGTATTTCTGTTCTCCAGAAGAGCTTTTATATGATTGGCATGATTTCTAGACGAGGTTATGATGGTCATGATTTCTTCCTTAAATGTTTGGTTGAATTTGCAGGGCCTGGTGTTTTTTTTCCTTGTTCCTTTTATTTTAGTCTAAATTATGGGATACATGTACGGGACATGCAGGTTTGTTACATAGGTATACAGGTGCCATGGTGGTTTGCCGAACCTTTCAAGCCGTCATCTAGGTTTTAAGCCCTGCATGCATTAGATATTTGTCCTAATGCTCTCCCTCCCCTTGCCCCCACCCCCGACAGGCCCTGGTGTGTGATGTTCCCCTCCCTGTGTCCATGTGTTCTCATTGTTCAGCTTCCAGTTATGAGTGAGGACGTGGTGTTTTGTTTTCTGTTCCTGTGTTAGTTTGCTGAGAATGATGCTTCCCGCTTCATCCACGTCCCTGGGGTTTTCTTAGTGGGAAAGATTTGGTTATGGATTTGATTGATTTAATTACTATAGGACTCTTTAAATTTCTATTTTTCTGATATCAGCTGTATATCCTCTTTATCAGTAAGATGTCTCTTCATGTCTAATTTGATTGTTTAGTTTTGAGCGTTTTTTTTCTGTCTAGCTGAAATTTTTTGCCTTCTAGAGCTCGTTTCTTCCCCTCTTTAACAGGGTCTCTCACAGAGCAAGACGTTTTGATTGTGATTAAGTCCAATTTTTATTTTAAGGAGTATTTCCCACATTTTTACAGTTGTTTTACGTTTAGCATTTAAATTACTTTCCACTTTAATATTACTCTCACTTAACGTATAAGACTTAAGTACTGATATCCAGGGTCTAGTTTCTTTCTCCTGTGAATGTCGAATTGCTCCAGCACCATTTGTTGAAAACCTGTCTTTCCCTTATTAAACTGCTTTTGCACATTCATCAGAAACCAGTTTGGCAAATATGTGTGGGTCTAAGTTCTCGATTCTGTTCCATTAATCTCTGTATTTGTCCTAACAAAGCCACCTAGTCTTGATTGCTACAGCTATATACGTAGTAAAACTGGGTAATTACTCCCGCTTCTTCCACTTGATTCTTTTTCAAAATTATCTTAAGCTATTCTTGTCCTTTGCTTTTCTGTATAAATTTTAGAATAATTCTGTCTGCCTTCAGAAAAACCTTCCTGGAATTTTGGCAGGAATTGGAGATAACTGACATCAATCTGCTTTGAGGAGAATTGACATCTTTATTGAGTATTTTAATCTATGAGTAGCTCCCATCTCTTCATTTATTAAGAATTCCTTTGATTTCTTTTAGCAGTGTTTCGTTTCTCTTTTTAAAAAATATTTTACTTATCTGTTTTTATTCTTTTTTAAAGGAGTGTTTTGTAGTTTTCAGGATACAGGTGTGAACCTAAAAGTATCTGAGACAGATCGCAATGAATTTAGAAAGATTATTTTGCTAAGATTAAGGACACCCATGACACAGCTTCAGATCCTCATGACATGTGCCCAGGGTGGTGCCCACAGCTTGGATTTATACATTTGGGGGAGACATGAGACATAAATCAGTATGTGTACAGTGTACATGGCTTCAGTCCGGAAAGGTGGGACCACTCAAAGCTGGGGAAGGGGCTTCTAGGTCAGAGGTAGACAAGAGACAGATGTTTGCATTCTTTTGAGTCTCTCATCAGCCAGCCTTTCACCAAAAACACATGTGGGGTGGAGTCAGGGTGTAGCCACTTATTCCTTAGTTTGGCTTAGAGAAACAATAGGTCAGAGGAAGCCATCAGACGTGCATTTATCTCAAGGAACAGAGGGAGGACTTTGCGTTCTCTGTCCTTGGTCCACCAGGAATTTGCTTGTGGGAAAATGGTGAAGGAGGTATATCGCTTTTTAAAATCTTTGTAGCTGTCTTATTTAGGATGAAAATAGGAGGCAGGTTTGCCTGACACAGTTCCCAGGTTGACTTTTCCCTTTGGCTTCATGATTTTGGGGTTCTGAGATTTATTTTCCTTTCACACAACTCCTGTGCTTGTTTCTTTTTCTTTCAATTTACATCTAAGTATTGATTTTCTTTGGCGTGTTTGTAAGTGGTATTGTATTTTGAATTTTGATGCTCATGTGTTCATTGCTAGTATATAGAAATACAACCGATTTTTGTATGTCCTGTGACCTTGCAAACATATTGTTCTAGGAGTCTTTTTAAAAATTCCTTGGGATTTTCTAGGCAGACAGTCGTGTCATAGATTGAAATACTTCATATAGTTAATTTGACAGTCCTCACCCAATTGATCTGTAAATTCAAAGTCCCTCTTGAAATCTTAGCTGCCTTATTTTCAAAAATTGACAAAAATCCTAACATTCATATGGAAAGGCAAGAGTCTCGTATTAGCCAAAATAGTCTTGAAGAATACAGTTTAAAGACGCATGCTTTCCAGTTTTAAAACTTACAACAAAGCTATGCTAACAAAGAGAATGGTAGTGGCAGCAGAATAGACGTGTTGATCAATGGAATAGAATCTAGAGTACAGAAATAATCCTCATATTTATGGCCAGTTGGTGTTTGGTAGTGGCGCCACCATTTCTTCCTTTTGTTTCTTCCTTTTTCATCTGTGTACGTTCTATTTGCTTTCCTTGCCTACTTGCACTGGATAGAACTTTCAACACTACCTTGAATGGGTGGCAAGAGGAGACATCCCGGCCTTGATTTCAATGTAATTTGCTTTTTCTTAAATAAAAAAGACTTTATTTCTTAGAGAAGTTCTGCGTTCGCAGCAAAATTGAGAGGAAGGTACAGAGGTTTTTCCATGTGTCCCCTGCTCCACACAAGCACACCCTCCCTCACTGGCAATACGCACAGCAGAATGGACCGTTTGACACAAATTGATGAACCTGCATTGATACATCATTGTCACCCAGAGTTCGTGGTCTACATTAGGGTTCATGCTTGGTGTTGGTTGGGAAAATGTGTAAAGACATGAATCTACCATTATGGTATCGTGCAGAGGAGGTTCACTGGCCTAAGAATCCCCTGTGTTCTACCTGCTCATCCCTCCCGCCCCCGACTCCTGGTGACCACTGATGTTTTTACTGTCTCTATAGTTTTGCCTTTTCCGGAATGTCATAGAGCTGGAATTACACAATATGCAGCCATTTCAGATTGCCTTCTTTCACTCAGTAATACGCATCTGTTTCCTCCATGTCTTTTCATGACTTGATACCGCCTTTCTTTTTAGCACAGAATAATCTTGCATTGTCTGGATGTGGAATAGTTTGTATCTATTCCTCTACTGAAGGACTTCTTGGTTTCTTCCAAGTTTCAGAAATTATGAATAAAGCTACCAACATCCACGTGCAGGTTTCTGTGTGGACACGAGTTGTCAACTCCTCTGGGTAAATACAAAGAAGTGTGAATGCTGGATCATATGGTATAAATATGTTTTGTTTTGTAAGAAACTGCCAAACTGGCTTCCAAAGTGGGTACCATTTTGCATTTCCACAGCAGGAATGAGAGCTCCTGCTTTTCCATGTTTTCACCAGCGTTTGGTGTCGTTGCTGTTCTGGATTTTGGCCATTCTAATAGGTGTCATGGTTTTAATTTGCATTTCTGATGACACATGAGGTGGAGCATCTTTTCAGATGCTTATTTGCTGCCTATGTATCTTTGGTGAGGTGCCTCTTTGCCTCTGAAGGTCTTTGATTCATTTTTTAATCAGGTTGTTTTCTTTTTCTTTGGTTTTTTCTTTTTCTTTTCTTTTCTTTTTTTTTTGAGACAGTCTTGCTCTGTCACCCAGGCTGGAGTGCAATGGTGTGATCTCAGCTCACTGCAATCTCTGCCTCCTGGGTTCAAGCGAGTCTCTTGCCTCAGCCTCCCAAATAGCTGGAATTACAGGCATGTGTCACCACACCTGGTTTTGTTTGTTTGCTTGTTTATTTGTTTGTTTTTTTGTATTTTTAGTAGAGATGGGGTTTCACCATGTTGGTCAGGCTGGTCTTGAACTCCTGACCTCAGGTGATCCACCCACCTCAGCCTCCCAAAGTGCTGGGATTACAGGCGTGAGCCACTGCGCCCGGCTTTTCTTTTTTTATTTTTTCAGACAGAGTCTCATTGTAGCTACCAGGCTAGTCTCAAACTTCTGGGCTGAAATTCACCTCCCGCCTCAGCCTCCCAAATAGTGGGAATTACAGGTGCAAGCCACTGTGCCTGGCTCTGTTTTCTTAAGGTTGAGTTTTAAGAATTCTTTGTGTATTTTGGCTAATGATCCTTTATCAGACACGTCTTTTTATAAATATTTTCTCCTGTTCTGTGGTTTGTCTTTCCATTCTTGACAGTGTTTCACAGAGCAGAAACGGTCAATTTTAATTAAGTGCAACTTATCAGTTCTTCTTTCATAGATTATGTCTTTGGTGTTGTATCTAAAGTCATTGCCAAACCAAGGTCATCTAGATTTCCTCCTACATTACCTTCTAGGGGTCGTACAGTTTTTTTTTTTTTTTTAACACTTAGATCTGTGATCCATTTTGAGTTAGTTTTGTGGCGTGTAAAGTCTGTGTCCCAATTTGTATTTTTGCATGTGAATGTCCAGTTGTTCCAGCACCATTTCTTGAAAAGACTTCTTTTTTTTCCTCCATTCTATTGCTTTTGTTCCTTTGTCAAGGATCAGTTGGCTATTTTATGTGGGTCTATTTCTGGACCGTCTATCCTGTTGCATTGGTCTGTCTATTCTTTTGCCAATACCACACTGTCTTATGTAATCTGCTCTGAAAACTCATTTACCGAGACCTTAGTTTGGGTTATTATGTTTTTTTTTTTATGTCTACAGTTTCTAATCGGCTCTTTAAAAAATTTCCTGTCTTTTTTTTATGGGTTTCAGATGTGACTTTATGTATCTGGAGCACACTAAGTGCGGCCGTGTGCAGACCCGTGTCTGACTGCCCCCGGTCTGGCAGCCTCCTCCTCCTCCTTGTGCCTCAGTTGCTTCTGCACGTTGCTGCCTTGTGTACCTGGTGATCTCTGATTGTGTGCCAGGAAGGATGTGGTTGATAAATTGTGGGAAGAAATATTTTGAAGCCTTGGATGATGAGACCTCTCTACAGGAAAATAGCATTTGCCACCATCTGTTGCCGGGGGGAGGGGGGGGCGGGGACGCCAGCAGTCTGGTATCCCCATCATTAGGTTTCAGGTGTTGGGGGCCTCTGGGCCCCAGGTGAAGTGGAACTGGGCTGCAAGGACGGGTGCAGCCTGTCCCTTCTGCGTCGTCACCCTTCCTGCTGGCAGGTGGGGCCAGAATCGAGCCTGTGTCCAGTGTAAGGGACCCCTGTGTCCAGTGTCAGGGACAGTGGCTTTTCAGGAGCTCGATGCTCATTAAAGGAGGCTACTGCTGCCCCCTTGCCAATGAGATGACAAACAACAGGCACCTGGCACCTCCCACCAGATGCCACTGATGGCAGCGTGCCGTCTGCAGTGATCAGTCCTGGTTGCCCCCCACATGCCTTTAGCTCTGTCTCGTCGGGTGCTGGTGCCAGATTCAGGGCTCTGTCACTCCTCTCTGACCTTGCCCTACCCTCTTTGGAGGTGGTGTCCACCTGCCATTGCCTGTTCAGGTTGAACTCATGTGCCCAGCTTCCCCCAGTGCCCCGCTTCTGTTCCTCAGCTGGGACCCCAACCCCTGGTCCTCCACCCTCCACAACAGAGTGACAAATTACGGGGGCACAGGTTCCCTTGAGCATATTTTGAAACGCTGAAGTAAACGCCAATCTAGGGAACAGTCGACATGACACTCCTTTATTAAAACCTAAGGACATCGTTATAAAAACTACTGTATATAAAGACAAAAGCAGAGCAACAGCAGTCAGTGAAAAACACATTGTTACATTCTAGTATTATTATTAGGAATAGCATTGGTTTTTGGTTTTCCCGGTTATCTGCTCTCAGACCCCAGGCCTGCTCCCGTGAAGTCAGGGTGGACGAAAGGGAAAATGTTGCCATCCCTCCACCCTGCCGCTGCGTGCCCTTTCCAGGCTGGCCCTGGGGAGGACACATCGACCTTTGGTGGGAGGTTTCCTGCCTAGCTCAGGTGACTGAGCCCCCACCTCGTTACTGCACACTGCCCAGACGCTGACCACTTGGTTATTTGACTGTGATGTGTGTCAGTATCTTTAAAATAGGACATGGGGAAAAATAGAAACTGGATATGAGAAACTGACGTGCAATTCCAAGAAGAGGCTTTCTCGGCCCCTGGCTTGGTTCCAGCTGTGGCCAGGGTGGCCATGTAATCTATAGTTTTTGATCCAGTGCTCAGGATTGGCGCTGACCAATGTGGGATTCTGCACTTTTTGGAGGGGCTGATTTAGGGTTGTTCAACAGGGTATCTCATCCCACAAACCCAAGAGGTCACCATTCTCAGGGCAGCCCATGTAAACGGTATTCCTGGGAGCCCATTCCCATTGGTGGGACAGTGTCTGGAGTTGAGCCCTGCAGCAGCCCTGAATTTCAGTCTGTCAAGGGCAAATCCATCAGGGCTTTGATGTGAAGATAGGAGTTTTAGGTACAAAGTAACTAATAGCCAAATCTGCTCATTCATCAAGCATGGATCTAGCACCAGCTGTTGGCCAGGGGCTTGCACTAGAAACTGGGGTGGGTAGGGGCAATGACACCTCCAAAGTCACTTTTGGGGGTGAGATAGGTGAGTGTTCTGTATATATTTTGTGAATCTGAACATGTCTGTTAGGCAAAACTAGTCATTTCGCAGGTGGTCCCAGCTGTAGCGGGAACGGCTCCCAGATGGGCGCTCAGCAAGTATCTGTTGAACAGGTGAGGGAAGTGCACAACATTGCACGGGTGTTCTAGGCGGATCCTGACCTCTTCCAGCGTGCCCCAACTGCCTAACTTTAACATTTGAGCTTTCTGGCCATAACCCCCAAAGTTCTCTGCGTTCATTTAAGTACCAGAGTGGGACATGCGGTGCTACAGCAAGGAACGAGGGCACTGTGTGTGGCAAATGCCCCACAGCAAGTGTACAGGCTTGTCTTCTGCAGGGCACAGGGTGTGGCTCCAGCCCAGGGATGTATTCCTGGACTGCAAAGGCCAATGATCAGGGTGGCATCCACTCACAGCCCCTCTGACCACCCGCAGGCTGTTGGGGGGCCGGGGCAGACACACACTGATGCCCACCACGTGAGCAGGATGATGAATCCCTGCAATTTGCTTCCACCATTCCAACCCTAGGTTTTCACAGCAGACGAAAGGGGCCCAGGGGGATGTCTCCCTCCAGGGATGGGTGGCCCTTCAACATTGCTAAGACATATGCCCCCAGTAACCCCATCCAGGGCTGTAATGTTTTCTTTCTTCCCTTCCTCCCCACCGGAGTCTCGTTCCATTGCCCAGGCTGTGTGCAGTGGCGCGAGCTCAGCTCACTGCACCCTCTGCCTCCTGGGTTCATGTTATGTTGATTTCAAGCATGGGGCATCTGTAAATTCACTTGTGCACATTATTCCTGTTGATAGGGACCAGCCAGCCAAGTTGAAAAATTAAAATAAGCCACCAAAACATTCTGCACGTCTGCACCTCCAAATAGACATGGAGATTGTGAAGGCTGCCGAGCCAGCAGAGGGGCCGGGGTGGGACGGTGGCTGGAGGGATGTAAAGGACCCGACCTGGACAGAGGCCTGTGGGGGAGTCAATGCCAGGCTTGGCCCAACCCACAGCCACAGCCCTGGTCTGTTTGACTAGACCTGAAGAGAGCTTTTAGGTGGTGGTGAACTGGGAACCATCTCCCGTCTCAGGAAGCCTGTTAACCCCAATTCTTGGTGGTGTTTTTCCTGACCTTCCCAAGTCCTGCTCTTCAGTTCTGGGCCAAGTTTGAATCTGATGATGAGGGGAGAGCCACCCACCCAGGGACCACTGTCAGCTGCCCACCTGCTGCTTCCTAGAGTATTAGAGCTAGCAAGAGGGACCGGATCTACCTGTGGAATCACCTGTGTGCATGCGTGTGCATGTATGCACTTGTGTGTTTTCAATTAAGGCCTGTTGCATGTCGGCAATAGTCGGGTGCTGGCCAGGCAGCTGGAGGGGGCAA
The DNA here is from genome assembly GCF_009761245.1 of Sapajus apella. Classification (NCBI taxonomy): domain Eukaryota; kingdom Metazoa; phylum Chordata; class Mammalia; order Primates; family Cebidae; genus Sapajus; species Sapajus apella. Next base: position 1,549,669 of record NW_022437063.1, read on the forward strand.
GGCCAGGCGGGTGAGCAGGCTGCTTCTCTAGGTGCAGGGCATGGTCAGGCTAACGTGAGGGCATCGAGCCAGCGGGCACTACCAGCTACTGGTTCTGAACAGAGATTCTGAAACACACAACAGTCACACCGTACACAGACAAGAGGGGAAGCATAAAACTGCTCGTGAATCACACACAGTTCCCAGCGGGAAACGGTCCTTAGAAACGCGTCGTTCTGCACAGCAGCCTCAGCGCAGATTCCTCTGTGGACATCGCGTCCTCTTCTCTCGTTTTGTCTTTCCGTGTTATTACAAATTATGTGGTGATGGACAGAAGCTCACAGTAAAAAGGAAAAGTAGGCAGCTTAGAAAATCAGGTGTGGGAGTCACTAAAAAATGCTAACTCTAGAAATCTAAACTTGAACTCATCACAACCCTGACACCCTCTTGTTCTGAGGGACACTCTACTCATTGAAGGACTTGCCGGCCACAGCAGGATGGGGACAAGGTTTATCACAATGACCTGGGGACCTATGGGGTTCTGAATACACACCCCCACCTGCTTTCCACACCGAGTGTTCACACCCACGTGACACTGTTCGCGCCCCTCGGCTCCCCCGTGAGACAGCAAGTGCTGTGCTCACTGGAACCCCACCTCACACACTTCACAGGTGAGAGGCAGAGGCTCCGAGAGGTGAAGTGGCCAGCCGGGGTCACCTGCGGGAAGGAGGGTGCTGTGGTTGTCTACACGCTGCAACTGCCTTTGCCGAAGGCTACCTGTACCAGGTGTGCGGGGTCTTGGTGATTTCTGCTGAGGCCTGCTTGCCACAGAATGTTCCATGCCTCAGCCTGGCTGCCCCAGAGGTACTCCGCAGAGCAGCAGGACAACAGACCCCATGGGGCTTTTCAGTTCTTCCCGAAGGACCTCTGTTGGGGCCAGGAGGAATGTCCTTTTAGAAGGTTGTAAATATCAAGGGATGTCGCTCCGGTGAACCCCAGCTCTAGCTGTTATCTGGCAGTGACCTCTGACCCCAGGAGTCCAGAAGAGGGAGGCAAGGCCACCAGTTCTTTTGGCAGAGGAAGCACCTAAAGAGCATCATCCAGAATAGCAGGACACCAGGGTGGGCAAACCCCTTACGTAACCATCTGACTCCTTCCTCTTACCAGTGAGGACTCTGAGGGCACAGGCCTTGCCTGAGGTCACTCTGCTCTCAGTGGCAGAGCTGATGTCAGAATCTGAGTCTTGCTCCCCCCTCCCCCACTGCTGCCAAGGCTTCCTCTGCCTCCCGAGGCACTGCACAGGGGTGCAGCTGTGGCTGCCCCAGCTGAGCTTGTGGGCAGGCTGTGCACCCCTCCATGGCAACATGGCCCTGGGATGGCTCACATCAGGGGACAGCAAGCCATTCCTTTCTCTAATTGAGACCCCAAGCAGAGGTTCTCCTAATTTGGCTCAGCCAAGCCATATGCCTGGAAGAGACGGCTTGTCCCAAAGACTGAAGCCAGGGGCCTGGGTCTTCCACAGGTGACCTTTGTGACCCTGGGCAAGCCACTTGACCTGGCCGAGCCGTCTTCTCATCTATAAAAGGGGGAGAGCCCCTTCTTTCTGGGGCTGTCCAGAGGATGGAGAGCCAGGCAACATGGAGGATGCTTTATGCCCTAGCAGGTTGTTTCTGCTTTCCCAAAGGCAGGGCACTGTGTGTGTGCAGCGTGACTCAGTGGATTCCAGAGCCGGGCACTCCTGCCTTCCTTGCCCTCTGCCTTCCTTCCCCTCTGCCTTCCTTCTGGATCCCAGCCACCTGGCTTTCTTACACTTCCTTGAAACCACCAAGCCTACAGCTGCCACAGGGCCTTTGCACTAGCTGTTCCCTCTGCCTGAAAAGTTCTTTTCCTGTCTTTAACACCCATGGCTTGCTCCTCTGTCATTCAAACCTGGGCTTCAATCACCTGCTCAGGAAGGCCTTCCCAGACCTCTCCAGGTGCACAAGGGCCTTACCCACGTGTCCCTCAGACTGAGTTCTTGGCGGAGCACTCACCGTCCTGCACCTTCCTTCTTCAGTGTCTTCCCACTCCAGCTAGAGAGTCAGCAGGGACCTGCCCTGCTCACTGTCATATCTGGTGAATGGATGGGCGGTCAGCATGAGAACAGTGGGTCTGATGAAGTGAGGAAACTGAGTCAGAGGATACATAGTCTATTAAGCAGGGCCTCCCAAGCTAAGAGCTGGGGAGATTTGGTATCACTAGCAGCCATGGAATGAGTGTATCTACACTGGCAGTGTAGCCTTTAGAGATGTTTGTCATCATCATTTAAGTGATGCCGTCTCATCTGTGCCCCGGGGAGGGGGGGCAGGAGTGGAGGTGATTAGCTCTGTGTGTGGATATTATGGGCGTCTAATTTTACGTGGAAGTTCCACTTTAAAGTGGATGAATTTCTAGAACCCTCCTCTCTGGGTTTCCATAGCCTTGTTACCCTTTCCAGCAGAGATCCATGTGTCTGTCTCTCCCACCAGATGGGGAGCTTCCCAGGGGCAGAGACGAGGTCTGGCTCATCTCTTATCCCCACCACTGCCCAGCATGGGGCCTGGCACACAGCAGGCACTTAGCCACAATGTGCTGAGTGGATCAGCGCTCCAGGCGGTGATGGTGGAGAACTCAGGGTGATGGCCTGCAGAGGCATCAAGGAGATGCTGCCGGCATGGTGCAGGGCGTGCCCGGGCGGGGAGCACGTCATATCCAGGGTGTTGGAGACTGGCCTTTGGGTTCCTGCACCCCTGAGGTCAAAGGAGGGGTTGATCTCCTCCTGGCCATGTGGCCCTGGGCACCCCGACCCCACTGTTTCTGCAGGGGGTTAGTCATACCTGCCTCCCAGGTGGTGAGAGGGAGTGTGCATGAAAACACTTAACTTGGTACCTGCCACCGTCAGCCTGAGATGCGTCCCTTAGTATTACTATCATTACAGGAACGAATTCTTTAAGAACCAACCCCGACTGGCATCTTCACATCCCCAGTGCCCCCCGAGACACAGAGGGGCTGTGCCCTGTGCTTAGCAAGAAACTGGTGGCCCAGGCCTTGACACCAATGAGAACCCCCAGCCAGAGGGTGGCCCCTGCCCATCAGAGAACTTGAGTGGGGAAGCCGCAATAAAAACCAACCAAGCAACCAAGAGGAACACCCCAAATCACACACGCGCACACACACACACGCACATTCAATATTCTAACACAAATAGGCCCAAGGGGCCGCTATTGGAGGGAGAGGGGGCAAGGGAAGTTTCGGTTTTCAGCCACAGGTATAACTCACAGGCCTCAAACCTCCTGGCTGGAACCAGCCAGAGTTGCTTTGTCTTGGTCATCCTGAGTCCACAATGAGTCACCTCTCAGAAGCCACCAGCCCAAAATAGGACTATTGCTTGCAGACAAGTGGCTCAGAATCCCTTCCCCTGTACCCCCAGCCCCTACCCCTGAGTTTGCTCCTAATCTCAGAAGTCCACGGAAGGGAGCTTTGGGCACAGGCAGCATTTCCTCCTCTGCCACCGCCACCACCTCGGCTCGCCCTGGCATCTCTGCAGAAGTTGTTCTCGGAGGCTGCACCAGGTGCTTCGGCTCTCATCTCCCCCATCCTGAGGCACAGCAAAAGGGTTTTCTGGAAGAAATAGAAAAAGAGTGTCACATGGTGCTTCCTCCATGGGGACCCACTAGGGACATTTCTCTCTGGCCTCAGTGCCAGAAGAAGCCAGGTTTCCTCTGAGCACCTGGCGTTTGCCTTCTGAGCACTGTGAACCATGTGACTTTAAGACTGGAAGCAAGACAACAATGTCTGCTATCATGATAGCTCCACAGAGTGCCAGAGCCCTGGCCCATGCAATAAGACAAGGAAAAAAGAAAAAAAAAAAGCACAGAACTGAAATAGAAGAACAAAGGTTACAGTTAATTATGGATAACTTACATAGAAAATTAAACAGAATTAACAGGTTATTAGTAGAATGGAGAGTACAGACAGAGATATAATAGTTAACCTATAAGACATCAAATCAACTTATAAAATGCAAGAGCATGCAATGACCAGGGTAATTATACGTCTGGGCTTGGGACAGTCTGTTAACACCTGTTGTTTTGACATAATTTTTAATATTGTTCCCCTTTTACCTTCAAAAGTATTCTGATTTGGATGATAAATTATACACCCTTGCTATAAAAAGCTAAAAGTATGAAACACAGATACGGATACCATTCATACTGACAAACACCATTATGCATTTTGGAATGACACTAAGATATGACCATGTCATACAAAGTGATGGAGAAGACACCAAGGTGCTCCTGGAACAGGGAAGAGTCAGGAGACCAGTGCAACAGGATCTGCAGTGTGGAAACAGGTCTGTGGGGCTCTTAGGGCTTTCACTGGCAGAGTCATGTTGCAAACAAGACACACTAACTCCATCCGTGGCCGGCAACACCCACTGCCCTGTGTCTGTTACAGGAGCAACTGCCCAGTCACAAATACTTACCTTCCCAGACGCCCTTGCAAGCCGGGGTGGTCACATGACCCAGTCTGACCAATGCTGTCTAAATGGGAGTCCATGGGGAAGGGGATAGGAATCTGGGGGAAGATGGACTATGAGAATGAAGGACGCTCACTAACACAGGTGGAGTAGAAAGCAGGGAGAAGTTTCATTCTGGTGGCAGCCCGCCCTGGACTGCCCCCTCAGCATCACTGCAGGAGACTTTCTTTCTTTCACTTGCCTACGTTGCATCTGATGACAGTTCTTAACTGATAAACCATCTTCAACCAGGCTTAAAGTGTATTTTTTTGGGCAAACGGAGATGTCAAGGGAGGGGCTCTGATAAAGCCAGCAAAGCCCACCTATCCAGAGTGAGCGAGACCCCAAGAGGCAGGACCTCTATTAAGAATATATAAGAATACTCTCTATTCTTAGCATCAGTGGGAATGTGTACGGGGACTAAGGGTGAGGGATTCTGTGGGGCCATCTCCTCTGCGTCACAGAACAAAGCCAGGTCCAGGTATTCTCCATCACCCACTTTTTCTCCATAGCACCCATCTCTATCCAGCATACCACCTATTGTACTTACTTGAATACTTTGTCTTCCCCAAATAGAAAGCTAGCTACAAGATGGCTAACGTGATTGTGTGTTTTACACACTGCTGCATTGCCAGGGCCTAGAAAAGTAACTGGCATACTGTAGGGGCTTAATAAATATTGTCAAATGAATGCATGACCCATCTTTCAAGTATAAAGTCAACAGAAAAATGTGCTGAGCATGTTTGTGAATTACAGTTCCCATTACTCCTTCTTAATAAAATTATTCAGGACACCCTTAGGCAAATCAAGAACGATTCAAAGGATGCGCAGATGATTTTTAAAACGTTTTGTGGAGGGGGGCGATAGCTGCTGTATTAGTCTATTTTCATGCGGCTGATAAACGCATACCTGAGACTGTGCAATTTACAAAAGAAAGATGTTTAAATGGACTTACAGTTCCACATGGCTGGGGGGGGCCTCACAATCATGGCAAAATGCAAAGAGGAGCAAGTCATATGTTCTGTGGATGGGGGCGGGCAAAGAGAGCTTGTGCAGGGAAATTCCCATGTTTAAATTCATCAGATATCATGAGATTTATTCACTATCATGAGAAGAGCATGGGAAAGACCCACCCCCATGATTCAATGACCTCCCCCTGGGTTCTCCCATGATGCTTGGGAATTGTGAGAGTTACAATTCAAAATGAGATTTGGGTGGGGACACAGCCCTACAGTGAGAAGGTCCTTAACGCCCCTGAACTGCATACTTAAAAATGGTTAAAATGGTAAATGATATGTGCATTTTACCACAATTCAAAAAAGGATGAGCAGAAGCATAACAAACAAATGCAAATGAAGACAAATCCAGGGGTCAAGGTGTAATTGGAGCACTGCCAAGAGCACCAGAATTGTGTGTAGAATTTGTGTAACTGTAGGACTACGCTGCAGCCCGTCTAAAGATTATGGCCATCACAGAGAAGAATGAAACAAAACAGAGAACTGGCATAAGTAACTAAAAAGTAGGAGGGGCTGGGTACAGTTGCTCACGGCTGTAATCCCAGCACTTTAGGAGGCCAAGGTGGGCAGATCACCTGAGGTCGAGAGTTTGAGACCAGTCTGACCGACATGGATAAACCCCGTCTCTACTGAAAATACAAATTTAGCTGGCCATGATGGCACATGCCTGTAATCCCAGCTATGCAGGAGGCTGAGGCAGGAGAATTGTTTGAACCTGGGATGCGGAGGTTGCGATGAGCCAAGATGATGCCTTTGCACTCTAGCCTGGGGGACAAGAGCAACTCTTGTCTCCAAAAGAAAAAAAAAAAAAAGAGGGGTGGAGGTAAGAACAAGGGTGGTAATATAAGTAAACTATGTCATATTCATGTATAGTCGTGGGGCTTAAAGGATTGCTTAGAAGTTTAAAATTAGAGGCATCAAGGTGAACAGAAAAAGTATAATCAACTAAAAATAATGTAATGGAAAGGAGACAAGAGGAAGAAAAGCAGAAATATTCTAATTTTGACATCGCTCACGGGAGGGAGAAAATAAATGTTGTCTAGAGAAATAGGATTAAAGCTATCATGTCGTATTATAATTATGAAGATAACCGTGGGATCAAAAATACAGCTTTCCAAATTATCAGAATACAGACAAAAAATAAAACAGACAACAGAGACCATATGGTGAAAACTGACAACCCCCACGAAAGCTCTAAAGGCATAAAGCATATCAAACAATGATGACAGAACAAAGACCAAATATATCTGCCGTATCAGTAATAGTAATGAGCCATACCCACTTGCTAGAAAAGACTGGATCACAAGCAGGTGCACTGAAGGTGGGATGAATCAGAAAGTTTTCATAGAAAAGGATGGGCAGATGACTTTTACAAAGTTCTGCAGATGGATGATGATGATGATGGTTGCACTACAGTGAGAAGGTACTTGATGTCCCTGAACTGTATACTTTAAAAATTGTTAAAATGTGGCCAGATGTGGTGGCTCATGCCTGTAATGTCAGCACTTTGGGAGGCCGAGGTGGGCAGATCACAAGGTCAAGAGATCAAGACCATCCTGGCCAAGACAGCGAAACCCCGTCTCTACTAAAAATACAAAAATTAGCTGGACGTGGTGGTGCACACCTGTAGTCCAAGCTATTTGGGAGGTTGAAGCAAGAGAATCACTTGAACCCCAGGAGGCGGAGGTTGCAGTGAGCCGAGATCACAAACTACACTTCAGCCTGGCGACAGAGTGAGACTGCATCTCAAAAAAAAGGTTAAAATGGTAAATGTTCTGTGCATTTTACCATGATTTAAAAAAAAAGGATGAGCAGAAGCATAACAAATGCAAATTAAGATAAATCAGGGGTCATAATCTTAATATCAGACAAGGTTGAAGTCAAGGCAAGAAATACTGAATGAGAAAAAAGAAGGGCACTGTGTGAGGGTGAAGGATGAGAGTCACCATGAAGATTTAACAGTAATGAATGTTCATGTACCAAATAGCATAGCCTCAATATTCATAGAGCAAGAACTACTGGAAATTTAGGAAGAAAAAACGGTGTGCTAGTGTTGATGCATTTTTCTTTTTTTTTTTTTTTTGAGATGGCGTCTCGCTCTGTCCGCCAGATTGGAGTGCAATGGTGCAGTCTCAGCTCACTGCAATCTCTGCCTCAAAGGTTCAAGCAATTCTCCTGCCTCAGCCTCCTAAATAGCTGGTATAACAGGTGCTGGCCTCCATGTCTGGCTAATTTTTTTTTTTTTTTGCATTTTTAGTAGAAACGGGGTTTCACCATGTTGGCCAGGCTGGTCATAAGCTCCTGACTTCAGGTGATCCGCCCGCCTTGGTATCCCAAAGTGCTGGGATTATAGGCGTGAGCCACCACGCCCAGCCTAGTGCATTTTAATTCACCTTTCTCAATCCATTTCAGATGCAGTTGGCAAAAATAAAAGGAGATAGGGAGCCAAAAAATCTAATTAACAGCTCTGTGTGTGTGTGTGTGTGTGTGCGCGCGCGCGTAAAATGCAGTCTACCTTCCTTCTATTCAAATACTCTTGAAAATGCATATGCAAAAAATGACTATCAGACCACAAAGATAGTAAATTCCAAAAAAAAGACATGCTTTGATCACAATATACCAGAATTTGAAAATACTAATAATGAAACCACAGATCAAACCAAACTTTACCACCAAGAAGTTTATAAATGCTTAAAAATAACCTCGAATTAAAGAGAGCAAAAAAACAAACTGCAGAATATCTAGACAATAACAAGATAGATGTTTAAGGAATTGTGGGATGCAGCCAAGCCCACACTGAGAGGAAAATATATAGCCTAAAACAGTAATCTTATTAATAAAGGAGAAAGCATGAATTAATTGCCCAGCTCAAAAAGTTAGAAAAAGACAAAGTAACCCCAAGACAGGCACACAATAGCAATAAATGGAAACAGAAATGAAGTTAACAGCAAAACAAAGGAACTCATAAATAACTCCATGTTCTTTTTTTAATTTTTAAATTAATTTTTAGAGACAGGCTCTTGCTCTGTCACCCTAGCTGGAGTGCAATGGTGCAATCATAGCTTACTGCAACCTCAAACTCCTGGGCTCAAGCGATCCCTCTACCCCAGCCTCCTGTGTAGCTAGACTACAGGTGTGCACCACTACACCCAGCTAAATTTTTTTTATAGGAATGAGGGCTTGGTGTATTGCCCAGGCTGATCTTGAACTCCTGGCCTCAAGCAATCCCCCTGCCTTGGTCTCCCAAAATGCTGGGATTACAGGCATAAGCCACCGTCTCTGGCCCCAAACACTTATTTTTGAAAAACAGTGAGACATGTTCACTGCTGGGGAATCTAATGAAGCAGAAGATATAATACATAGAAAGCGGAGGTGGCCACGCATGGTGGCTCATGCCTGTAATCCCAGCACTTTGGGAGGCTGAGGTCAGGAGTTCAAGACCAGCCTGGCCAACATGGTGAAACCCTGTCTCTACTAAAAAAAAATACAAAAGTTACCTGGGTGTGGTGGCAGGCACCTGTAATCCCAGCTACTCAGGAGGCAGAGGTTGCAGTGAATTGAGATTGCGCCATTGCACCCCAGCCTGGGAGCCAGAGCCAGACTCCGTCTCCAAAAAAAAAAAAAAAAAGTGGAGGTGATTGCTTGGAAGGACTCTCTGTACTTTTGCTTCCCAGCTTTTGTTCTCACCATCCCTCAGCTGCCCCCATCAGGCTTTCCTCCAACTTCTCTGCAGAACTTGCCCTTGTCAAGGCCATCAAAGACCTCCATGTTAAGAAATCCAGTGGTCAATTCTCAGTGCCCCTTTCACTCATCCTCCCAGCAGCAGTGACTCAAGCGATCCCTCCACCTGCTTCCAGGACACTGCAGTCCCTTCTCCTGGTCTCCTCCTCCTCCCACTGCTTCTGCTCCCGCCCTTTGCTGGTCTGCGCACGTCTTCCCGACTTCCTCTTCTCCACCCTCCCTACTCACTCGTGGATCTCCTCTCCTCCCAAGGATTTAAACACTATCTTTATGTTGATGACTCTTTTTTTTTTTTTTTTGGAGACAGAGTCTTGCTGTGTCACCCATGCTGGAGATATGTTGACTTTTTGAGCCTCAAACTCTCACCTGAACTCCATTCTGATGGCCAACATGTCTACTCAACATCACAAAATGGATATTTAATAGACACCTCAAACTTGACATACTCTGAAAGAATATATCCCTTTCTTCCTGCCCCATCCAGCTTTTCCCACAACTTTCCTGATTTCAGAAAATACAACTCCATGCTGCCAGTTGCTCTCATCAGAGGCCTGGAGTCGTCTTTGACGCCTCTCTTCCTCTCATGCTCCCTATCCAACCCAGGAGCAAATCCCGTTGACCCTTCCTTTGGAATATCAACAAGCCTTTCACTTCCTGCTGCCTCCACTGCTCCTACAGTGGTACAGGCGGGCAGGATTCTCGCAGTGGTCTCTGCGCTGGTCAGTCCCTTCCATCTGCTCTCAACACAGCAGCCAGAGGAGCCCTGTGAAAACCTAAGTCCAATGACCTTACCCCTTTCCTCAAAACCCTCAGTGGCTCCCATTCACTCAGAGCAGAAGCTAAAGCCCTCCCTGCCCCATTCCTCACTCTCTTCCCTTTCGTTCTCGCCACTCCAATGGTGATGGTTTGTTTCATGTCAATCTGACTGAGCCACAGGGTGCCCTGATGTTTGGCAAGACATTTTTCTGGGTGTGTTGCGAAGGTGTTTCTGGATGAGAGGAACAGGTCCCCTGACAGACGGAGGAAAACAGTGTCCTCCCTGTGCAGGTGGCCTCATAAAACCCGCAGGAGGCCTAAACAGAACCAACAGGTAAGGGTGAATGCAGGCTGTCGCTGCCTGTCTTTCAGTGGGGACATTGTTCTTCTCTTTCCTTTAGACTCAGGCAGGGACTGGAACTCACACCATTAGCTCTCCTGGATCTCTAGCCTTAGACTCACACTGGATCTCACACCATCAGCCCTCCTGGATCTCCAGCCTTAGACTCACACCGG